>NC_092048.1:53605930-53929666 GCF_003086295.3 Arachis hypogaea
TTGGTATGGTAGATACGGGTTAGGGTCATATGGAGGTGATTGGCGGAAAGGGGCTTGTGAGTATGGTGGTCCAAAGTCATGTTGAGGAAAGGGTTCATAGGCATATGGTGGTGGTTGTTGATAGTCCATTGGAGGTGGTTGTTGCCATGAGGGTTGATCAAATCCTTGTGGCTCCTCCCATCTTTGATTGTTCCAACCTTGATGCCTGTTCTCATTGTAATTTCTTCTTCCTGCAACATAATTGTAACTAGACTCATAGCCAAAGGGGTGAGAGTTCATAGTATCAAATAAAAATTAAAAATAAAAATAAAAACAATTTTAAATTAAAAGGTTATTTAAATTTTGAATTTGAAAATTAAATTTTGAAATTCGAAATTTGAAAATTTTTTAAATTTGAATTTTGAAAATTTTTAAATTTGAATTTTGAAATTTGATTTTTGAAATAAGATAAGATAAAATAAAAATTTTAAAATAAAAACCAATAACCTCTTAACTTAAGAAAAAAAAAGCAAAAATAAAAACAAATAAACAAGCAAAAATAAAATATTTACAATAACCAATAATAAGGCACACGTTTGCAATTTCCCAGCAACGGCGCCATTTTGACGTTAAGGTTTTTGCCAGTAAAGATTTTTAATAAAACAGTCGTGTTGTAGATATAGTTTCTAAACCAACAAAAATTCCTTCGTACAAACGTTTTGTTTGTCACAAGTAACAAACCCATTTTTAAAATTGATAACCGAGTATTTAAACCTCGGGTCGTCTTCTCAAGGAATTGCAGGGAGGTGTTCTTATTATTGGTTATGAAAAAGTGTGTTTTGGGGTTTTGGATTAAGGTAAAAAGTTAGTTGAATGACAAGTAAAATAAAATAATAATAACTGTAAAATAAACTCTTGGCAAGGTATGAAGAACTAGAAGTCCTATCCTAGTTGTCCTTATCAATTGTGATAAGAATTGGATTTTTTTCTCCCACTTTGTTAACCTCTAACTATGAAGGTAAGTTAAGTGGGTGAATTAATTTCGATTCCTCGAGTCCTAGTCTTTCCTTGGGAAAGGCTAGAGTTATTGAAACTCGAATTAATTCTTGAAGAATTCCAATTTTCAATCAACAATGAGTTTGATAACTCAAGAGTTACCAATGACTCAACCAAAGCCAAAAGGGAAAAATCTAAATTATTTATATAAATAAAAGAAAGAAATCATAAGTCTGAAATACCTCAAAATATATTAAATAGAAAATCAATCTAAACATAGAGAGTCATAAACAAAATTGAGAAAAGAAATAAAAGAACATTGAACCTGGGATTGAGAGTCACTCCTAAAACTAAGAGAAGTCCTAAATCCTAATCCTAAGAGAGAGGAGAGAATCTCCCTCTCAAACTAAATCTAAATCATGAGAAGTGAATTATGAGAGCCTCTTTATGAATGGATGCATTCCCCCACTTTATAGCCTCTAATTTGTGTTTTCTGGGTCGAGAACTGGGTCAGAAACAACCCAGAATTCGCTGGTTGCGAATTCAAACATGCTGAATTTTCGTCACTGCGACGCGTCGCATGGAGCACGCAGTCGCGTCCCCTAGTGTTAGAGCAACTATAACATATTATATATCAAATGGAAGCCCCGGACGTTAGCTTTCCAACGCAACTGGAACCGCGTCGTTTGGACCTCTGTAGCTAAAGTTACAGCCGTTTGAGTGCGAGAGGGTCCGGCTGACAGCTTTGCAGTTCCTTCAACTTCTTGTATTCCTTCCACTTTTGCATGCTTCCTTTCCATCCCCTGAGCCATTCCTGCCCTGTAATCTCTGAAAGCACTTAACACACATATCAAGGCATCTAATGGTGATAAGAGAGGATTAATATTAGCAAAGATAAGTCCAAAGAAACATGTTTTCAATTAAAGCACATAATTAGGAAAGCAAATATAAAACCATGCAAATAGTATGAATAAGTGGGTAAAGAGTAGATAAAAACCACTCAATTGAGCACAAGATAAATCATAAAATAGTGGTTTATCAGACTCTCGCATGGATATTCATAAAACGGATAGGTAAGATCAAAAGGAAACAGAAAATATATACATATCGGAGTTTCAAAATACAGATAGAAAGCTCTAGACTCGACCTGCGAAGCTAAGGCCGGCCAGAGTATATGATTATATATATATATATATATATATATATATATATATATACAATCCAAAATAAAACTCAAACCACAAAATAAACACATGTATTTCCAAGTTAACCTCTAGGAAGGACAAAACACAAATATGTACATGCGGAGATTCTATAAACATATATACGTAGCATAAAACAAAATATGTCAGTCCAAAAGATAGTTCTTTGCTTGTATGGAGGGTCTCCAGACGCTCAACGAGGTGCCTCTTGACCTGCATCTGAAAACAACAACATAGTATGGGGTGAGAACCAGATGTTCTCAGTATGGTAAAGGTGCCCGCATTGTTAATATAAAAGGTCCCGAGAAAGCCAGAGGCATTCCTAGAACTCCGACACTCAGACTTCAGCTTAAGAATTCAACTAAACCAGAAATTAGATAAGTTGTCTAAGGTATTCTAGTTCTGGATCTAACTTTAACTTAATACTTCACTTTCTATCGCCTCCAATCCTCCGAATCACTATTGGAACAACTCTCTCCCCTCACACCTTTGTCATGAGGGATTTTTCAGAAAACATACACATACAGTTCAAGCAAGGAAAACACAGATAGAGAAGAATTTACAGCAAGTAGAACAAGTAGCTGATAAGCAAAATTAAACAGTTAAGCAAACCAAAACAATGCACACTCAAGCAAACAAACAAATGCACATGATATATGCCTGTCATATGGCTGCTGAGTCTCATCTGTCGGTTATACAGCCAACCCGACATGTCCTGGTAGTTAACCATTGGACAGTCCCTCTGTACGCGCATCCCCAAGCCCAATAATATTCCATGGAGTCAAACTCCAAGCTCAAATATAATATTCCATGGAGTCACACTCCAAGCTCAATAATATAGTATTCCATGGAGTTAAACTCCAAGCTCAATAATATAGTATTCCATGGAGTCGAACTCCAAGCTCAACAATATAGTATTCCATGGAGTCGAACTCCAAGCTCAAATATAATATTCAATATTCATATATATGCATGCCCATGGGGGAATCCAGGGAGTTAAAGTGCCCGGTCACATCTTGCGACAGAGGGTCAACAAATAGTCTCAAATACACAAGCCACATAATAATCTCTTTCTTTTTAAAATACCACCTCAAATCAAAACTCCAATTCTTATAGAAGTTTTAGCAATATCTCCTCCAAAGCTCGAATTTCTGCTACCCTTCAAGGGTCCCAACTATCAAATCAAACACCTCTCAGTCCTTCAAATCATTTCCGGTAACAAATTATTTCAAAATCAAACAAATACCAATATTAAATCTTTTCCAAACCGACCAACTTCAACAGCAAATTATTAACAACAGCTAAACCACACATTTTATCCCATATGCACAATCCATCAATTATACATTCAATTCATTCCTATCTTAAGGTCTTCTAGCCTAAGTTTTCACGTGACATTAAACATTAACTACGAGAAACCAAAACCATACCTTCGTACGGAATCAAAATATTCAAAGCTCCGGAGAAGCTTTCTGAGTGAGCTATCGAAGAAGAAAATGTCCAGAATCGTCTGTGCCTCCTAAAACTCCCGTTGGCCAAACCCAAAGGAAAGAGGAGCTACGTCACTGTCAACTTCCACTAATAAAAAATGGTGCCAACGTGTAGAGAAAGAGGTTACGAATACTCTTATCGGATTAGATTTTTTATTAGAGTTACGGATCTCAAGAAATCGAAGCTGGAAGTTCGAAAGAGTTTACGTCGATCACGCTCTTCTCTCTCACCATTTTCTTTCCTTTTTTTTTCCTCTCGCATACGCTAATCATATATATATATATATATATCGTAAGCCATATATATTATAAAGAAAGCCAAGGCGGCGTATTTGACATATATATATATATATATATATATATATATATATATATATATAACCTAATGCATAATGATATTACTAATATATATGTAACTTAATGTAAAATCAAAATCACCTTTGATTTCCATGCTTCATAATTAATAATAGTAATAATAATACTAGAGATAGTAATTGATGATCATGTAATAATAATAATAAATATAATAATAGTAATAATAAAAGTAATACAATGAATATAATATATATAAACTTATAATGCAATTTAATACTTACGGCAATTATATACAATGTTTATAATAATAATAATAATAATAATAATAATAATAATAATAATAATAATAATAAGAATTTGATTAAATTTAAATTATTATAAAATTAGTTCAATTACTGATAATAAAAATAATTTTTTAAAAATAAGGAACTCTAATTTTATAAAATAAATTATAACTTATTTATATTTATATTTTTAAAACTGAGGGTCGCTACACTACCTAACCTAACATTATTTAATTTCTAATTACACTAACAAAATCCTAAACAAACAAAAAAAATCTGAAAAAATACAAAAACTATAGAAAAATTACTTCTGATGGTGGCTGCAGGAGACGGCAGTGAAACCTATGGTAGTGAAACTAGGGTTTAGTAATATTACAAACAAACAAAAAGAAAAATGGACAACAGCCTTACCTTTGGCCCAGTGGACCTCAATCGCGATGACGATGACAAGGTGACGACCTCCGACGGCAAGGAACACCAACAGCGACAACACGACGAAAGGCTTTCTACGGAGATTCCAGTAACAATAATGACGACGTGCTTATCTGCGATGGCAATGTGGCTTACCGGCGATGACGGCAACTCTAAGTGGTGGCGGCGGCACAATCTTTTTCAGAGAGAGAGAGAGAGAGAGAGAGAGAGAGAGAGAGAGAGAGAGAGAGAGAGAGAGAGAGAGAGAGAGAGAGAGAGAGAGAGAGAGAGAGAGAGAGAGAGAGTTCGCAAAAGTGAGGAGGGATTTTGTGTTTGAATTTTATCCAAATTTATTGTCAGATTTACTAGCGGAAAAATCTAACAATAAAGTGTTCGCCGTTGTCTAAACGCCGCATTTTACTAAATTCTGTTACGAAAAATCTAACGCTAAGTTTGGCGCTAATAAAATTAATTTTCCCTCTCTATTTACCATCTGATTTAAAATACTGTTGGATTTAATTATGAAATTTTAATTCTAATAGTAATTTATTCGAGGAATGAATTTTCACTCGTAATAGTCAGAATATCTGTTGTTAAATTTATTAGTAACATTCGTCGTTAAATTCGATAATATTCAACATATTTTTTGTAGTGAATTTGTATTGAAAAATTGGTTATGACAATATTGTAATTACTAATTACTAACGAATACGCAAAAAGTATATATTGA
The DNA here is from genome assembly GCF_003086295.3 of Arachis hypogaea. Classification (NCBI taxonomy): domain Eukaryota; kingdom Viridiplantae; phylum Streptophyta; class Magnoliopsida; order Fabales; family Fabaceae; genus Arachis; species Arachis hypogaea. Next base: position 53,611,338 of record NC_092048.1, read on the forward strand.
TAATTTTTATTTTATATAACAAAATCGAAAATAACAACATAATGGAATTGCAATAATTGTCGGACTCAAAAGTGCATTATTTTCATTATTACAGTAAGATTCATAAGCCACCGAAAAACATGAATTGATGATATCTATCACTGCTGGAAATAACGAATAGCTGCCAAACCAACCATAACATTTATGACTTTAGTTACTGTCACAAGCCACCGGGAATTTAAATCCCCAGGAAAAGTAACAATCATGGATCAGTCATGCAGCAACATTTTCCCTCTTTTACCCTACAGATTTATTTATGTCAATAATAAGCTTCTTTTACTATACATATCCATACTTTTGAATATTTCGCCCCTTTCCCAACACATGTATTCGAGCTGTAAAAATTTTTTGAGTTAATAGTTAAATTTGTCTCTAAAAAATTATTTATTTTTTAAATTAATTTTTAAATAATTTTTTGTCATATTAATCCTTAAAAGATAAAATATAAATCAAATTGGTCATTTTGTTAGCTAGTTGGCACGTGATATGATGACGTGGTAGGTTAATACCACGTGTCACAAGATGATTGGTTGATGTATCAGGTTAGTGACACCCGACATGCCACGTATTATTTGCCATGTCATAAATTTATTTATAATCAAATTAGTTCCTAAAAATATATATAAGTTATTTTCATTTCTAAAATTTTAAAAATTAATCAAATTAGTCCTTATATAATTTTTTTTATAATATTAAATTTTTAATATTTCTTAATTCTACTCATTTTAATTTTATTTTTACACCTTAATAAAGAAATTTTTGTTCAAATAAAATAATAAAAATAATTAAATTGTTACAAAGTTATTTTTTCATATGTATTTTTAGATTTTCATTTTCAAATTTAATTTTTTGTAGTGAAATTTTTTTATATAAAATTTTTATCAAACAATTATTAATCTGTTGTCTATTATATATTATTACTTTTACAACAAAAATGTGTCACATGTCATTCTTTTATTGTAATTGAAATTAAATCTTTTCTGTAAACTACTTTCTCTATCTCATTTCTTCACTTGCTCTATATCTCGTATATATCATTGTCAATAATTACTTATAAATTTAACAATCAAAATGTGCAACATGATATTTTTTAATTGTAATTAAAATTAAAATTAAAATATTAAAATTAAAATTAAAATATAACTATATTATATTACTAATTTAATAACTAAAATATGTCATATGACACTCTCTAATTAAAATTAAGATGAAATATTTTCTTCTAAAATTAATAAACTTTTTTCTCCATCCTCTTATTTACCTCTTTCCCCTTCTCTATTTCTCTCTATCCTTCTCACTTTATATATAACTTATAGTTTATATTTTATATTACTAATTTGACAAACCAAAATATGTCACGAGATATTCTTTTATTACAATTAAAATAATCTTTTCATTCAAAATTGACAAACACTCTTTCTCTCTCTCCTTCTTCTTTTTTATCTTTCTCTCTCTTTTTTCTCTCATTTTCTATCTTTCTTTACATTTCTGTTCTACCAAAACTAAAATTTATAAAATAATATAATTCAAATAAATTCATACAATTATAAAGAATACATTAAATTTATAATTAAATAAATTAAAAAATATCCCATAACATTATTCACATAAAAAATATATCATTATTATATACATATTTTTAAAATTTTTATTTAATTTTATATTTTCACTACTTATCTTTCTAATTTATATTTTCACTTCTCTTCTTTCAGATATTTATTATATATAATTTGAAAACATACTAATGTAATAATTAGATCAAGATTCAATTGTTTCAAAAAAATAATTTTAAATTAATTTTATAACTATCAATATAAATTTTTTATACTAATATCTAATTTTATATATATATATATATATATATATATATATATATATATATATATATATATAGTGAGAGAGAGAGAGAAATTTTTTAAAATATTAAACATAAAAATTAATTATTTTTATTTATACAACAGACTTAACACCTAATCAAATGTAAAAGTATAAATATTAAATTCTTTCAAGTTTTAGATAATGAATGCTAAAATTAATTTTTAGTAAAAAATTAAACTCTTTCACATGAAAATAATAACTAAAAAATTTATTATTTGATTTTTTATTTACGGAAACTCCGGTCTTCTTAACCGACAGAAACTTTTGTCCCCTACGACTTTTTTATAAAAGTTGTTTGATTCTATAAATATTTTCTGTCATCATCTATAATATCAGGACAAAGCCGACATAGTTTCAAAAGATTTATATTCTCGTAATGTTATTACAAGCAAAAACACTAGTTATATACTAAAAGTTTTAATATTTTGGATTTCACTAAATAAATGTAGTAGTTATTTTAAATGTTTTAATATTTTAGATCTCACTAAATAAATATAGTAGTTATTTTTAAAAAATTATATTAAAATATTAACATTCCACAAGTGATCCCACAAATCGATTTTTTAATTATTGAGTTCTACCATATAAATTAAGTAATAATAAAAATTATAATTTTAAAAAATTTAAAAGATTTAAATTTTAAAATAATTACTATATTATTTAGTGAGAATTAAAATATTAAATTTTTAAATATATAATAACAATAATTTGATAAACTCGTTTAAATAAAAAAATTCACTATAGAAAAAATTACATTTTGGAAATATAAAATTTTAAAATAAAAATGACAAAATAACTTTATAATAATTTAATTATTTTTATTATTTTATATAAAGAGAATTTTATTTATTAAGGTTCAAAAAATAATATTAATATTAGTAATATCAAAAAATATTTCTAATTTAATATTATGAAAAAAATAAAAAAAATTATATAAGAACTAATTTGATTAATTTTTAAACTTTTACATGTGAAAATGACTTGCGTCTAGACTTTTAGAGACTATTTTAATTATAAATAACTTTTTTTACATGTCTAGTGATACATGGTGTGCTAGATGTCACTGACCTGACATGTCAACTAATCAGGTTGTGACACGTGGCATTAATCTATCACGTCATCATCTAACTGACGGAAGGACCAATCTGACTTGCGTTTTATCTTTTAAGGACTAATATGATTAAAAAAAATCATTTGAGAACTAATTTAAAGAATGAGTGATCTTTTAGGGACGAATTTGACTATTAACCCAACTTTCTATATTTTTTAAAACGATAATCAAATTAAAAAGATAATAACAATATATTTGCTCCCTGTAGTAAGACTAGAAGCTGAGGGTTTTGCAATATTGTGCAAATAAGAGTGAACACAGGAAAATAGCTTTCATATAACTGGTGTTGTTTTTCTATTATTACTGTTAATTATGATCCAATACACTTGATACAATAAGTACAGACATGGATATTTATATAGAGTGAGTTCTAAACAAAATGTAACGAACTAATCTGTTCTTGATAACATACTTGATTGCTAACTAACTTGCTTATAAACCAAGCTAACTAACTTTGATAGACCAAGTCATCATTGGCCTAACGGCCTTTGCCATCACCTCCATAAAAATTGTTTTCTTAATCACCTGGCCTGTTCTTGCATGAAATGAAGATAGTTGAGTTTAGTAAATAAAAATATGCAATATGACAACAAATATTTGGTTGGATTGAAAGTTCATATTTGATTTAATGTGTTTGTTAGTGAAGCGGGTCCAAATTCAGTCCAAAAGAACAAAAAGCATAACAAATGTGACTGCACAACACATCGGATAAAATATAGCAGTCCGGGCTAAGCACCATATATTAGAAGAAAGGATTTAGATTCTCTAAATTTTTTATTTTATAGGTGGGACTAAGAAAAAATATAAGTGAAAAAATATTTAAAGATAAAAAATCACATTTTATTCTCTCAAATAAAAATTAAAATTTAGAGAATCCAAATTCTAAAAGAAAGCATTAGTAGTCCATAAAGAGAAAAATACTCATCAAACTTAGAGACAGAGCTGGAAGAATGATAGAAGATCATAACATCATCATACAAGTACCAATATAAAATCACAACTGCACACTTGGTACTCATTGGGGTTGCAAGGACAATCAAAGTGTACTACCACAGTTGCTCGAATTTTTCTGAATGTCCCTCTAGCAACGGTCTATGAATTCAGGGGGTGGTGATTCAATTTTGGAAGCATAGCCTCATCTATATAGTGGCAATCAATCAGAATTTGTTCTCAAGGAAAAGAGTGCACCCACAAACATTTTCCAATATTCTGATATTCATCTTTTCTTTCACAACAGCTTACTTGAATATTCTTCTTTTTTTTATGTTCTATTATATTTCTGTAAAAGAAAAAAGAAAATTCTTAATTACAAGAGGAATGAAAGTAAAATTCACAGTGGAGAAAGGCTAGAGAGATAGTAAGAAAAAACCAATAATTTCTTCATCTTTATAAAGATGGTTTCGAGTAGATGAACTAGGATAGTTTTCATTTTTAAGTTGCTTTAACACTTGAAAGTTGGTTAGGCTATATTAAAATTTAATGGTTTTTGAGCTGGGTGAAAAGTTGAGGAATACTAGATAGATTAGGTTGTAATTTATTAATATTGGCAACTATAATTTTGTTAAAATTATAATAAAAATTCTACCATTAATTGTTATGGAGATTGAATATAGGTCTCTTTGCATAAGAGGATGAATCAAGATATATGATAGTGTCGTGTCATACCTTCTTTTCTTCTCTATTTTACATAATTCGAGATGAGATAAAATGAAAATATTTTCTAAATTTTCTATTTTGTAAACTTAATAGAAAAAGTTTTAAGTTTAAAAGGGAAAACGAATTCTTGGTTCAATCCTACTCTCTCTCTCTCTCAAGGCCATATAGACACTTCAAAGATTAATATGAAAATGCTTAAGATGATTATAGAGTACAGGATAGTCTCAAGAACTATACTCAAGTTGTTATAAAAAATAGTGGTAGATATTAGAAGATAAGAAGTTCATGCAGCAGTTTTTGAATCCAAAGAGTAGGTAGTAAAATTAGCCTTTATAGAAGATTTGCAAATTGTTGGTTGCGTTCAACTTGACCAAAAGTTAGATTATTCCCAAGAAATGCACAATAACCACTTCTAAACCTCCTATCATCAACATCACTTGCTGAATCAAAATATGCAAAAATAAAGATTCTAAAACCAGTACTAGATTGAAGTGTAGTCCATGGCTAGCAACATCAGATAGTTGTCTAAAGGATCATTGACCACAATAATAGAATAGTGTTGGAGAGGTTTATACATAATTTGTTGACCCTATTTACAAAAACAATTTTAGAGCTTGAGTCAACATGACATATTTAAAGGCCTCCCACAATGGAACAAAAAAAGTAGATGGTCAAAGAAATCAATTTCTTGTGTAGTGAATATGAGGGATGTACGTTGTTGAGTTAAGTAAATTATAATAATATTTGATGATAACAAACATGTTGGTAGTTCGGTTAAAAGTCTAATTGGGTTTGATCCTTGTATTAGTGTTGCAGGCCTAAAATAATTAAGCAGCTCAATTAATACCAACTTGGATAATAAACCAAGCCAAACTCAGTCCACTAACCTCTTGAAAAATAAAAGGTAAAGTGTTGTTGCTGAAGGTAGCTTAGTCAGTTTGAGTAATGCATAGAGAAGAAAAGAAAGTTCATTTTCTCTTATCAAGTGCCAAAGCAGAAGAAAGGAAAGCTAATCAAGGAGGTTATGTCAAATCAAAATTAACATAAACAAGTTAATCTAAATCAGAGAATAAAGGTATAAAGTTTTCATTAACATGTAAGTCAATTACTTGTTGATTTTTTTTTTCTCTGCACAACCATTTTGGGCAATATGAAGAAAGTGGTGGCTACTTTACTCTACTGTGAATCAATGGCTAATATTGAAACTTGGGACCAAAGCACAAGGTTAATGGTTTTGATTTATCAAACCCATTGAGGATCTGTTTTCAAGAAAGCTGTTTTGCTTAACTCTGATTCAAAATTCTTGATTTTCTGGTCTGATGAAAGAAAAAGGAAGTAAGACCTCAGCTAGCTCAAGTTGCAAGAAGTTGACTTTGTTTTGTAATTCCTAGAGCTGGCTACAGAACTCCATACAAAAAGAAAAAAATCACTTCAGTTTGCAAGCAAGGAGAGAGAACCCGAAATCAGAATTGAGAGAAACCTCATAAATCAAAGCTTGAAGTCTTGGAAGTATTGCACCTATACAAAAGGGAGTACTCTGCCACGATGAATAGCAACATTTGAGAGTTCAGAAACTGGGTTAAGCGTATAGAGTTTGAGTTGTTCAACATCATCTCCTTCATGGTTTATCATTGATTATTCTATTTGTATGTTGTATCTTACTTTGTTTCCATTCAGCAAGAAAAGGCATATAAGAAAGGCATTAAGAAAAAGTCATTGAGAGAAAAGATAGAGAGAGAAACTTGGAGAGAAAAGCCAAGATTTATGTCTTAATCTCTTTTGATTGTATCTCTATATTTTGTATCTTGTATCTAAGGTATCCCTTGTTAAGTTGGGTGAGCACTTGTGTGTTTAGAGTCTAGGAGGTAACCTAGCCAAGTCAAGCTCATGTTGAAGTTTGGTTTGTCCCTTGTTGAATTCTTGAGAATTAGTGTATGTAATACTTGAAAAGATAGTGAAAATTCTACTACTGTTGTGGTGGAGACTAGATGTAGGTTGCATTGCACAAGGCAACTAAACTAGGATGCATAGCTCTGCCATCTTCTTCCTTGTTCTGATTCTGTTTTTCTGTATTTATGAGACAAAATAAAATTGTCTCCTACATAATTGATAAACCACTATTTTATGATTTATCTTGTGCTCAATTGAGTGTTTTTATCAATTCTTCACCTACTTATTCATAAGATTTGCATGTTTTTACAATTCCTTCTGTATTCCATGATATATGAGAAAACATGTTTCCTATGCCTTAAAAATATTAATTTTAATTATCCTTTATTACCATTCGATGCCGTGATCTGTGTGTTAAGTATTTTCAGGCTTCATAGGGCATGAATGGCTTAGAGGACAGAAAGAAAACATGCAAAAATGGAAGGAACGCACAATGGAGTTTTGAAGAAAATGGCAGCGACGTGCACGCATGGACGACGCGGACGCGTTCCTGGCGCAGAGCACAAATGACGCGTACACGTGACTGACGCGTTGGTAAGGAAAATCTCCAATGACGCACACGCGTGACCCACACGCACGCGTGACGGACGCCACATGCAGAAAATTGCAGAAGTCGCCGGGGCGACTTCTGGGCCCTTTTTCGGCCCAAATCCAAGCCCAGAAACATAGAATAGAGGCTGGAGAATGAGGGAATGAAAAGCATTCATTCATCATTAATTCATTATTGACAATTTTAGGTTTTAGATGTAGTTTTAGAGAGAGAAAGAGGCTCTCTCCTCTCTCTTAGGTTTTAGAATTAGGATTTCTCTTAGAGTATGTTTATTTTCTTCATTCCAGTTTCAATGTTCCCTTACTTTATGTCTCTTCTACTTTTATTTATTCTAATTCTTTTACTTGTTAAATTACTTATGTTGCCAAATTGGCTTATGAACTCTTCATGTTAGACTTGAATTTATGTTTAAATGCAATTTGAGGTAATTCAGATTTATGATTGCTTTCTTCTATTTATGATATAAGTAATTTAGATTTTTCCCTTTTTGCTTTGGTTGAGTAATTGGTGACACCTGAGTTGTCAAACTCAGCGGTTGATTAAAAACTAGAAGTTGCTGATTGATTTGGATCCCTCTAAAGCTAGTCTTTCCATAGGAGTTGACTAGGACTTGAGGAATTAAGTTAATTAGTCCATTTGACTTTCCTTTATTTAGTAAGGGTTAACTAAGTGGGAGCAATAAACAATTCTCATCACACCTGATAAGGATAACTGGATGGGATTTCCAGTTCTTATACCTTGCAATGGTTTTCATGATAATTAATTTACTTTATTATTAATTTATTTTTTTCTTGTCATTTAAATTACTTGTTCCTTATTCCAAAAACCCAAAAATATACTTTTTTCCATAACCAATAAAAAATCACACCTCCCTGCAATTCCTTGAGAGACGACCCGAGGTTTAAATACTTCGATTATAAATTTTATTGGATTTTGTTACTTGTGACAACCAAACTTTTTTACGAAAGGATTCTTTGCTGGTTTAGAAACTATACTTACAACGTGATTATTTTTATAAAATTCTTTACCGGCAGAAATCAGTTCGCCAATAATCAATATCACAGACTAAATAGAAGCAAAATTTCATTTTCTGGTTTGAGGACTTATTATTCAAAATTAAATGAAGGCTATAGATTCAACCCCCTTTTCTAGGCCATCAAGAATCTTCAATTGGTATCAGAGCTTGGAGAAAATGTCCAATGGCTAACAACTTGGATGTTAATTCAGTGGCCTACACTCTAACAGAGGGTCAGTCAAACAACATGACTCCTTTATTTAATGGAAAGAACTATATCTACTGAAAGGAAAGGATGTGAATCTTTGTTCAATCCTTTGACTACAATATATGGAAGATCATTGTGAATGGTCCTCAAGTTCCTACCAAGACTACTGCTGAAAGAGTGGTAACTCCAAAGGAAGAAGCTAAATGGAATGATGAAGACAAGAAGAAGGTGGAGTTAAATGCCAAAGCCATCAACTTGATGCATTTTGCTATCAATTTTGAGGAATTCAGAAGGTATCTAGATGCAAGATGGAAAAAGAGATATAGGATAAACTCTAAGTCACACACAAAGGTACCAAACAAGTCAAAGAAACAAGGATTGATATGTTGCGAAAAGAGTATGAAATATTTTTCATGAAGGATGGAGAAACCATTGATGAGATGTTTGAGAGATTCTCAATCATTATAAATAGCTTGGATGCTATAGGTATGACCCACACTAAACAAACTCTTGTAAAAAAAGTTCTTAGAAGTCTATTAAAAGAGTGGGAAATAAAAGCCACTGTTGTGGCCAAGAACAACAACCTGAGTCCTTCAACCTATGATGAGTTGAGAGAAAACCTTCCAGCATATGAAACCACACACACCAACTAAGACACAAAGAGGAAAGGAATGGCCCTAAAATCAAAAGTTGAGTCATTAGATGATAATTCTAATTATAGTTTTATAGATGATGAACTTATATTTTTTGCTAGGAGATTGAGAAGGCTTATGAGGAGCAAAAGCAAGAACAAAGGCTCGAGTTCAAGAGAGCAAAAAAGGGATATGAGCAAAGTTATATGTCATCACTGCAAGGAGGCAGGTCACTTCAAGTTCAACTGCTCTAAGCTCAAGAAAAAGGACAATGCACAGAAAGAAGAGAAGAAAATACTCATGACTTCATGGGAGGATCTAGAAAACGATTCTAGTGAGGATGAAAACTCCGAATATGAAGCACAAGTCTGTCTAATGGCTTGTCATGATCAATTAGATGAGGTAAACTACTTTGACTTGTCCATTAAAGACTTACATGTTATTATTGATGATCCCACTCACCATTCTGAAAATTTGGTAAATAAATACAATAAAAGCAAGTCTAAAAATGAAATTTTGAAGGCAAAAAATAATTTTTTGAAAGAAAAGGTAAAGAAAATCGAATGTGCTATTGATCTTGTTAAAGAAAAAAGACTTTTAAAATCTAAAATTGAAAAATTTAAAGGAAAGCACTCAATTGATGCTTCACAAGAACTCATTGCTAAAAATGAAAGATTAAATGAAATAATTAAATATTTGAATAATAATTTAGCAAAATTTTCACATAGTTTCAACAACTTGGACAAATTACTTGCTAATCAAAGTCCATTGTTTGAAAAAATTTGATCTGGGTTATGTAATAAAAGATGATGTAGTTTTTGAAAAATCATTTACTAAAACCCAAGCATCAACCTCAAGAACAAAACCTTCATTTAAAAATTCTAGTTTAGATTACTTCACTAACTATGATGCTACCTTTGAAAAATCACACTTTGATAATAATGCATTATCATCTTGGACCAAACTTTTGCAAAAAATTTCAGGTTTGGGCTATGTTGCAAAAAATGGTGTTGTTGTTAGAAATCGGTTTGTCAAAAGAGATGCACTTAACCCAAAAACTAGAAAATTTAAAATTTTTAATCACTTTTAACATTATGCACACAAAAATCATTGTTCTACTTGCAATAAACTGGGTCATTCCTCTTACCAATGCTTTATTATCAAAAGAATAGTGGAAAGCAAAACATATAAGGTTGTTTGTGATTTCAATACACTTGGACAACTAAGATGGATTAACTTCAAATGATCCAAATTAGTTTGAATACCTAAGGTTACTTAATAATGTGTGCAAATTTGCCTAGCATCCAAGAAGAAGAAAGACATGTGGTATTTGGTTAGCAGATACTCTAGGCACATGATGAAAAAGTCAACAGTTTTTGTCAAACTCAACAAGTATGATGGAGGATTTGTGACTTTTGGTGATGATGGTAAAGAAAAAATCATAGCAATTGAAAAAGTTAGTAAAGATCTCTCTACTTTCATTAATGATATTTTCTTGGTTTATGGGCTGAAACTCAATCTTTTGAGTATTAGCCAAATGTGTGATCTTGGTTTATTTATTAACTTTTTTAAGAGATTAGAATGCCTTGTTGGGAATGAAAAATCCGATAAAGTATTGTTTGTGGCAAAAAGATGTGATAATGTATACGGCCTCACTTTAGATGAACTCAAGAGTCAAAATGTAGCTTTTTTCCATTTAAATGGCACAAAAAATTAGACCATGCTAGCATGTTTCAAATTAACAAGCTTGTAAGAAGGGAATTAGTGAAAAGTCTTCCTAATATTAAGTTTGACAAAGACATCACTTGTGATGCTTGTCAAATGGAAAAATAAACCAAGAGTTCTTTTAAACCTATGGAAGACATTTCTACTAAAATACCTCTTGAATTGTTACATAATGACCTCTTTGGTCCAACTAGAACTCAAAGTTTAGGTGGTAAATACTATGGCTTAGTAATTGTGGATGATTATACAGGATTTGGTTGGGTGCTATTTTTTGCACATAAAAATGATGCATTTTTAGCCTTTGAAGTGTTTAGCAAAAGAATACAAAATGAAAAGGATTTAAAAATTGCTTTTATTAGAAGTGATCATGGTAAAGAGTTTGAAAATTAATTTTTTTAATCCTTTTATGAAAAACTTGGAATTTCACATAATTTCTCTTGTCGAAGAACACCCCAACAAAATGGTGTTATGGAAAGAAGAAATAGAAGTCTCCAAGAAATGGCTAGGGCCATGTTATATGAAAGTGAAGTTTTAAAGTTTCTTTGGGCTGAAGCTGTGAATACGACATGCTACATATTGAATAGAACAATCATTAGGAAGTTTTTGAAGAAAATCCTTTATAAACTTTGGAAAGAAAATCCACCAAATTTGAATTACTTTCACATATTTGGATGCAAAGTTTTGTTTTAAACACCAAAGAAAATTTAAGAAAAATTTGATCCAAAGGCCTATGAAAGTATTTTTGTTGGTTACTCCACAACTAGCAAAGCCTATAGAGTTTACCATCAAGATACTAGAATTATTGAGAAGTCCATACATGTTATATTTTTTGATTATATTGTTGTTTCAAGTGTTTTGGGAGATGGTAATGTAGGTAATCTAGTGGAAAGCAACATGAATGAAGTTCAAGATCAAGAGAAATCTGAATCTATGCATCTTACCCTTGACTCAACTGCTGCAGAAAATTCTGCAGGAGACAATCTCAATTTATCTCCTGCAACTAGTGAAATTCCTAGGAATACCAGTACCAATAAACCTAACATGCTCGAATCTGTTCCTAAATCATTAAGACCCCATGAATGGAGATTTCTAAAGAACTATCTACAAGAGTTCATCATAGGAGATCTATCTCAAGGTGTCACCACAAGATTCTCTTCAAGAAGAGCACCAGAGGAAAATAATTTGGCATTTTTCTCTCAAATTAATCCCCAAAATGTAAATGAGGCTCTTGGTAATTATTCTTGGGTCAAAGCCATAGAAAAAAAGTTACAATAATTTGAGAACAATCAAGTGTGGACACATGTTCCAAATCCAATTAGAAAGAAAGTGATGGGTACTAAGTGGATTTTTAAGAACAAATTGGGTGAAGATGGAAGCATAGCTAGTAACAAAGCAAGATTGGTAGCTCAAGAATATGATCAAGAAGAAGGAATAGATTTTGATGAATTATTTGCTCCTGTAGCCCAAATGGAAGCTATAAGACTTCTCCTTGCATATGCTACCTATTGTGATTTTAAGCTTTTTCAAATGGATGTAAAATGTGCATTTTTGAACGGTATCATTGATAGAGAAGTGTATGTGGCTCAGCCTCCAGGTTTTAAAAATAAAGAATTTTCAAACCATGTTTTTCAACTTTCAAAAGTACCTTATGGTCTAAAACAGACTCCAAGAACTTGGTATGAAAGACTTAGCTCTTTTCTTTTGAATAATAATTTTCAAAGAGGCACCACTGATACTACTCTCTTTATTAAAAATTCTAATGATTCATTCATCCTAGTGCCAATATATGTTGATGATATTATTTTTGCTTCAGCCAATGAGTCCCTTTATGCTGAGTTTGGTAAACTTATGATTAGTGAATTTGACATGAGCATGATGGATGAACTTAACTTTTTTCTTGGGCATCAAATAAAACAAAATTCTATTGAAATTTTTATTCATCAAAAGAAGTATGCCAATAAACTAATTAAAAAAAATTAGAATGGAGAATGCCAAACCCATGGGCACTCCAATGCATCCAAATTCACGGTTGGTAAAGGATGAAATAGAGAAAGATATGGACGAAACTAGGAATAGAGGAATAATAGGTTCTCTTATGTATCTTACTTCTTCTAGACCTGATATTGTGCAAAGTGTTGGAGTTTGTTCAAGATTTCAATCACAACCAAAAGAGCCACATCTTTCTACTGTTAAAAGAATTATTAGATACGTTCATGGCACATCCAACTTTGGTTTATGGTATTTTAAGTCTGATGACTTTTTTGCAGTTCAGTATTGCGATGCATATTTTGCTGGAGATAGAGTGGATATGATAAGCACTTCTGGTATTTGCTGTTTGTTGGGCAGGTCTCTGAATGTATGGTTAAGCAAGAAGCAGTCCATAGTGGCACTCTTTACTACCGAAGCAGAATATATTGCTGCTTCATCTTGTTGTTCCCAATTGTTATGATTGAAAACTCAGTTAGATGATTACAAATTGAATGCAAATAATATTTCCTTGTTTTTTGATAATATGAGTGCCATTAACATTTTCGAGAATCGCATTTTGCACTCAAGAACAAAACATATTCAAGTGAGATTTCACTCAATAAGGGAACATGCTCAAAAAGGGGAATATAAACATTCAATTTGTTAAATCAGAGGAATAAGTGGCTGATGTATTTACTAAAACTTTGGCTAAAGACAGCTTCTGTAAATTAAGAACAAGTTTAGGCATACTCAGTTATGAATTCTTGTTTTCACTTTGCTAATGTGTTGTTTGAAGTTTTTGTCTCTCAGGTCAAAATGAGACATTTCTGGGTAAGCCAAGAGCTTTCATCAATGGAACGTTGACTCTGGACTGTAATTTTGAATTAAACTCAAGTGGGCCAAATGCTCTTTTCAGATAACAAGTGGTCCTTTGTGTTTCCTTAAACAGAACCCTTTTGGGCCAATATGAGTTAGTTTGTATGTAAGTGGGTCTCATTGGTTTTGTCATACATTTAAAATCTTTTTCAAAACCTTTTTATCTTTTCTGCATTATTTTGAATTAAAACTTTTTTAACTTTAAGTAAAATCTTTTTCAAATCAAGTAGTCATAGGGTTCTGAACTTCCATTTTTCCAAGAAACCTTTTCTTGTAGCAGTGGAAAATCTCTTCATATACCTTGCTTGGTACTTCTTCATATTTCTCATTTATTTCATTTTTTCTTGAAAAACTGCAACTCCCCTATGTCATTAAGATGAGGAAGAAAACTACTACCCGTAGAGGCACGTTCACTCATAAACTTTCCAGAATCCTTGAAAGCTCTCGTGCACATTCTCATACACCCTCTCCTTCTTCATCTCCTCCTCACACTGATCCGATGGCTCACACCAAGACAATGGCTCGTTGTTCCTCCTCTTCTCAGGCACCCAAACCATCAAGTGCTTCCTCTTGTCTCAATGCCTCAAAGGGAAAACGTCCAGTGACTGAAGAGCATCGTGATCCTTCAAGACCCAAACCTAAGTCCGTTCTTCAATGTTCTCAGAACTTTATTGAAACTGAGCTTCATTGAAACTGAGCTTCATTGAAAACTCTGAAATTTATTGTATCTTAATCTTCTTTTTATCCTACTGTGTTTTTAGTTACTTGGGGACAAGCAACAATTTAAGTTTGGTGTTGTGATGAGTGGATATTTTATATGCTTTTTGGCATTGTTTTCATATAGTTTTTAGTTTGTTTTTTTTAGTTTTTATTAAGTTTTTATAGGTTTTAGTGTTAAATTCACATTTTTGGATTCTACTATGAGTTTGTGTATTTTTGTACAATTTCAGGTATTTTTTGGCTGAAATTGAGGAGTTGGAGAAAAAGTCTGATTCAGAGACAGAGAAAGCACTGCAGATGCTGTCTGGATCTGACCTCCTTGCACTCAGAAGAGCTTTTTTAGAGCTACAGATAACCAAATGGAGCTTTCTCAATGGCTATGGAAATCTGACTTCCAGAGCTTTCCACCAATGTATAATAGTCAATACTTTACTTCATATTAGAAGGCACAAAACTGGCGTCCAACGCCAGCTTCCTACCCTCTTCCAGGCGTCCAACGCCCAAGGACAAAACTAGGCGTCCAAACGCCCAAAGAGGAGCCCCTAGCCAGCGTTCAACAATCTAGAGGCCTCGTAGCACGTGGATCTCATCAAAGCTCAGTCCAAACACTCACTAAGTGGGCTCCAGAAGTGGATTTTAGCACTAAAAAGACTATTTTACCCTTACTAGTCATTAATTTAGTATTTAAGGGATATTTTACATGATCTTTGCCCATCATACACATTATTTTCGTTTTACACTTTGTATTTCCTTTCAGTATGAGTTTCTAAACCTCCTAGGTTGAGGGGAGGAACCCTGTTGAGTCCTATGAATTAATAAAAGTATTACTGTTTCTCTTCGATCTGTGTTTGATTTATTTCTAAGATGCATACTCATTCTTCAACATGGTGAATAGGATGATCAGGGACAATTAGCTCTTTTTATCATACTAGGACCGCGTGCCTGACAACCACCTGTGTCTACTTGGGTTCGTGTGAATACGTGACTGGAAAGCGCGAACCGCCAGCTTGATTATGCATCTCTCAGACGGCTAATCCACGACTTCGTTGGGGACTTCTCGAGACACCAGTTCAGCTAATTTACGGGGAGATTAGGGTCTCTGTGGTAGAGGCTAGAACCCAAAGAAACAACATTCTTTGATCCGGAAGATTCGACCTTGTCTGTGGCATTTTGAGTAGGATCGCCAGGAGAATGAACTGCTAGAGATTCACCCTCCGTCAAATTGGATGACCACGACCAATGGCGTTTGATCTGGAGCAGAGGAGATTGACGACCATGGCCCATGGCGTTGATCACATACAGCCTGCCATAGAAGAAGTCATTCACAAGCAAAGAGAAGAGTATTACCAAAGTTAATTCAAAAAGGCTAAGCAACTCCAATCCTCAACTATATTCCTATTACTTATTTTAATTTATACATTATTCCTCTTACAACTTCAAACCAACAACCTTCTGATTTTCCTGACTAAGACCTGCAAGGTAACCATAGCTTGCTTCAAGCCACAATCCTCGTGGGATTGATGCTGACTCGCTCAGGTATTAATTGGACGACCCAGTGCACTTGCTAGTACAGCTGTACGGAGTGTGGGGATTCGTGCACCAATAACCTCCACTAAAAAGGTGCTAACCTTCATGGTGATAAACCGCACAACAATCAAAATATATTCAAACATGGAACTTTACAAAGATATAACCCTTGAATCTAAACCTAACTAATCCATTAGAGAATCTATTCTCAAACTTTAACACTACTAAAACATGCATATCATCAAGCATTGTTAAAATGATGTTCTCTTTCTAACTCGACTCTTAGATTGATGAAATTAAATATTATCTAAAACCTATTACTTCACGTACTTTTATAAATTCAAATCAAAACTTTAAATTTTAGTTTGTATAAATTAATAAACTTTATTCAAGCTAATATTGTAAATATGTATTTGTCTCTAAATTTAAGTTATATTAGGCATTATATGATTTAAATTGTTAACCAATTAGTTGAGTACCAAATTAGTTAAAATTTAAAACAACACGACAAACAACAACACAACGAACAACACAATTTAGAATCTATTCTCAACTTCCAACTTAGAATCAATTTAGAATCTATTCTCATAAATGGTCATCCAATACCAAGACAAAACCAAATTTAAGAAGTGGGAGAAGGGAGTGCTACCTGGAGGGAGTAGCGGCAGTTGCAACAGCGGCGGCGGTTCGGTTCGGACGATGAAAGGGGGCTGTCGCAGGAGGCTGTCAGAGGGAACGTTGAGGGAAGGGGAGAGGATTAGTGAGAAAGTGGGAGGTGAGAGGGTTAGAGAGAGAGAGAGAGTAATTTGAAATGAGGAAAAAGAGAGTTTGTTGTTCGAATTTAGGGTACACTTACCATTGGATTTACCAGTAAAGCTTTGCGGTTGGCCAAAATGCAACATTTCACGAATCAAGATTATCATTGGATTTATTCGCCTGTAAATTCAACGGTAATCGTGGCACTAATTATTTCGCTTTTTCCTCCAACTATTACCCTCGGATTTACCTCGAGAACCAAAATCCAATGGTAAATCTTTTGCCCGACAAATTCATTGCAAAATTCGCCGGAAAAGCCACCGCTAAACCTGATGCTAACCTCCAACACTAAATCTAATGGTAAATCCGATGGTATTTAGTGTTTTTCTTGTAGGGTTTGCTGCGAGATGGATTCCATGGAAGCTTATCCTGCATGTCAATGTAAAAAGGAAGTTGATTTGATCCTAAAGATTAGAAAGTCTATCATGCAAAATTGGAGATATTTTATTTAAATTAAATAAATATATAATTTACAAAAATACATAAAATATAGAGTAATTACCTAAATACACAATGCAACACATCTCGGGTACCGAAAGAGAAATCCAAAGATAGGCATATCTTGGTTACTGAGACCCCGGCCTATGACACAACGACGGTTGACATATCTTGGGTGCACTCGGGATACATGTCACGTAGGAAAACGGATACTGAACACCCGAGATGCGTTCAAATGCTAATTAAGGTCTCAGTACCCAAGATAAGCCCAAACGCATGAAACAGGTCACAGCACCCGAGATATAGTCAGATGCATATATAAGGCCACAACAGCCGAGATATGTGTATTTTGATCTAGATGTCTCTGCACCCTAGATATCTTGGAGAAAAACTCTATATATATTCTCCCATCCTCAACCATACCCTCAGAATTCACAATTCATTCTTTTCTCTCTTCTCTCTCTATTTATCCTTTAACTTTGTTTGGATGGAGAATAATCAATTTTTTTGTTGTAACTTATTCCAATGGGATAGTAAAAAAAGGTGATGAAGGAGTAAGTTTTTAGTCTAATTCAATTGCGATGTTGCACACTAACTGTCTTGATAACCTATATGCACTAAAGACGGTCATACTGAGCAACATGGGGGGAATAGGTTGCAAAAAGGTTAGGTGAATTGCATATAGATTTCTACACGAACTTCCGAACAGTGGATTTACCAAAAGGTTATTCTGGATTGAAGGGGATCAGTATGTGAAGGTAATGTTTGACGTACATGCAAGGTTAATGCCACAACATGTGATGGAGTGGTATGCTATGGTTCGTGATGTAGTTGTTGGTGGTGAGCCGTCCTCCTCAAGGCCGCAAGTAGTCCTGCTGGATGCAAGACCGATCCACTTCGCCCAGCCTCGTGATAGTGCCAAAGAAGACGATAGCGAGGGTGATTCTGATTATGTTGCCGAATTCGGGTCATCGAACGAGACTTCTTCCTTTGATGTCCCAGAGACTCCCACCGGCGGTGATGCTCGGTTTCTCCTGCCTCCCTTTTGCTCATTCCTCAATTGTTAGAAGTTCCAAGTCATTATCACACTTTGAATTTGGACGCAATACAGTCCGCAATGTCAGTCACATCACACCCAACAGCGGTGCAGAGTGAGTGGTACGTGTGTGCCAGCAGTGCAGACTCCCAAAATAACTGCCTGCAACGATCAAAATCCACCAGCAACAACATCCATCTCAAAGGAACAAGTGTAGCTGACTTGTCCATGAAAAGAATCCCCCAATAAGTATCATCAAGTAGCACCTGACGTACTTACGGAGTGTATCCGGATCTACCCCAGCTGGAATGTGTGAAATCTTGTTCCTCAGCCAGGTCATCCATAAACCGCAAACCTGCGTCCTTCCCTCTGGCTATAGTGGCAGCCTGTCGCCAAGTAAATTCTCAACCCACCCCCACGTGAGGTGTCCATGGTAATGGTGGATGTCTCTGGTACAACCTCCAATCGACTCACCTTCAATGCGCAAACTAAGATGGTAAGCAACATCTTGAAGCGTAATGCTGACCCCACTCCATAGAAGGTGGAAGCTGTGGGTCTCAGGCCTCTACCGCTCGACAAATGCAGATATCAAGGAATTGTCAAATATAAAATCCCTCAACTCTACTGCATGTCCAAATTCCGCCTCCCTGATAAAAGGCAATAGGATGTTCGGTAAGAGGAGATCTGGGGTTACACGGTGTGGCAATAGTAACTATGTGCCAAGTCGCATTTAGTCAGTTGATGTCTCCATCGCGAACATATTGTCGGGGGCTATATGTACTTCAAGAACTCAAACTTAAGGTGTTATAAAGTTACAAAATTCTTAAAAACTCTTCAAATACATGAAAATCTTGGCTGTTGTGGCTTTATATATGCCTCTGACCATATTTCAGGTACTGTGACCCGTGTTACACGTTTGAGCTTATCTTAGGTACTGAGACCTTAATCAACGTTTAAATACATCTCGGATGTTTAGTACCAATTTTTCTACGTGACACGTATCTCAGGTGTACCTAAAATACGTTAGCTGTCATTGCATCATAGAAGGGATATGTTGTGTATTTAAATAATTACTTTATATTTTATGTATTTCTGTAAATTCTGTATTTATTTAATTTAAATAAAAAAATCTGTAAAATTGGGGGTCAATTTCAGCTTTGTTTTAATAGAAGGGAATTTGCGAAGACTGTATGTTTTTTTTTTTTTTTTTTATCAAAGATATGAGACTCGAACCCACAACCTCTTAATTGAGTATGGGGAGACTATACCATTTGAGCTATTACTCATTAGCGCGAAGACTGTATGTTGAACGCTCGGAGCATGGGAATGATATTCTGGAAACTCTTCGGCGATAACTTCTAGCTCCTTCATCTAAATTCTCGTTTTCTTTCTGTGCTTTATTAATTTCCAGTCAATGAAACATACAAAAAATTATTAAACATCAAATTTTATTTTCCTTTTATTTTTTATTTTATTTTATACATTCATAACGTTAAATCACTTAAGTTCTGTTTTGATAATATGAGTTAAATTCATAAGATGAAAAATTGAGTTTTTTATTTATATTCGGATTAGCTAGAATTTTATATTCTCCCGTAATGTAGGAAAGCTAGGAAAACGTGCATTTTTATTATTTTAATTTAAAATATAAAGAAAAAAGTAATAGTTCAGTCAATTTTATGAATTTAATCCAATATTGAGAGGATATAATAATACTTGAAATTTGAGATATGATGACAATGACTTGTTTTGGTTTTTCTAGTTCCATGTCGGCTTTAGGTGAAGTGTGGCATCGAACATCAATAATAATACCATTATTATCATGTGGAGTTCTTCGTTGTTTATTTATTATAAGGCCATATATATGATGTATATTCTCCTCCATTAATCACTTCCACGTTCAAATGTTGCATAAAGGTCTTCAGTAATTGAAGAAAAACAAGTGGCCAGTAACCAACTGATAATGAAATAAGCTTGTTCAATTCATTATTATACTATAACTTCTTGTGTATTATTATTAGCATTCTCGTTGATAACGATATTACATAGTACAGATATATTATTATTATTATTATTATTATTATTATTATTATTATTATAGCGCTAGTTCTCTAGCTAGTTCTATTAAAAGGGTTATATAACGAACGAACTTAATATCTATATATGCTATTCATTTATTTCGAAAGATAATTCGTTTAGATTTGATGAGACCTGTTTCCTGGTTATCAATGCCATGAATTATAATGTTCAATAAAGGCGCCTAATACTGTGATTAATTTTTAGCATCAATGTTCTCCATCTTCATGATGCCCCTTTTCATTTTTCTTGTTTTTCATATACCATGTTACTCATCATTCGTAATTATGAGAGACAAAGTGAATCATTAGTTATTTTCAAATTTCTGTGAAGGGATGTTTAAACGGATTTTTTTATTTAAATTAATTAAATATTTTATTTATTAAAATATGCAACGTGTGAAAAATTTGTATTTTTACACTTACATTACATATCTCGGATATACAGAATAAAAAACAATTAATTATAGAATTCAAGTACTATGTATCCAAGCTGTGTTATAACTTTAAAGAAAAAAAAAAACTGATTATTGCACCAGAAATATGTAACAGTATACGTAGTTGTACATATTTAGGGTATTGAGTATCTGAGATCAGACTAGAGAGAAATTCTGCTCATTGTACTTAAGATATTTGTAAATTTC
Source organism: Arachis hypogaea (assembly GCF_003086295.3). Taxonomy (NCBI): domain Eukaryota; kingdom Viridiplantae; phylum Streptophyta; class Magnoliopsida; order Fabales; family Fabaceae; genus Arachis; species Arachis hypogaea. The sequence goes on from NC_092048.1 coordinate 53,632,202, forward strand.
CTATATAGCTTGAAGCCTCTGAAACTAATCACAAGAGTATATACTAAAATAGGTCCCTAAGAAATTTTATATTGGACGTTTTCGTCCCTAAAAAAATTTTATTACATTGAGATCCTTGAACTTTATAAAAATAAGACACATAAATTTCTGTCTTAGCCAGACTCATTGTTTTCATTTGAATGAATAAGTTCTCAAAAGTGTGACAGAAGGACCTATATGAATTATTTTATTAAATTTCAGGGACCTCAATGTAATAAAATTTTCTTGGGACAAAAATGTCTGATGTAAAATTTCTTAGGGACCTATTTGGGTATATACTCTAACTACAATACATCCATACCACTACTCTCTAGCTAGTAATCAGTTTTTCTTTGTGGTTGTATATCCCAATGAGATCATAAGAAACAGTGAGGAGGCAGTGATATTTAAGTGCAGTTCACCTGTGATGTTGCGCACTTGCTATCTTGAATCTGTAGATGTGCTAAATAATGTCATCTTGAGAAATATGAGGGTAATAACTTCTAAGGAGGTTGGGAGAGTTGCATTTGGATTCTATTAGCGCTACCGACACTACAAGAAAAACGTTGAATACCATCGGATTTAGCATCGTATGTTACCGGCGGATTTAGCGTCGGATTCACCGGCGGTTATGATTGAAAATTCGTTCCTATAAAAAATTACCGTCGGATTCGATATTCCGTCACTAAATCCGGCGGTAAGTAGTGACGCGAATTTTTATTTTATTTGCGATAATTTTACCGTTGGATTTTACGGCAAAATTTTCCAATGGGTTTAAGTGAAATGCATCATTTAGGCAACGACGAATACCTTACCGGTGGATCAATCCGCCAATAAAATCAGACGAAAAAATTTGTGGAAAATTCAAACGCAAAATCATTTTCCCTCACTTCTGCAAACTCTCTCTCTCTCTCTCTCTCTCTCTCTCTCTCTCTCTCTCTCTCTCTCTCTCTCTCTCTTCGCTTCTCCTTTCTCTCATCTCCGCTGCTCAATTGAAGCTGCCGCCATCGCCACCACCTGGAGCTACCGCCGTCGCTGTTGCTGCACGTCGTCGTCACTGTTGTTGACGTTGTCACCGCTCATCACTGTCGGAAGTTCTCACCTTGTCACAATCACTATCGCCTCCTGTCACTACCACGCTTTCATCATCCTTCAGCCATCATCAGAAGTAATTTTTTCTATAGTTATTTTATTTGTCCAAATTTTTTCTTTGTGAATTTAGTGTTTTGTTAGAATTTTTAATTAAATTATTGATTAATCTTGTTTAATAAAGTGTGTGATAGGGATTCATTATGTTAATTTAGAGTAGTTAGAACTTACATAATGTTAGTGTAGGTTATGGTAGGATGAAATTAAGAGTACCTGAGCTGTTGAAAGATTTTATTTGAGTATTAAGAATGCTTGAACTGATCAAAAATTTTATTTGAGTTTAGTGAATGAGTTTCTTTCAGTTGCTGATAAACCACTATTTCATGGTTTATCTTGTGCTTAATTGAGTGGTTTTTATCAACTCTTTACCCACTTATTCATACTATTTGCATGGTTTTACATTTGCCTTCATAATTATGTGCTTTGATTGAAAACATGCTTCTTTGGCCTTAAGTTCCCTATGTTTAATCCTCTCTTATTAACATTAGATGCCTTGATATGTGTGTTAAGTGATTTCAGAGATTACAGGATAGGAATGGCTCAGAGGATGGAAAGGAAGCATGTAAAAGTGGAAGGAATACAAGAAGTTGGAGAAATTACTAAACTGTCCAACCTGACCTCTTCGCACTCAAATGACTATAACTTTAGCTACAGAGATCCAAACGACGCGGTTCCAGTTGCGTTGGAAAGCTAACGTCCGGGGCTTCGATTTGATATATAATATGCCATAGTTTCCCTGACGCTAGGCGACCCGAACGCGTGCTCCACGCGGACGCGTCGCAGTTATGAAAATCAGCGTGGCAGATTTCTTCTCCAGCGATTTCTGGGCTGTTTCTGACCCAGTTTTCAGTCCAGAAAGCACAGACTAGAGGCTATAAAGTGAGGAAATCCATTCATTCATGAGAAAAAGCTCATAATTCATAATTTTTAGTTTTAGATGTAATTTCTAGAGAGAGAGGTTCTCTCCTCTCTCTTAGGATTTAGGATTTTAGGATTTCTATTAGTTTAGTTCAATTCATCTTCATTCCAGGTTCTATGTTTCTTTAATATTTATTTTCTACTTTTATTTACTCTAATACTTTTATTTGTATTTGATTTATGTTGCCCAATTGGCTTATGAACCTTTCCATGTTATGACTTGAATTTATGTTTAGACGTAATTTGATGTGTTTCAGATTTATGATTGCTTTATTTATATGAATGCTTTTAATTTAATTTAGATATTTTCTCTTTTGGCTTTGGTTAAATAATTGGTAACTCTTGAGTTATCAAACTCGAGGTGTTGATTGAAAATTGGAATTCTCAAGAATTAATTCGAGATCCAATAACTCTAGCCTTTCCCAAGGAAAGACTAGGACTTGATGATTCAAAAAATTAATTCATCCGCTTAACTTACCTTCATAGTTAGAGGTTAATAAGGTGGGGAAAAAATCCAATTCTCATCACAATCGATAAGGATAACTAGGATAGGATTTCCAAATCCTCATACCTTGCCAAGAGTTTATTTTATTATTATTTTATTTTTCTTATCATTTAACATACTACTTCCTTACTTTCAAAACCCCAATTTACAAGACTCATAACTAATAATAAGAACATCTCCCTGCAATTCCTTGAGAAGACGACCCGATGTTTAAATACTTCGGTTATCAATTTTATCAGGGATTTGTTACTTGTGACAACCAAAACATTTGTAAGAAAGGTTGATTGCTTGGTTTAGTAACTATACTTGCAACGAGAGTTTACTATAACTTCTAAACCATCAATCTTCAGTTCTTTTCAAAATGGCGCCATTGACGGGGAATTGCAAACGTGTGCCTTATTATTGGTTATTGTAAATATTTGCTTTTTACCTGTTTTATTGCTTTTATTTTTGTTTTTATTTTTACTTTTTCCGTAAATTAAGAGGTTATTGGTTTTTATTTAGTTATTAAAAATTTTTTCAAAAAAATTTTTTCTTGGTGTTCATCTTGATCTTCAAGTTGTTCTTCGTGTTCATCTTGACCTTCAAGTTGTTCCTATTTGTTTTCTTCATTTTAATCTAAAAAATTTAAGTTTAGTGTCATTTTATTGTTTTTCTCTTTCCTCATTAAATTCAAAAATTCAAAATTTAAAACTCAAATTTAAAATTTCAAATTTCAATTTTCAAAATTCAAATTAAAAATTTAAAATTCAAATTTCAAATTTCAAAATTTAAAATTTCAAAATTTAAATTTCAAAATTAAAATATTTTTCAAAAATCATATCTTTTTCAAAATCTTATCTTATCTTATTTCAAAAATCAAATTTCAATTTTTAATATTTAAATTCCAAAATTCAAAATCCAAATTTTAAATTTTAAATTTTAAATTTTAAAAATCAAACCTTTTCAAAATTTGAATCTTTTTCAAAGCTTTATCTTATATTGTTGACTTTTTCAAAATTTAAATTCAAATTTCAAAAATTTAATTTTCAAATTCAAAATTTAAATTTCAATAACCTTTTTAATTTAAATTTGTTTTTATTTTCGTTTTTAATTTTTATTTGCTATTATGAGTTCTCACCCCCATCGCTTTGAGTTTGGTCCCAATGCTGTTGCAAGGAATGGAAATTATAACAGGAACATGCATCAAGGTCAAAATAATCAGAGATAGAAGGAGCCACGATGATCTGATCAACCCTCTCGGTAACATCACCTTCCAAGTTACCATGGACAACGACCATCCTACAATGCATGCCAAGACAATGAACCACCTCCTCAAAATAGCTTTGGACCACCATACTCACAAGCCCCTTTCCACCATTCACCTCCATATGACCCTAACCCGTATCCACCATACCAACCACCTTATGAGCCAAATGAACCATACACAGAACCACCCCCATTCCAATACAACTACTCATGAACCACCACCTCAATATACACCATCTCCTTATCATTATCAAGATGAACCACCTTCCTACCATGAACCCTTTCTCCCAACAAATGAACCCTCCTATCCACCCCAAACCTCCATGGAGAAAGTACTTGCCGATCTAAACTCTACTATACAAGCTCTCGTCGCCCAAATCGGACCACCAATTACCTTCAACAATCAACCCTCAAGCTCTAGTGCACTTTCTTTTCAACCACAGAATGATCTCTCCATCCCATCACCACCATCCATGGAAGAGCACCCACATCCATCAATCCAAGAGCAACATGATCCCGATGATGCTATTGACATGGAACAAGAGAGAAGGGATCATCTTCGCGAATCCATACTTCATAAGGAGCTAGAGGAGGCCCTAAAGGTGAAGGTAGTAAAGACCCTTGAAGTCGAAGGAGTGGTTGAAGAATTAGTAAATGAAGACATCAAGGAGGAGTCTGATTTTGTCTTAGAACAAGAGGAGGCCCAAAATTTAGAGATAGGAGAGACCCTTGACGATTGGATTTTTGACGGTTTAGAATTTCACAAATGAAATCTCGTTGCAAGTATAGTTTCTAAACCAATCACTAATCCTTTCATACAAAAAGTTGTTTGTCACTAGTACAAACCCCTAAAATTTATAAACCGAAGTATTGGACCTCGGGTCGTTCTCCCTAGGAATTACAATGAAGTGTCTTGTTATCGGTTGTGAGTTATATTTGGGGTTTTGATATGAAGCATGAAAGATAAATGGTAAGAAAGTAAACTAATGGCTAAAAAGGCCTTGGCAAGGGTTGGTGGTCAAAGATCTCTATCCTAATCACTAACCACAATATGAGAATTGGCAAGGATTAATCTCATTAAATCATCCTCTAACTAGTAGTAAAGGAAAATCAAATGAGCTATATCAATCCTAGTCCATAAGTCCTAACTCTCCACTAATTCAATTAGTGAGAACTAGAGTCAATGAATCCCAATCATCAATTACTTGGACATTAGTAACTCAAGAGTTCCTAAGTTACCTTTCCAAGCCAAGAACATAAAACTCTACTCTAAAATCCAACCAAGCATTTCATCAAACACTTGGAAGGCATAAAAGGAAAGCATAGTAAGATTGCAAGAAAAGTAAATCTACACTACTCAATTTGCAAGGAATTAAACGACAACAAATCAAATGAACACAATTATTATGATTTACCTTGAATTGAATTGAAAGAGAAAGGGAGGAACAAAAGTAGATCTACAACAAAATGCAAGAACAACATAAAGGAAATTACAACAAAAGGATGGAAGAAGAATGAATGTAACAACAAGGAATTGAGAAGAAGAAGATGAATTAAAATCTAGATCTAAGAACTAAACCTAATCCTAATTCTAGAGAGAAGTGAGAGCTTCTCTCTCTAGAAACTAATTACAAAGCTAAACTAAACTAATTGGTAACTAACACATGTTTCCCTCTTCACTCCTTGGGTTAAATAGCATCAGAAATGAGTTGGATTGGGCCCACAAGGCTTTAGAATTCGTTGGCCACGTTTTGCTTTAAGTGAACTAGGTGGCAGCAACGGCGCGTGCGCGTACTTTGCGCGTGCGCGCCACCATACATGTAGCAACTATGGCAAATCTTATATCGTTTCGAAGCCCCGGATGTTAGCTTTCCAACCCAACTGGAACCGCATCAATTGGACCTTTGTAGCTCAAGTTATGGTCGTTTAAATGCAAAGAGGTCGGCTTGACAGCTTTCCGGTTCTTTCATTTCTTCATGAGTTCTCCAACTTTTCATGCTTTCTTTCTTCATTCCCTTGATCCAATCTTTGCCTCCTAAACCTTAAATCACTTAACAAACATATCAAGGCATCTAATAGAATCAAGGTGAATTAAATTTAGCTATTTTGAGTCCTAAAAAGCATGTTTTCACATTCAAGCACAATTAAAGGAGAATATACAAAACCATGCTATTTCTTGAATAAATATGGGTAAAAGGTGATAAAATCCCCAAAAATCAATACAAGATAAACCCTACAAATGGGGTTTGTCAACCTCCCCACACTTAAACCAAGCATGTCCTCATGCCTAAACCAAGAATGAAGTAAGGGTATGGCATTTATTCAATGGAAACTAACTAAATGCAATCTACCTATATGCAACTATCTAAATGAATGCAAGTGCTTGGTCAAAATAAATCAATTCCCAAGAAACATATATGCACAAGGGCTAAGGACTAGCAAGTCTAATCCACAATTGAATTGAGTTATTAAATATTTTTACAAACTTGCATGAAAATTATGATCATAGGTGAAAACATGTAATTGAGCATCAAACCCTCACCGGTAGTGTTTGCACTCTATTCGCTCAAGTGTTTAGGGTCGATTCTCTCAATTCTCCCCTAATCATGCTTTCCAAGATTTGTTCTTCTTCTAACAATCGACATATATTTCATGCATGCATACATCTATCATGAGGTCTTTTCATTGGTTGTAATGGGGCTAGGGTCAAGGTAGGATGCATATTTGGTCAAGTGAGCTTGAAATTTGAATCTTTGATAAGCTTAAACTTCCCACCTAACCTATGACATCCTATACAATTAAGTTCTAATCTAGCTACCCATTCTTCACTTTTTCACATACTCATGCATTTTCTTTTTCATTTCACAACACTTATGCATTGATTTTATTGGACCTTGCCTTGGGGCATTTTGTCCCCTTTTTATTATTTTTTTTTCTTCTCTTTTTTTTTTCTATTTTTTTTTCTTTTCCATATTATTTTTCTTTTCTTTTTCTTTTGTTTTTTTCTCATTTTTTTTCTTTCTATATACAAGAGCATCAATGCATAAGGTTTTACATTTGATCAATACATGAGTATGTACCCAATTCCCAATATTTTCAATAACAATATAAAATACCCTTTTATTCACCCAATGTCCCAAGGTTCCCACACTTGAATGATACTCACACACACTAGCCTAAGCTAATTAAAGATCCAAATTAAGGGACAATTATTATTTTTCGCTTTAAGGCTTGTAATGTGCTAAAATAAGAATAAGTGGGTTAAGCGTAGGCTCAAATTTGGCTAACAAAGGAAGATAAAAGGTAAGGCTATTTGGGTAAGTGAGCTAATAAAATGATGGCCTCAATCACATAAATGCATGAATACACAAAATAATGGACATAAAGAGTCAAACAAATCAAAGATTACAATCATAGAAGGAGAATAATGCACACAAGAAGGAAAAATAAGTGGTTATAAGATGTAACCACATCATTAGGCTCAAGTCTCACAAGATTGTGTTCTTAGCTCAAAACATGATCCATAATATATAATTCAAGCAAGTTCTATGAAAAGTTTTCACTCAAATCAATTGGTGCCCTATAGATAGAAATCCTGAAAAATTCTCATTATCTTGACTAAGCTTATTGTGTATACATATGCAAAAATAAGAAAATGCAAGTAAAAATCCTAAAATCCTAGAATGAAATGCAAAAGTATTGGAGTTAGAAATTTGTCACCCAAGATTGCCGATCGGTCGGACGACCTCCCCACACTTAAAAGTTTGCACCGTCCTCGGTGCACTCAAAGATGAGCAAGGGGGTACGGCGACTCTCCGGATTGCTATGTGTTCTTTCTTCCGCTTCCATGGTTGCTTGTGGTGCATTCATTATGAAAAACAAAAATATAACACCATAAGATGAGAAGATATAAAAGCAAGGAAGCATACATTGTTGGAATGAGGTAAATCACTAGAATTGAGTGAGTGAATTAGTGTGACATTAAGAAATATTAGGTGTGTGAATTCTAAATTGCGCGGTTTAGAATACACATTAGCATAAAAGCTATGTCACAAAAGAGGCATGCACTTCACTTATCCTAGTGTGCTTGAGATGCTTTAAGTAAGCTTGTAAGGTAAGACAAGCATTAGAGAAGCGTGAAAGCATTCAAGTCAAACATATGGATGGATATAATCATGAAATACAATGCATTAAGGTGAATGCTCAACATTATCCATCAAGAGGTTGCCTAATCGAGGGAAAAGGATCCAAATCACATGGTGGCCAAATCACGCAATTCAAGAAGAGTTACAGACTCGAAGGCAATTCTCATGACTTGGTATTTTTCAAAAGGTAAGCATGAAGAACTCAAAACCAAGTAACAAAATATAACCTCAATCATAGAATCCAACAAAGATTATCTAAAAACATTCATGCTAAAATAGCATTTAGGCAATAAGGGATATAGCAATGTATAGTAAACAAAGTCAATACTCCAACACTTATGATGAAAAGAGAGAAAATAAAATGAAAACTAAACTAAAACTAACCAATCAAATAACTAACTAACTAATTTGTTAACTAAAATAAATGGTTGTCAATGGTGTTTGGAAGTGTTGGATGAGGGGTAGGAGAAGGGAAGAAGAAAGGAGAAAGGGAGAAATGGAAGGAGGAGAAGAAAAGAAAAGTGGATGGGAGAAAGAAATCCGCGCGTACGCACGCATGGCGCGCGCGCGTCGTTGGCTTATTTCGAGAGTGGCGCGTACGCGTCATGTGCGCGTACGTGCGAGTTGGTTTGTGCGAAAGGCACAACGTTGGCGCGGCGCAGGCACAACTCTCTGGAAAATGTATGGAGGTTGGAACTTCTCAATCCACGCGTACGCACGCATGGCGCGCGCGCGTGGATGGTCGGAAATGCTGGACGTGCGCATACGCGCCATGTACGCGTACGCGCGGATGGTGCTCTGTTTTTTTCAAAAATTTTTTCTATGTTTTTGCACCAATCCAAGCATTCCAAACCTCCAAACAGCTACCAAAACACCATAAAACCTTATTTAACATACTTAAACTACCAAACATACTCAACTAACTAAACAAAACATGAAATTAAACTAATTCTACCAATATATACAAAAGAGAAAATGAAAGGAATTTACCATGGTGGGTTGTCTCCCACCTAGCACTTTTGTTTATTGTCCTTAAGTTGGACTTATGGGGAGCTCCTCATCAAGGTGGCTTGTGCTTGTATTCATCTTGGAACTCCCACCAATGCTTGGTTCTCCATTGTGCCCCAAGAATCTTCATGGATTGAGCCAAGTCTTGATGGAGTTCTTCACAAGCTTGGGGCTCCCAAAGTTGATCCTCTTCTTGTAATCCGGGATCCCACACTTTGTTTTCATACCCGTCTTGAGGTTGATCATCATTATTAGTCCAACCGGGTGGTGAGTAAGGTGAATTCTCTATATAGTAGCCAACAATCCTCCTAGACCCATCTATTTGAGCACTATTCCCACCTTTGTATTCAACTCTTGAAGTATCAACCAAAATGAGCCTTGATTTGCAACGCCAACCACAAAACCTTTTTCGTTTACGCTTCATCCCACAAAGCTCCCTAAGTTGGCCATCCGTTTCAAGCAAACCATATTCAAGTGGGATAATAAAGCTAATAGAAATAAATTTCACCCACTCAAATGAAGGAGTAGATGGCAACCTAGGCAAAGACAACTCCAAGAGTTTTGATAAAGCGTATTCAATTCCCATCCTCCTTTTTCTAAGGATTTCCACCTCTTCACAAGACTTCTCAATTATAATCCTTTGTTCAACAATTTTATATAAACCTTTTCTCCTACTCAAGTCATAAATGGGAGGGTAAGAAAAATTTACCTCCACATTGCTTTCCATCTCGTTGGGAGAAGGTTCTTCATGCTCAAAGGATTCTTCACCACTAAGGTTTGATGCTTGATCTTCATCACCAAGGGAACTCACTTCTTGCTCTATCCCATCCAAATCTTCATATGGAATATGTCTTGGAAGGTGTGCACTTTCCTCCCTAGCATCAATTTCAATCATCTTAGAGGGGTTTTCTTCAATTCTAGATTCCCATGGAGGCTCCGCATCTCCTAAGTCTTCAACCAATTCTTCCCTTTCTTCAATAATCATAGCTTCCTCCAATTGTTCCAATACAAAGCAACTTCCCTCATTTCCCACCGGAGTTTCCAATCTCTCCTTCATGCTATGTTCTTCATTTGATTCTCCACATGCAGCCATGGGAGTTCCTTGAGTGTTCAAGCATTGGGAGGCTAATTGATTTGTTACCGCATCCAAGGCGGCCATGAATTGTTGCACATCCCTTTTCATTTCCTCTTGTCCTTGAACAAGAACATCAAGGATGTCATCCATTGGAGGTTGGGGTGGATGGAAGGGTTCATCAATTTGGGGGAAGGGTTCATAGTAGGAAGGTGGTTCTTCTTGGTAGAGTTGTGGTGGTTCAATAATTTCCACTCTTTCCACTTGTTGCACAACACGCTCCATGGTTGCTTGAAGTTGATCCAATGTTTCCTTGAGATGATCCCTTGACTCTTGTTCCTCTTGGATAATATGATTAGGATCATATGGCTCTTGGATTGATGGACATGAATATTCTTCCATGGGAGGTTGTGGTGGAAAGTGGTATTCATCTTGTGGTTGAAAATTTTCATACAATTGAGGTGGTTCATCTTGGTAATAACATGGAGGAGGTGGCTCTTGAAAATATTGATGTTGGAATGGTGGTGGTTCCATGTATGGTTCATATGGCTCATAAGGTGGTTGGTATGGTGGATAAGAATTAGGGTCATATGGAGGTATTTGGTGAAAATAGGCTTGTGAGTGTGGTTGAGGTTCATGTTGAGGATATGACTCATAGGTATATGGTGGTGGTTCTTGAAAGTCACAAGGAGATTCACCATAGCCATTGGGTTGGTATGCATCATAGAATGGCTCTTCTTCATAGTGCATTGGTGGAGGTTGTTGCCATGAAGATTGATCATATGTATATGGCTCCACCCACCTTTGGTCATCCCATCCTTGATGCACATCTTCATTGAAGTTCCCATTTCCTACAACATAGTTGTAATCACACTCATAGCCAAAGTGAGAATTCATAGTGAAAGTAAAAATAAGAAACAAAAGCTAACAAGAAATAATGAAACAAAGTCCTAGAACAAGCAAAACTAACAAGCAATCCAAAAATCAAGCTATTCACAATATTCACATATATACAATAACCAATAACATAACACCATTGCAACTCCCCGGCAACGGCGCCATTTTGACGATTGGATTTTTGACGGTTTAGAATTTCACAAATGAAATCTCGTTGCAAGTATAGTTTCTAAACCAATCACTAATCCTTTCATACAAAAAGTTGTTTGTCACTAGTACAAACCCCTAAAATTTATAAAACGAAGTATTGGACCTCGGGTCGTTCTCCCTAGGAATTACAATGAAGTGTCTTGTTATCGGTTGTGAGTTATATTTGGGGTTTTGATATGAAGCATGAAAGATAAATGGTAAGAAAGTAAACTAATGGCTAAAAAGGCCTTGGCAAGGGTTGGTGGTCAAAGATCTCTACCCTAATCACTAACCACAATATGAGAATTGGCAAGGATTAATCTCATTAAATCATCCTCTAACTAGTAGTAAAGAAAAATCAAATGAGCTATATCAATCTTAGTCCATAAGTCCTAACTCTCCACTAATTCAATTAGTGAGAACTAGAGTCAATGAATCCCAATCATCAATTACTTGGACATTAGTAACTCAAGAGTTCCTAAGTTACCTTTCCAAGCCAAGAACATAAAACTCTACTCTAAAATCCAACCAAGCATTTCATCAAACACTTGGAAGGCATAAAAGGAAAGCATAGTAAGATTGCAAGAAAAGTAAATCTACACTACTCAATTTGCAAGGAATTAAACGACAACAAATCAAATGAACACAATTATTATGATTTACCTTGAATTGAATTGAAAGAGAAAGGGAGGAACAAAAGTAGATCTACAACAAAATGCAAGAACAACATAAAGGAAATTACAACAAAAGGATGGAAGAAGAATGAATGTAACAACAAGGAATTGAGAAGAAGAAGATGAATTAAAATCTAGATCTAAGAACTAAACCTAATCCTAATTCTAGAGAGAAGTGAGAGCTTCTCTCTCTAGAAACTAATTACAAAGCTAAACTAAACTAATTGGTAACTAACACATGTTTCCCTCTTCACTCCTTGGGTTAAATAGCATCAGAAATGAGTTGGATTGGGCCCACAAGGCTGTAGAATTCGTTGGCCACGTTTTGCTTTAAGTGAACTAGGTGGCAGCAACGACGCGTGCGCGTACTTTGCGCGTGCGCGCCACCATACGTGTAGCAACTATAGCAAATCTTATATCGTTTCGAAGCCCCGGATGTTAGCTTTCCAACCCAACTGGAACCGCATCAATTAGACCTTTGTAGCTCAAGTTATGGTCGTTTAAATGCAAAGAGGTCGGCTTGACAGCTTTCCGGTTCTTTCATTTCTTCATGAGTTCTCCAACTTTTCATGCTTTTTTTCTTCATTCCCTTGATCCAATCTTTGCCTCCTAAACCTTAAATCACTTAACAAACATATCAAGGCATCTAATAGAATCAAGGTGAATTAAATTTAGCTATTTTGAGTCCTAAAAAGCATGTTTTCACATTCAAGCACAATTAAAGGAGAATATACAAAACCATGCTATTTCTTGAATAAATATGGGTAAAAGGTGATAAAATCCCCAAAAATCAATACAAGATAAACCCTACAAATGGGGTTTGTCAACCCTTGAAGATGAAAGAATAGTTGAAAGGAGTTGTCATGGAAAGAAAATCATCAAGGATGAGTATGATTTTATATTAAAACTACTGGACAAAGCAGTAATTATTAAAAAGGAAAAAGTGGTTGAAGACGTGGGAGATGCTGAACCTCCATGGGAAAGTCATGACATAGAGCCTCCTTCCAAGACGGTTGCATTTGATGTTGAGGAGGGTGTACAACCTTCAAGGCATATCATGGTTAAGGACTTGAAAGAGGTCAATCAAGAGATGGAGATTAAAGAAGAAGAAGCACAACCTCCCATGCCCTTGGAAAGCAATGAAGAGGAGATTGAATTAGAAGAAAGCTACCAAGAGGAAGATGTTGAAATTAAAGAAGTTTGCAAAGAGGTGGAAGTTGTCAAAGAGCACAAGGGAGTGGAGCTTCAAATCACCTTGCCGAAGTTATTAGAGACCCCTCCCCCTAAGTTACCATCATCCTTCACAACATTCAAGTGGGTAAAATTCATATCCCTTAGCTTTCTAATTCCACTTGAATATGGGCTACTGAAGACGGATGGTCAACTTAGAGCTCTTTGTGGCATAAAGAGTAAGAGGAAGATGGTCAGTGGTAAGAATTGTCCTTCAAGGTTCATTATGGTTGGAAGCTTTAAGTTTAAATGCAAAGGTTGGTGTAAAGCTCAACTGAATGAGTCTAGGAAGTTGTTTGGCCACCTTAGTGAGAATTCAGATTGCCTACCACCCGGATGGAACAATATTGCTCAACAACAAGACGGGTGCAAAAGCAGGGTTTGGGACCTCGGAATTCTTTCTGGCAGTCAACACTCTTGGGGCCTTGTCACTTGCTTTAACTTGCTTGAAGGCTTTCTGCGCCTAGTTTGGGACCCCGGAGGCCATTGGAATCACAAACATTGGTGGAGATTCCTGGATGAGTTCAAGCACAAGCCACCATAACAGGGAGCTCACCAAATGTCCAACTTAAGGACTTTAACTAAAAGTGCTAGGTGGGAGACAACCCACCATGGTATGATCGTTCCTGTTTCAGTTTTATTTTGTTTTGTCTGTTTTTATATTATATTATTTTCATTGAACCTGAATACTATTCATAGCATTTGCATCAGCACTGCATCCTGCATATATATATATATATATATATATATATAAAAACACATGCACGCGACGCGGCAGCGTCGCTGACGCGTCCGCGTCACCAATGCGTTTTGAAGAAAATAATTGAACAGAGAGTCACGCGAGAGCGTGGCTGGAGGCGCGCCTTTGGCACAAATTGACCCACGCGACCGCATCGCTGACGCGTCCGCGTCATATGGGAAAAATGCCTCCCACGCGTCCGCGTCACCCACGCGAACGCGTGGCTCTGTAAAATCAACGTAAAGGGGTGTATGGTAGTATGTTGGGCTGGAATGGGGCTGGACTCATGCTGGAAGCCGAAGCCCAAGCCCTACCACGCGACCGCGTGCCCCACGCGGCCGCGTCATTTTAAGAAAATGGCCATTGACGCGTTCGCGCCAACCACGCGACCACGTCACCCAAAATTTGGCAAAAGAGTTTCGAACAGAGAGTTGCGCGAACGCGAGGCTGCACTCGCGCTAATCGCACAAATCAGGCCACGCGATCGCGTGACCCACGCGTCCGCGTCACCTGACCTTATCGCGCACCATGCGACCGCGCCACTCACGCGTCCACGTCACATGCGGCGCACAGCTTATCCAGATCAGCCAAATATCTTATCTTTTCTTCCCCAATCCTAAATTCTTCTATCTTTTCTTCTTTCTTCTTTCTTTCTTACTTTCTTTCTCTTCATCTTTTTATCTTCTCATCCTTTTTCACTTTCATTTTATTTTATTTAATTTAATTGCTTACTTTCATTCATTGCATTTTAATCTTGTGCATATTTTTATTTTCTTTTCTAAATTTATTATTTCACCATTGGTGTTCAAATGTTCTTATTCAACTGTTATGTCTTTTCTGGTATTATTTTGGTGCTCAGTGACTTATTTTACACTGTTAGGTAATATTATTTAAGTCAATGCTAATCTTTTATGATATTTGTATTAATTTTGCATTGACATGAATTTATATTATCTTTCCTTCCACACTCTCTTCCCTATTGTTGCAACTTTTTGCACTCTTGATTTGCCATGTACTTCTACGGTTTTCTCACTTGCATGTTGTAGCTACCATGTAATTGAGACCCTCATTATTTGGCATTAACCTAACCATATTTTATTTATTATCTTTATTTTTGGGTTACTTTTTCTTCTTTTTCCTCTTCTTTCAGGCAGGCCACCGAAGAAGGAAAAAGGGAGAAACTTCTAAAAGGGGAGATAGACAAGTCCATCTACACATTCCTTGATGAGAAAAGCGTCAGTTGAAGCAACCCGTCCACTTGCACATCTTAGCATGCACCGAGGATGGTGCAATCTTTAAGTGTGGGGAGGTCGATACCAATCTCCATGGGTTAGTTAGTCTTCTATCTCAACACCAATGGTTTATTTTCCTTGTTAGTTGTTGCATTTGCATGTTTGATTGCATGATTATTTGATTTTGTGCATATTTTACCACTTGGTTGAAGTAATATTTTCTTTTTCAAGAAACCTTTTAAGAGCATTTCACTAATTTGAATAAAATTTAATGTTACACTTGTTTGAAGAAATATTATACTGGAACATGGTTTAGAGCTCGAATACACAAAACTTGTGAGATTTTTTAGCCTATTTGAATTGGTTGTATTTTACCAACCAATATTTTATTTTTAGTATGTGTTTTTCTCTCTAAAATTGTGACCTTTGTCTTGCTTAATTCTATATTTTCACGGTTTGATGTATGCATACACTTACATGATTGAGGCCTTTGTTTCACTGAGCTTACATACCCATATGGCCTTACCCTTTCATTATTCTTTGCAAACCAATGTTGAGGCTATTATACCCCTTTGTTCTTTACTTTAGCACATCATTAACTCTAAGCGAAAAATAATAATGTCCTTAATTTGAATCCTTGGTTAGCTTAGACTAGTGAGAGTGCTCATGAATTAAGTATGGAGAAAGTTGAATTTGGAAACATTTGGTTTGAGAATTGAGTATGTTAGAATTTTTTGAAAATGTGAAAAAAAATGTTTAGGACATGATTCATGCATCCAATAATTTAATCATATGCATTGAGAAAAATAAAATAAAAGAAAAAACATGGTTAATGGATAGTTAGATGTGGTATTATGATTACATGGATTGTCTAAAGTTAGGTGGAAAGTTTAAGTTAATTAAGGATTCAGATTTTAGTCCACTTGGCCAAATACAATCCTACCTTGACCCTAACCCCATTACAACCCTTAAAAGACCTCTTGATATGTGTATTTGTGCATCAAATTTATGTTGATTAGTAGAAAAAAATCAAGCCTTAGAAAGCAAGGTTAGTAGAGGATTGAGAGAATCGAACCTTAAACAAATGAGTGATTAGAGTGTATACACTTCCAGTGAGGGTTCGATGCTCGATTCCTTGTTCTCGGCTTTCATGAGCTATCTTCTTCTTGTAAATCTATTTGTAATTCATTTTTATGATTTGAATTAGTGAAATCCAGTTCATGTATGTTCTTGGAAGATTTATTTACTTTTAACCAAGTAGATAGAAACATCTTAGCATGTAGTTGCATTCATATATATAGGTTGCATTTCATATATTCTACCATTCCTCTTCACTCCTTTATAGCTTCTCTTGAGCTTAGCATGAGGACATGCTAATGTTTAAGTGTGTGGAGGTTGATAAATCACTATTTTATGGTTTATCTTGTGCTTAATTGAGTGGTTTTTATCAACTCTTTACCCACTTATTCATACTATTTGCAGGGTTTTACATTTGCCTTCCTAATTATGTGCTTTGATTGAAAACATGCTTCTTTGGCCTTAAGTTCCCTATGTTTAATCCTCTCTTATTACCATTAGATGCCTTGATATGTGTGTTAAGTGATTTAAGAGATTACAGGGCAGGAATGGCTCAGAGGATGGAAAGGAAGCATGCAAAAGTGGAAGAAATACAAGAAGTTGGAGAAATTACTAAGCTGTCCAGCCTGACCTCTTCACACTCAAACGGCTATAACTTTAGCTACAAAGATCCAAATGACGCGGTTTTAGTTGCGTTAGAAAGCTAACGTCTAGGGCTTCAATTTGATATATAATATGCCATAGTTGCCTTGACGCTAGGCAACGCGAACGCGTGCTCCACGTGGACGCGTCGCAGTGACAAAAATCAGCGTGGCAGATTTCTTCTCCAGCGATTTTTGGGCTGTTTCTGACCCAGTTTTCGATACAGAAAGCACAGATTAGAGGCTATAAAGTGGGAAAATCCATTCATTCATGAGAAAAAGCTCATAATTCATAATTTTTAGTTTTAGATATAGTTTCTAGAGAGAGAGGTTCTCTCCTCTCTCTTAGGATTTAGGATTTTAGGATTTCTATTAGTTTAGTTCAATTCATCTTCATTTCAGGTTCTATGTTCCTTCAATATTTATTTTCTACTTTTATTTACTCTAATACTTTTATTTGTATTTGATTTATGTTGCCCAATTGGCTTATGAATCTTTCCATGTTATGACTTGAATTTATGTTTAGACGTAATTTGATGTGTTTCAGATTTATGATTGCTTTATTTATATGAATGCTTTTAATTTAATTTAGATATTTTTCCTTTTGGCTTTGGTTAAATAATTGGTGACTCTTGAGTTATCAAACTCGAGGTGTTGATTGAAAATTGGAATTCTTCAAGAATTAATTCGAGATCCAATAATTCTAGCCTTTCCCAAGGAAAGACTAGGACTTGAGGATTCAAAAATTAATTTATCCGCTTAACTTACCTTCATAGTTAGAGGTTAATAAGGCAGGGGAAAAATCCAATTCTCATCACAATCGATAAGGATAACTAGGATAGGACTTCCAAATCCTCATACCTTGCCAAGAGTTTATTTTATTATTATTTTATTTTTCTTATCATTTAGCATACTACTTCCTTACTTTCAAAACCCAAATTTACAAGACTCATAACTAATAATAAGAACACCTCCCTGCAATTCCTTGAGAAGACGACCCGAGGTTTAAATACTTCGGTTATCAATTTTATCAGGAGTTTGTTACTTGTGACAACCAAAACGTTTGTAAGAAAGGTTGATTGCTTGGTTTAGTAACTATACTTGCAACGAGAGTTTACTATAACTTCTAAACCATCAATCTTCAGTTCTTCAGTTGCGTTCAATTTATATCATTTATTTTTGTTATGCCTATTGTTAATTTGGTGAAATTAAAATTAGGTTTTAATTAATTGCCATGTTGAGTTTTATTTATTCCTTGCAAATTAGTTTTTGATGTAGTTTCACCTTGTGAATTTAATAAGTTGTCTTTTTTATTAGAACGGTGCTATTTTCTCTAAGATCAATTAGAGTTTGCTTCTTTATTAGTCTGTGCAGTCATATTCCAAGTTAGTTTTCTATCTTTGAATATACTGAATTATTTAAGTTTTACGCCAGACTTACTTTATAGAGTTTTAGGACTGAAGTAGAAGAAGGTTGCATAGTGGCGCCTTCTCGAAACTATTGTTTGCTGAAAAATTGTAGAGTTATAAGGGGTTGCGCACTAGAACGGCTAGGATTTGATGTTTTGTTGAATGCGTATTTGTTCTAATTTATGCGTGCAACTATTTCCTTTACCAAATTTTTGTTTACATTCTTTAAAACATGTTTGGTTTGTGAGAAAATGATAATTAGATTTGGTGAAAGATTTAATCATAAAGGAAACTCTGCCAAACTTTCTAAATATTTTAATAAGTTGCGTTGTTGGTTGAATTCTAGGGTTTTTGTTACAAAATGATTCCCATCCATCATCTATGGATGTATGATAGGGATAACAATGGACGGACGGTTAAAACCTGAGTTCTTTGAGGGGGTTGATGAGTTTATTGCGTATGTCTTCAACATGGAATTGTTTAAGTCTCAAGGGGTATCTAGGTGTCCGTGCTATAAGTGTCGACTAACTAAGTGGTTAGGACCTTCGAATATAATACTTCTTCTCTACCGTAATGGGTTCAAGGATGGGTACTGGATGTGGATGGAACACGGAGAGGTGGATGAGTAGGGAATTAACGGGTTTGACTCAAATTCTAATAGGTCTGAGGGTCGATCAACGAGAATTTAGGTGGTTAGAGAACTAAACATGGAAGAAATGATTGGGAGGGCAACTAAGAGAGATACAATGAGTTGGTGTTTGATGCAACTAGTGTTCTCAACATGGAAGATGATGAACAAGAGCCTAACTCAGAGGCAAAGAGATTTCATCATCTGTTAGAATCTGTCGTGAAACCTTTGTTTGAAGGGTGCGTTCGTTCAAAATTGTCTGCATGTATTAGAATGATGAGTATTAAGTTTGAGTCAAATCGTACAAAAGAGTCCTTTGATAAGTAGGCTACCTTTTATAGTGAATTGGTACCTAGCGGGACTACTGACATCCTCTAGAGCCACTACGAAGCAAAGACGTTAGTTTCGAAGTTAGGTCTAAATTAGGTGAAAATTAATTGTTATTTGAATGGTTGTATGTTGTATTACAAGGGGAACATGGATCTAACTACTTGTAGATTTTGTGATGCACCAATGTTTCAAGTCAAGAGAGAATAGATTGGAAAACGACGTGCCAAGAGAGTTCCAAACAAACAGATACACTACTTGCCCCCTAATTTCTAGGCTAAAATGATTGTATACATCGATGAGTTTGGCCCCTCACATAACCTGGCATAGTAACAACAAGAAAGATGACAGTTTTATGATGTACCTGTCACACGAGGATGCTTGGAAGTACTTTGATCGGCTCCACCCTACGTTTGTGAGCGATCCTAGAAACGTCAAATTAGCTTTATGCTCTGACGGGTTTGTACCAAACTCTAATTTTGGTAACGCATACTCTTGTTTGCCTATAGTGGTGACTCCTTATAACCTACCTCTCAAAATGTACATGAAGGACTCATACATGTTCTTAACTTGTATCATACTTGGTCCAAGCAACCCAAAGACCAAGATAGATGTTTCCTTGCAACCCTTGGTTTGATGGAGTCATGGATTCATAGTGTAGAAACAAATAATATTTCAATGAGGACAAACTTCTAACTGCATGATGCATTGATGTGGACCATTAACGACTTTTCTGCATATGGGATGTTATCAGGTTGGTCCACTCAGGATAGAATGTCAAGTCTCATTTATATGGAGGATTTTGTGGTTTCATTGTCATCAAAACTTCCTCGATATTAATCATCCTTTTCGGCACAACAAGGACTTGTTTAAGAAGAATAAAACTAAACAAGAAGAGGCACCGGTGAGGTTGAGTGGTTTGCAAGTTTGGATTTATGTTAGTAGAATCGCAAGGATCGTCGATAATGGGACAAGGTTGAGATCTCTGAGATATAGCAGGGAGCATAATTAGACGAAACATAGTATATTTTGGGAGTTGTCTTATTGGAAAGACAACTTGGTTCATCATTGTCTTGACGTAATACACATTGAAAAAAGACGTGTTTGATAATATGATGCACACTGTAATAGACGATGAGTGAACAAAGGATAACAATAAGACAACGTTGGACTTGGTGGACATTTCTAGGCAGCCATATCTAAACTTAAAGAGACTTAAGAACAGCCAGTGGGCTAAACCAGAGGCGGTGTTCGCTCTAATAAAGGACTAAAGACAAAATATTTGTAGGTGGATTAGGGGATTGAGGTTTCTTAATGGTTACGCCTCTAACTTGGATAAGTATGCAAACGTCTCACATGGTAGGCTTGCTAGTTGAAGAGTAGGGGTGTAAGTTACTGAACCGGACCGAAAATTATCGCAGAACCGAACCAAAATTTACAACAACCAAATGAAAAATCGAAAAAACCGGTTTTTTCGAACTAAACTGATCGGTTCGGTTCGATTTTCGGTTGACTCTATTAAAACCGAACCGAACCGAACCGAACCGAACCGAAGAGTGAGTGTTCAGTAGGTCTTGTTTTTACTAAGTTGCCCTTTAACCTAGGAATAAAAGAGGGCAGCCAAATCTGAAATCCCTAGCTTCCTTTTTCTCCTTTACGCGCAGTCGCGCAGCATATCACAACTCACTTCCATCTCCCATTCTTCCACCTCTGACCTCCATGCTTGAGAGAAAGAGAGCCTGAGGGAGCCAGAGAGTGTCGTCCGCCATCAAGGAAGTCGCCTATCGTCGCTAAAGTCGTCCATTCATCTCCGAGCAGCTCTCCAATCCAGTCCGTCGCCGAGCAGCAATCCAGTCGCCGAGCAGCAGTCCGTCACCGAGCAATCCAGTCCAGTCGCCGAGCAACACTCCAGTGGCCGAGCAGTCCAGTTCGAGCCCTCTCCTGCAAGCTACAAGTCAACAATGTCTTCTTCCGAGGTTAGAATTTGAATTTCAAATTTTTATTGTTGATTATCCTGCAGTACTTACTTCCAAAACAATTAAATGAATTAATTACATTCTGCAGAATTTTTATTGTTGATTTGTTGTGGATTGTACTGTAACATTTTTTGCTGAGTGAAATAGAGCCATTCGAAAGTATTCACTTCAAAATAAAACATTTGAGTGAGCGAGCTAACGAGTTTGCTGACTCGGTGGTTTCTCAGAATCAGTGGCTTAAAGTGTAACATAATCTTACTGTAGGTGAACGTTAGAATGGGTTGAGTTATAACTTAGAGTAACTTCAGTAATAAAGGAAGAACGGAGGAAGAGCCTAAATAAATTAATCAAATAAATTAGCTTGTCTAATCAGATTTCTTATTTGCAGAATTTTCTCTTTGTTTGGATATGTTGCTTGTATTCTGCTTGTTTTCTTGAAGTGAATAGTTTTATAATCTAATACTACCCATGTATGTTGAAGACTTGAAGTCCTTAAGTCAGATTCCTTAAGTCCTTAATGACCAACTAAAAAAATATATATATTTAGCTAAGAAGTACTTTAAAAATATTGGTTAATAATAGAGATCAGATGGCATCAGTGAAAGTAAATGTGGACTAAGATAACTCCCTAGTCCCTACTTCTTATTCAATAACCTCTGGAACTTTTCTGGATCCCATTTCCGTTCTCAATGGACGATGGATGAAGTTTCTCTCCATCTCTAATTTATTTGGTGATGTATAATTTTTCAGATCTTCATGAAAATTATTTTAAACAATTTTGAAATGCACTTTTACAAATAAAACATTTTTCGGAGTTTGTTCAGCTCTTTCTTCCTTCAATTGTTCCCTTGACTCCATGATTGATAATGCTAATATATTAATTTGTTGTGGATGTGAAAGAATCAAGGTGGTGTTTAAGGTGTACACGTTGTGTTTGAGAAGTAACATGTGGCAACCATGCTTGGGAGGTGTATACGTTGTGTTTGAGAAGTAACATGCCATATTCTACATTGTTCTCACTTTTAAGAATTCTTAAAGCATTATTATTATTATTATTATTATTATTATTATTATTATTATTATTATTATTATTTGAATATGTTTTAATACTGAATTTGTTGCTGGAAACAAAACAATACTTTTAGTGCTGTTAATGTGTTTAAATGCTGATTTTTCAATATATATGCAGCCAACAACCAATGATTTTTTTATTTTGTTTTTGTAGAAATTGCACCAATTGGGGAAGATGATGATGAGTCTGGTGTAGATTTAGATTAAGCATGGTGGTTGTTTGGTTTTTATTTGGTTTAAAGTGGCTGTTTAGGTTTTTAGTATGTTTTAAAATGTGTTTGTTTTTGTTGTTTGCTAGACATTTTTAATTGTCTTTATTTTATGTTTAATTGTTGGGACAAGTTGAATTTGTATTGAATTTGGATGTGATATACTCTTGTTATTCTAGTTTATTGATGATTTTAAACTTGATTTTATGGTAATTTAAATTCTGATTATTAGGTTTCAAAAAACCGAAAAAACCCGACCGAACCAAACTGCTATTGGTTCGGTTCAGTTCGGTTCGGTTGTCCAGACAGCAACAAACCAAACGGTTGACATCAGTGAAGAACCGAACAGGTCGGTTCGGTTGGTTTTCGGTCCAAAACTGAACCGATTACACCCCTATTGAAGAGTCATGATTATCATGCCTTTATGGAGTCATTGCTTCCTGTCGCGTTTAGAGAACTTTCTACCAACATCTGGAAACCGCTCATAGAAATAAGTGAGTTCTTTAGGGAGTTATGTGCTACAAAACTTAGCGTTAATGATCTCACAGTTATGGAGAAGAACATTTTCATCATACTTTGTAAGTTAGAAAGGATATTCCCTCCAGGATTTTTTGATGTTATGGAATACTTAGCAATCCATCTATCATATAAACCAAGAGTATGTGGGCCGGTCCAATTTAGGTGGATGTACCCTTTTGAGATGATGATTAGATCCTTCAAGCGCACCGTGAAGAACAAAGCTCGAATCGAGGGAAGCATTTGCGAAGCATTCCTAGCTAAAGAAATATCCACATTTCGCTCTTTCTATTTTGATCTTCATGTTGAATCACGTAGAATAAAGGTTGGAAGGAACAATAAGAGGGAAGAACCCTCGTCAACTAGAACAACCTATCCAATATTTGTTCCAGAGGGAGTTGCAATGTGTGCGGATAGTGAGTATTGGTTAGAGAAAAAGGAAATAGATGCCGCATATCTGCATGTGTTGCTTAAATGTGACTAGGTTTTACCCTACCTGAGGTGTTTTTTAAGTTTTCGTAAACATATCAATTAGTAAGATAATAACTTCTTCATCTAACCAAAACTTCAGTATAGTAAAATTTCATTATTTATCATATTGTATCATAGATTATTCCAGGAAACAAATCCTGATACATCACTAAACAATTTCTCATATTGGTTCTAAGAATACGTTAGTGTCTCTCTATCTGACACAATAGATTGGGAACTAGTTGCACTTAGTTGAGGCCCAATGAATAAGGGCATAAGCTACCCGATACACAATGTTAATGGATATTGATTCCATTCTTTACAATGGTCGGTGGAAAAGAAAATAGATAACACCGAAGTCTGAGTTCGTGGGGATGCAGGCAGTGGTCATTCTGATTAGTATGGTGTGTTATACAATATAATTCAATTAGAATATTTTTTTGCACTACGTACAAGGTGTGCGTATTTAAACGTGAATGGAATGATCCAAGTTTGCGACAAGAAACACAAAAGCATAAAGACTACAATATCATTGAAGTAAATGTACGACAGGTATACTATTTGCCTTATCCAGGGTCATGCAAGTCTAGTTAGGTTATTGTGGTTAAGACTAAGCTAAGAGGTCGCATCGAGTCTGATGGGACAGAAGGTTAGCAACCATACCAAATTAATGACTAACTCCTTTGAAAATGGTGGTTGACGCTGGTGATCCGAGCACCTTAGGTCAACTGTTAGGCTGCGTTTGTTTCTAAGAACAGGACAAGACAAGACATTGAGAACAAGACACAAAAGATAGAGACATAAAATTTTGTGTTCTTGTATTCTGTTTGGTGATAAACTAGAACAAATTATAAAAATCCAACTTATTCTCATTTTTTCCCTTCAAAAAATTTGAGAAGAAAAATATAATAATAAGTTGTATCCCTTGTTAGTATCTTTGTGTCCTTTCTGTCAGGATGGATACAAAATACACTAATTCAGTGTCTTTGGACACAATATCTCTATCCATGTCTCATCTATCAAACACGATTTTGTGTCTCAGTGTCCCTGTTTCAGTGTCTCGTCTTTGTAAACAAACGCAGCCTTATGGATGATAACATCATTGACCTTAGGGTAGATGACGACACACTACCACTAGAAGACGACGATTTTTAAGAAGAAGAGGGGGTCAATGTAGACGAAGAAGAAGAAGACAAGTTCGATGATCGGAAAATTACCTCGGAAGAAAAGGATGATGAACGAGAGGAAGAAGATGATGAATCTAAATAAGATTAACCTAAATATAGTTTAACTAGCTTGTTGTATGTTTAAAACTTATTTTAGTCAGATCATATAATTACAACACATGCTAACCTTAGTTCTATCTTATGTATTTTCTTAATGTCTTTCGTGTTTTTATACTGTATGTTTGATCTTTAACATCATATATAAATCACTTTTTTCAGATAACTTACTAATTTATACTTTTCTTATTAGGAGTTGACTATCGATTATTAACTTTTAGAGTCCATTATAGATTGAAAAAGAAAAATAAAAAAAATTGTCATTTCCATCAGATTTACCATCGGAATTTTTCTAACGGTAACAATTTTCCATATTTTTTAAAAAATAAAAATTGGAGTTACCATTGGCTTTACCATCAGAAATATCCGACAGTAATCAAACACAAAGTTTCAAAGTTTGGCACCACAATTACCGTCAAAAAAATTCTGACGGTACATAAGCGGCATCATATTGTTGTTACTTAAACCTCGTATTCTGCGGATAATTTCGCTGCACCGTCAAACAAAATAATCCTTCGATAAATATTTACCGGTAAGGTTTATACCGTCAGATACAATCCGATGCAAAATCTGACGGTAAGCAGTTTACCAGTAAATTATTTTCATTTTTATGCCGATACTTAACATTTTTTTGTAGTGCGAGGGAGGGTTTCTTAATAGGACATTTTGGGTCGAAGCTGATGAGCATGTGAGGGTAATGTTCGAAGTGCATGCAAGGTTAATGCCGCAACATGTGATGGAGTAGTATATTGCGGTTAGTAATGTTGGTGGTGGTTATGGGGCGTCTTCTTCGATCCCGCAGACAGTCCTGGTATCGGCAACTCTGATTTACTATGCCAAACCTCGTGATCGTGTCAAATTAAATGAGAGTGAGTATGATTCAGATTACATTGTTGAAATCCGGTCCCCTAACTAGAGTGATTCCTTTAATGAGTGTGTACCAGAGACTCTAGCTGGTCGAGGTGCTCGATTTCTTCTTCCTTTGCCTTTGGCTATTCCACAAGTATCAGATGTTCTAAGAAGAAACCAAGCATCTCAAATGGTGTAGAGATATTTCATAGAAGTGAAGAACTACACCATTCAAAGGAATGTTGAATATAAAGTTTTGAAATCGAATAGGCTGAAATATCATTGTCGACGTAACCAATTCTCTGCTAGGTGCCCATGGAGTCTTCGTGTAGCACTTCAACAAAATCTGAGCTATTGGTAAATGTTGTTCTTTATAGATTACAAAGTTAACAAGTAAATGTTGTTGATTTTATATATTAGATGATAAGATTTATGAGTAATTTTGTAGGGAGGTGCGTAGGTTTGGGGGCCACACACCTATTTGGCGCCGACCATATACCAATTTCCACAGCACTCTTAATCCTGTCACGAGCCATGTTTTGTAGCTAGGGATCGTCGTAAAGTGTCCACCAAAACTAAAAACAATAGACAATCATCTAATTAGCTATAGAAGAACAATGTATGTAAGGCATAAGAACAATAAACAGATCATACCTCATCAAGCTTGAGAGCATTCAGCCTGTATCACAATCGTAGTATCTTGTCCTGA
Source organism: Arachis hypogaea (assembly GCF_003086295.3). NCBI lineage: Eukaryota > Viridiplantae > Streptophyta > Magnoliopsida > Fabales > Fabaceae > Arachis > Arachis hypogaea. Next base: position 53,658,392 of record NC_092048.1, read on the forward strand.
TGGTGATCTCTACCTTGCTGTCCTAGCCCTACCAACCTATTTATGGAGGATAAATTATGTTTAGTGATTAATATTGCAAATAGTAACAATAGCAATTATTAATAAGTACTAATTACCTTGCTGCAAGAGGGAATATGAGTACATTATAGTCAGTTGGACAAAACAACGAAAACTTGTGGTAAATCCACGACAATACAAGTGGTATGCACCTGCCAATGTCCATCATATCACACCAAGCAGCACTGCATAGTGCATGGTAAGTGTGCACCAACAATGCAAAACTCAAAAACAACTGTTAAAAACTGTTAAAGTCTTCGAGGAGCGGCAACTACCAAATTTGGACAAAGTTGGCTGACTTGTCCGTAAACAAATACTCCCAATCAGCATCAATAGGTAACATCGGACATACTTCTGAGAGTATTTGGATCTACCACGGGCAGAATATGTGCGACCCTGTTTCGGAGCCATGTCATCCTCAAACTGAAATTCTGCTTCTTGTCCTATTGATTAGGTGGAGGCCTATCACCGAGCAAATTCTCAATCCACTGCTGTGTGAGATGACCATGATATTGCTGGAAATTTCTAGTGCAACCTCCAATTGGCTCGCCATCTATGCAAAATTAAGATAATAAGCGACATCCTGTAGTGTAATGGCGACCTCACCCCACAAAAGGTGAAACCTATAGGTCTCGGGACTCCAGTGCTCAACAAATACAGAAAGCAAAGCATTGTCAAACATAAAATTTCTTAGTTCGATTGCGTGTCCGATATGATAAGAGCAATCGAGATGTCTGTAACAATATAGTTGATTAGTTTTTTGTACTTACGTATTAGAATTCTCACAATAACTAAATTTAAAAATTAACATTATCTAATTTATGTATTTCTAGTATTTAATGTAATTAAGTATTTAATTTATGTATTCTAATTTATGAATATAATCATATAAAAGCATTAATTAATCATATCTTAATATAATTAAGTAATCAAGTAAAAAAAAGAATTTCATCTAATTCTAAATCATTAATTAATCATCTTCTAATGTTATCTTTTAACTATTGGTATTCTAATTAATTAAATCCAATTATCATAGTATGTCAATTAATTAATTAAATTAAAATAATTAAAAATATTAATATTTTAATACGTCTTCTAACTACTTAAATCTAATTATTCTAATATGTCAACTAATTAGTTAAATTAAACTAATTTAAAATATTATTATTCTAACACATTTTTTAACTAATTAAATAAAAATATTCTAATATATCAACTAAAACTAATTAAATCAAAATATCATAACATGTCAATTAAAACTACCTAAATCAAAATATTCTAACATATTAATTAATTAATTACTTAAAATAAAAAATAGACAAACTAACTTTAAAATTCAATACCCTAACTATATATTACGTTGCATTTAATTAGTTGATGTCCCTTGAACGCACTTATTATCGGCTTTACTTCACACAGAATTTTTTAAAACATGTAACCAAACTTTTCTAATTACTAATATTTTGAAAATGAGTCTCGAGTACTAGGGATAATAAATATCTTTCCAAAAGCTTAAACTGATTTTGGAGTTCACTAAGGATTAAATTCTTGACCTTTCAGATCCAGAGCTCTAATACCATGTCATAATACCACTCATCCCAACAGCTTTAGCTAATGATAAAAGGTAACACTAATGGTTATATATCTAAAATTACCTAATCCTCCATTGTACACATTGTCAAATATTCTATTGGCTCCTCGTACTTTCCCTTTTAAAATAAATGTTGATTTGGGCTGCACCCTATATATAACCACCATTGTATTTATCCCGGATAGTTAGGGTAAAAAATCTTCTGTAACATATCCCAAATAAACTCCACCCGGCCTCAGCATTTTTTACATGTTTCGGATGTATTCGGGATGTGTAACATTTTTACTAGGGGTGGCAAAATGGGTTGAATCCGTCGGGTCGATCCGCTAAACCTGCTAAAAAGGCGGGTCGGGCTAGGATTTGGAGCCCGCCAAATTAAAAAAAAAATCCACCAAATTCGCACCGCCAAATTGGCAGATTTTGGCGGGGTAGGGCGGGCCGGTCCGCCGGGCCAAAGATTTTTATTTTTTTTATTAAATAAAAGAGTGATTACTATTATAAAATTAATAATTATAGAATTTTCAAACACTTTTTTTTGTTTTTATTTTTATTCTTCTTTTAGTTATTAACTTTTTTTATTTTATTTTACAATTTCGTATATTTGCTTAAATTATGTGACTTATTTTTTAAAATAAAGATGATTTTATTGACAAATATTATTTTGAACAATTTTATTGAAGTTAAAAATTAAAAAAAATTATAGTAAAAAAATTATATTATAATTTAACTATTTTTTATTTGTATTTGATTTTTTAATTATTATTTTTGGTTAATTTTAATTAATTTTATTTTTCAAAAAAAAAAACGTCAAGCGGACTAGTCCGCGGACCCACCAGTTCGCCATAAAGCGAGACGGGTTAGCCTTTTGAACCCATCTTAGTTGGCGGCCCGCCCCGTTTATAGGCCGGGCCTAGGCGGGACGGGGTAGGTTGGGCCGGATCGGCCCGCTTTGCCACTCCTAATTTTCATTGTTCCTTATCCTAGGTGCTCAATACTTTGGGATTTTTTTTTTTTGGTCTCACTGTCCAACGTGTGATAAAATATTTAAATAATTCAAATAAAAAATCCACGTTAAAATACTCTGAGCTTAAAATATAGTATTACCTTGATTTTATGTTGAGATAAATCCTTTCGACATATTTTAATATATTAATAATTAATATATTTATATTTGGCATGTAGAAAAAAAGCACATTAATTTATCTGGAAATAAATTAGTTTTAAATACATTGATTTGTTAATATAACAAAAAGATTAAAACGATCCATGCCTCAACATATAGAATAAAAAAAAAAGTAACAACCGTACGCGTTAATGTTAGGTTGTAATCGATAATTTGTCTTAGTGAAAGTAATTTATCAATGATTACTCGTGCCATCCATTCATATATCTTGCTCATCAGATTAACTTGGTCAACTTACTATTCTAGCATAATCAAGAATAAAAAAGTTGGCATAATAATAACGTAGGCTTAGTGGGTTAGAAATGCAGGAAAAAAGGTTAAAGAATTAGTAAAGGGAATTATTAATAACATCACTACAACAAATAAAAGAGTAATGATATAGCATCTGAATTATTCTCCTAACATCTTTGTAAGTTTTAAATAAAATAATGTTTTCCGTTGTTCATCAAATATAAAATTGATACAATTATGTATTGAAATATTTTAAATTAATTGAAAGCATCTTTAGGGAAAATTAAAAAGAAATTAAAAAGGAAAGATAGAAACAAGAAGATGGATGGATCATTTAATAAATAATGGGCAGTAACAAATTTCCATAACACATTTATTCTTAATGAAAAATTATTGGGAGTCATAACTCATCTTTCTAATTATTTTTTTTAATTTCTAAATAATAAAATTTGAATTTTTTATATTTTAAAAAATAGCATATATTTTAAATTTTTTGCTCTTGTATTAAAAAAATAATTACGAAGATGGATTAGGACTCTTCATTATTATTCTTAATGAATAATCTCTCTGACTAGTAAATATAAAAGGTCCAAATACAGTGCTTTAAACATTTATAATGGATTAAAATATTGAAAAATTATGTGTTTAAACATAATTTGGGTATGCACATATTGAATTTTTAATAATAATAAAAAAAAGAAACACAAACGGCATTTATTTCAAACCAGAGGTAATAAGTGAAGATATAGCATCACTCATTAATGATGTTAAACAATTAATTATTTTTGACCATTCTAATTAGTTATCAACTCATTTGTTTCAAGTTTAGAAAATATATTTTCAAGACTTATATTCCCATAAACATTATGCTTTGGAATATTATATTTGAATGTTGTAAGAATCTAGTCTGTTTGTCATTAAAAAATACTTTGGAATTGTTATGATATTCCCAAAAAAAAAAAAATTTGAAACATGTTTGGTCATAACAAATATTTATAGGAATATATTTGTAATTGTTAAATGCCTTTAACAGATTTTATTCTTATTAATTATTATTAGTTAATTACTTTTTAATTAAAAATTGAATATAGAAGGACGTATTGACACTTTTATACAATAGTTTTTATTTCTATGTGTTGTGCATAATTTATTCTCATTTCTCAACTTTTATGGCAAAACTAAAATTTCATTAAATCATTGTAATTTAATTTCTGCAAATAACTAATAAATAAAATTAACTTTTCAAAACGGAAAATAACTACAAGAATCCGGAAATGGATCCTCTCCATTTTTTTTGTCACTGGAGAGAATACAGTGTAATCTCCCACCTTCAATTCTTTAAATGGGACCAGAAATAAATGAGAGAGAGAATGCAATGAAGGGTGAGATCTTCCACTGTATATCATCCAATTTTTTTTCCACTGGAGATGATCCACTCCGTATTATTTCCAAGTGATTACTCCTAGGAGTTAATCTAAATATCCTGAAGCAAATACTACCTTTTTTTCTTTTTTTTTTATTCTAAAAAAAACAAACACTACCTAAAATTCTAAATATTAAATTTAAATTTTTTAAATTTTAGATTTTAACTTAAAAGAATATAATCTATTTTTTTTAAATATTTTTTTATATTTTTTTTGTCTAACTTATAAAATAACTAATAAAAAATTATAATTAATTTTTTAAAATTTAAAATAAAATTTAGAATTTAGAGGATATAAATCCTAAATTATAGTATTTTAGTAGCAGTCCATTTGTGTTAATTTCCATTTTTGGAAGAGGTTCCAATTTTCGGTAATTTTGGTGAAAGGGATAGTATCCAACAGAGACGAAACAAAGTGAGCGGTCATAGCGGACCTATACCTATTTTAGTTTGTGCTTATGAAACTTCAATTTCAGGGTCCAAAAGCCTAACACGTATAGAATTTTTTTTACCAAAAATTTGGGAGCAGTTGACTATGTAAGAAATTATTCACTGTCCAAAAAAAAAAAAAAACTATGCTTATTAATTACCAATAAAATTTTTAGAAATTACTGAAATATTCATGAATAATAAAGTTATTTATTCAAGAAGATAACTAATCGTTTGAAGGACAGAAATTTCATAAAAAATATAAAAATTAATTAAGTTGTTAGAAAATTATAGAAGTTATATTAAGTTTTACAAATTAAATTTTAAAAAAATAAATTTGAAAATGAATACAAAATCAAGAAGTTAGGGGATACATGCATGGTCAAGTTATTAGTTTGAATAGAAAGATTTTGAACATAATCAAATTGATTAAAATATCACAACTAAATCTAAGTCCGTACATGTAAAAATGTGTAGAATTTTATATTTTTCACCATCGATCATAAAATATCTTAGTAATTAAATATCTTAAATATTAAAATTAGTTATAATTATTTATCTGTAAATCTATAAATAGAGACTCATGCACGATGTATAATTCAAGTGAAATTCATAAATCAATATGAATTTAGTGTGAGAGTCTTCACTTCTTCTCGGTTAGAGAGTTAATAGAGAATAAAGATATGTATTATCTGTATTGTTATTCTTCTTTCTAGTGTCTTATTATATTATTAGAGAAAAAATGATATTTGATGTTATGTTGTATTGTTGTTTATTGTGTCTCATCTTTTATATGTGAATGAAGGACAAAGTTAGTAGAAAGAAAATAAATTTTTCTATTAAACTCAAAAATTATAATTTATTGCTTAAGGTAAATAGAAATTAGAGAAAAAAAATAGTCTTATAACCAAACGAAAAGTTGAGAAGTTTAAAAAGATTGAACGTGTGTTGTCTAACTTGAACACTAACCCAAACACATCTTTTATCTATTGGATTAGATAAATAGTCAAAGATAAAAAAGAATATTCTTAAAAATAATCTATCCAGTAAATTTCATGTTTAACTCTTATTTACCAAGATGTGAATTTTGATTGAGATAGAAATTAGTAGTTAAATTTTTACGTGTGCACATATTCAAAATTTATTTATGAAAATATATTATATGTGCATAAAAAATTAATTATCAAATCACATTTATATAGAATATATATTAAAATATAAAATATATTTTAAAAATAATTGTATAATACATATAAAAAATACAGTGGTTGGTACTGTACATTAAAATACAATTTTTGCTACTACTATTGAGTCCCACACTGTTCTGAACTATGCTGCTATTCTGTGATTCCATATTATTATTATTATTATTATTATTCGAGGCTTGGGTATCTAATCTCTTATCATTTATTTTCCTTTAGTCTGTTTCGCAACAAGAATGCGTAGAAAACGGAACTACAATCAACCGACGATCAAAAGTTATTTAGTGTTGTCCATTTATTTATTTATGTTTCTTTATTGAACTATCAAATTCAAATTTTATTAGTAAGAATTCAATTAATGTAATCGGAGCTAATTTTAGTTTTATTAAAGGTTTAGAGATATTTCAGTAAAGATTTATTTATTCTAAAACTTTAATAGAAAGTTAAGGGACAAAAATATTTGTTTGTTTATTTATTTATCCTAAACAATTTTATATATATATAGTTTAATTTTGATGCACTAAGTGTAAACTATTTTACATAGTTATTTAATTACATTCGTTTTTTTAGATAATCACTTATGCGTTCAATGTAAAAAATAATTATTTTTACCTATGTGACGTCATGTAATTAAATGCACGTGTTAAACGGTTTTATTTGTTCATTTATACATACACAATTGATTTAAATTATTATTTGTTTTATGGAAATTTCTACTACAAAATCTCTCAAATGCTTAGACAATTTCGACTAAAAGTTTTTTACCCCGTAGTTCATCTATATTTCACAATTTAAGATTAAAAAATGGATATTATCTTTTCTTAATTGATATATCACTTATTTATTATATGTTATTTGTATTTCAAATTATCTTTACAATATTCTAGAATAAGGATGGTAAGTGATTTGAAAATAAAAAAACAAAAATCACTTTGAGAGTGACAATAATGTTTGTGTTTGGTTTGTCATTTCATTGATGTGTAAATCCAGAATTAACTTCTTTGAACATCAATCCAATTTCGATCAAAATTAATTTTTCAAAAGCAGATTAATACTAATACACACAATAGTATCCAATTTTTACACTGAATTTGCCTGGCATATTGATAAAGTTGAAATTGGAGGCCAACTTGAATTTTGTTTCGAAGCTAGAAAAGACAATGGGTATCAATAACTAGAACACATACGTTGCATGTATGATTTGGTCACATGAACATGTTCAATTATTGTCCCCAACAAAACACCACAGAACCATGTGCTATATGGACAAACAATTAATTAGGTGGATCTAATGATTTAACTACAATGTCAGAAATCTAGAACTGGAAAGGGATCTTATATGGATTAAAATCCCTTGAACCACAACTTCAATAATAGGGTTGCTTAGATTTACAAGTTGATGCTTCTAGCTTGGTCCTTTCTTTCGCAGAGTTGAAGGACTGCATCAGTTTAGGTTACTTGCACGGTTGTCCAACAAAACAACCAACAGGGCAGGGAGGAGACATTTAATTTTTTTGGCTTAAATATTTTTTTTGTACATAAATAAATTGTCAATCATCAAAAAATAGGAGAGCTTTTTTCGTTCCTGTAAATCTTCTTTTCTGATTTGGGTTCTAGAAAATAAAATTTGAAAGGACCAAAAATAAAAAAAGTTTATATGATTAGTAAAACTTATACCTTTTATTTTTTTTTTAATTGAGAAAGATGTCAATAAAGCTTCAGTTGTTTTTTTTTTTTTTTAAACTAAGTTCGATTGTGAGATATTACGTGCATAAATTATATGTAAATATTTCATGAAATGTATAATGAACCTAATTGACATGTCTTACAAAGAAGGATGTTTGGTTATAACTTATAACGAACTATTTGGGCATTCGCGAAGTTTCGAATATGGGTGTAGTATATTAGGCTTTGGTTTGGTAAAATTTTTATCTTTTTTTTTTTTAAACAGGTTATAAAAATTAAATTAGATTGGTCTAGTAGTTTGTTTAGTAGTCTACTTATAAAAAATAATATTTTTAAAGTTATAGTATTTATATTTGGTAAATTAAATTAAATATAATTTTAATAAGTATAAACAACAACAAGTGTGCTTGGTAAAATAATATTTAAAATTTAAAAATAAGGCAAAAAACCCAAATAAACCAAGGAGCATTCGAAATTACCTAAATCCGCCAAATCAAAAATCTTCACCTGTATCCACCAGGACCAATTATTATGTAATTCGAATCAATAAGATTCGAATTATGATCTCAAGTAATTCGAATTGATTTCATTCGAATTATGTGCATGCAACGAGTTAAAGTAATTCGAATCAATATGATTCGAATTACTATGAAGGTAACAACATAAGGTAATTCGAAACAACTTGTGTCGAAATATATATGAAGAATTCGAGTCTTATTAATTCGAATTACTAGGTTAGTTTGTGTTTCAACATAATTCGAAACAAGTTGTTTCGAATTATAAGTAAGGAATTCGAGTTTAGTTAGTTCGAATTACTAGGTTAGGTTGTGATAATTCGAAGCAAATTGTTTCGAATTATATATATATAGCACGAACCAGGGCTATATATATATGCTGTGAACTCATGTTGCTGTGAACAAAGTGGGGAGATGGCTAGTGAGGAGAGTTTCCTAGTGTTGGTACATTATAGAGGGTCGATTAAGAGAAAAACTCGATCCGGCGTGAAGTTCACTGATAAGGATCCACTATGTATTATCGTGACGCCAACAACCACCTACGATGCTCTTGTTAGCTGTGTGCTGGATAAGCTTGGTCTCGAAGGAGTTAAAAGGGTCAAGAAGTTTTTCTACCGCATTCCAACAGCGGTGCTCCATGACACCGTGAAGTTTGATTGTTCCACAATCGGCAGTAACGAGGACTTGCAGGTTATGTTTCTTTGTCGTAGGCAGTTTCCTGAGGTAAGGACACCAGAGTTGTTGGCTAAGTTGGTTGATGTGGTATCTAGCTCGGGTGGTTCAAACCAGAATGCGAATACTATAGCCGCGGTTGCCGGGTCGAGCTCGAGACCTGCTGTTGCTTCGTCCTCTGCTCCTGTGTATGAGCCACCGATGCAGCCTGTTGCGTCCCCTTCGTTTGCCGTCGATCTGGGCGGGAATGTTGGAGATGAGGTTCGGCATGGGGAACATATTCCCACCGAGGTACATTGTCCCACACCGGTTGGTGTTGGTGATGGTTTGTTTGATGATCCAGATGACGATGACGTGGAGCCGGATTTGATCGCTGATGAAAGCGGCGATGATGTTGGAACTACTGTTCCGAGAAGGGCTACAGGTGGATCTAGTTCTGGCACACAGCAGTATCCACCCCATTTTTCCTCGTTGGACCTGGATGCCATGCGGCAGGACGAAAATGCTCTGCTGCCCTCAGGATTTGGCGCTAGAGATACCGAGGGGTCTGCCGGTGTGAACGAGTTTCAGGTTGGCCAACAATTTCAGGATAAAGATGAGGCGCTGTTCAATGTGAAGACGTACAGTATCCGCCGAGGGGTCCAGTACAAGGTCGTTGAGTCTGACTATCGCAGGTATGTGGGAAAGTGTTCTGAGTTTGGGAATGGGTGCACATGGCTCATTCGGATGAGTCTCCGACAGCGGAAGGGTATCTGGGAAGTGAAGCGATACAACGGTCCGCATACATGTCTCGCCAGCTCCATCTCCAGCGACCATAGGAGTCTGGACTACCATGTGATATCCACCTTCATTATGCCGATGGTTAGGGCTGATGCAGCTGTGAACATCAAGGTGCTTCAAAATGCCACGGCCGCACAATTTGGGTTCAGGCCAACGTACAGGAGGGTATGGATGGCGAAGTAGAAGGCCGTTGCCGTCATATATGGGGACTGGGACGAGTCGTACAACGAGCTCCCTAGGTGGGTTTTAGGAGTTCAGCTGACGATGCCTGGCACTGTAGCCGTCCTCAGGACTTGCCCTGTTCGAGTTGGGGGACAGGTTGACGAGTCTCAGGTTTATTTTCATAGGCTGTTCTGGACTTTCCCCCCTTGTATCCAGGCATTCCGTCATTGCAAGCCTTTGGTGAGTATTGATGGGACCCATCTATATGGGAAGTATGGGGGAACACTGCTAGTCGCCATTGCACAGGACGGAAACTCGAACATCCTCCCCGTGGCATTTGCACTAGTCGAGGGTGAGAATGCTGAGTCATGGTCTTTCTTTCTTTCCCACCTCCGTGAGCACGTGACACCTCAGCCGGGTCTGTTAGTTATTTCAGATAGGCATAATGGCATCAAGGCAGCACTCGAGGCTCCGGATGGGGGATGGCTACCCCCAGCTGCGTACCGGGCGTTCTGCATTCGACACGTTGCATCGAATTTTGCATTGACGTTCAAGGGAAAAGATGCCCGGAGGCTTCTTGTTAACGCCGCATATGCGAAGACTGAAGTGGAGTTCGACTACTGGTTTGACATTCTGCGCTCTGAGAATCCGGCAATGTGTGACTGGGCGAACCGAATCGAGTATTCGTTGTGGACACAGTACTGTGATGAGGGTCGGAGATTCGGGCACATGACGACCAATATTTCTGAATGTGTCAACTCAATCCTGAAGGGGGTAAGAAACCTCCCTGTTTGCTCGCTGGTGAAGGCCACATACGGAAGGCTAGCTGAGCTATTTGTCCGTAAGGGAAGGGAGGCCGAGGCTCAGATGGGTACTGGACAACAATTCAGTCAATACCTAGTAAAGTGTATCGAGGCCAACCTGAAGACAGCCAGGTGCTTCACGGTGACTGTTTACGACAGGGATAACTCGGAATACACCGTTGCTGAGACGACTCCGACAGGTTCATTCTCCCTTGGTACGTACAGAGTCTCATTAGGGTCTAAGACTTGTGATTGTGGATACTTCCAAGCACTTCACTTTCCCTGTCCGCACGCACTGGCATGCTGTGCTTATTCACGACTTACATGGCAGCCCTACGTCCACGAGGTCTATCGCCTGAGTTCCGTTTTCGGTGTCTATCAGATGGGATTTACACCACCCATTCCAGAGGGTTTCTGGCCACCTTATGCAGGGCCAACCGTTATACCGGATCCGAATATGAGGCGTGCGCGGGAGGGTCGTCCTAGATCCACAAGAATCCGCACCAACATGGATGAAGCAGATCCGAACCGGCCAAAGAGATGTGGCCTCTGCAGGCAGCCAGGTCACACCAGGCGTAGTTGTCCACAAGGCGCAGGCCCCAGCGGGACTGCTGGAAATCAATAGGAGATTTCTTAATTTATTAGCACTTGTCTTCTACGTAAGTTAGCAACCATTGTATACAGAAACAAACGACCAACATTTTATACAGAAACCGCTCACTCAAACCTAGTGCAAATACCATTAACAAAAACAGATGCATGATCACATTTATCATAAACCACTACCGTTAACCACTAAACCGCTAAACCGCTTAGTTAAACCGCTAACACTAAAATAAACCGCTATAAAAAACCATTAACAAAACCCACTACCATACACCACCAACTCAGACCACCCCCTAAACCGCTAACCATCACAAAAACCACTATCCAAAACAATTAGCACAAACCGCTTAAAAAAACCAATTTCAAATACCACTAACAAAAACCACTGGCCTAAACCGCTTGCTTAAACCGCTAACACTAAAATAAACCGCTATAACAAAACCATTAACAAAACCCACTACCATACACCACCAACTCAAACCACCCCCCTAAACCGCTAACCATCACTAAAACCAGTATCCAAATCAAAGACCACAAACCGCTTAAAAAAACCAATTTCAAATACCACTAACAAAAACCACTGGCCTAAACCGCTTGCTTAAACCGCTAACACTAAAATAAACCGCTATAAAAAACCATTAAAAAAACCCACTACCATACACCACCAACTCAAACCACCCCCTAAACCGCTAACCATCACTAAAACCACTATCCAAAACAATTAGCACAAACCGCTTAAAAAAACCAATTTCAAATACCACTAACAAAAACCAATGGCCTAAACCGCTTGCTTAAACCGCTAACACTAAAATAAACCGCTATAAAAAACCATTAACAATAAACCACTAGCCTGCACCACTCTCCTAAACCACTATCCTAAACCACTAACAGTAACATAAACCATTATCAAAAACCATTAACAAATACCGTTATCATAAAACGCTTTCATAAACCACTAACCTCGTCGTTGATGACACCGGCGATATGCGCAACTCCATCCAAACGATAAAGCCTTCCCGGATCGTCCCCCATCGACAAAAAAAGGCGATCTCCTCTTACTCGTACGAAAGGTTGGTCGTTTTCTCTGGGATTTGGTGGGGTTAGAGAAAGACAAACTGATTCGAATGAACTTGGTTCGAACTCCTTTTATAGCCGAAACAGTTGTAATTCGAATCAACTTGATTCGAATTACTATGGAAATCGGTTTTAACCCTAATTCGAATCAACTAGATTCGAACCTCTCTAATATAAACTTCTCCTAGTAATTCGAGTTAACTAAATTCGAAATAGGTTATGTAAATTCGAAACGTATTGATTCGAATTACATGATTTTTTGGATGACTATAATTCGAATCATATTGATTCGAATTACGTTCATTTGTTGCATGGAGATAATTCGAATTATATCAATTCGAATTACTTGAGAGTTTAATTCGAATCTTATTGATTCGAATTATATAATAATTCGTCCTGGTTGATTCAGGTATGAATTTCTGGTTTGGCTGATTTTGGTAATTTTGAGCTCTCCTTGGTATATATGGATTTTTTGCCCTTAAAAATATTATAATAAATATTAATATAAAAATTAAATTTATCTCTTAAAAGCATACTTATCTTTTAAAAAAACTACAAATACAAGCGAATGGTCTTTTTAATTTACTAAAGATAAAATGAATAATTTATATTTTTTAAAAATGCAAATACCTCTTTAAAAAATTTTACCAACCAACTCATTTTTTGTTATCATGACCAAACCAAGCCTAAAATATTTGTCTATGTATTGTATTTGACAAAAATAAAAAACAAGACACACATATTTAAAAAAGACTGAATTATCCTTCATTCAACCACAAATTTTACCACTATCATTGTATACTCATTACCTCAAACACTTTATATCATCACTATTGAATTTTTATTTCTTCTAATATTTTTTATTTCTTCTAGTATTATCTTAAATTATCATTCAAATATTAAATATATAGTTTTTCTTGAAAAAAAAAAAGAAAACTAAAAGCTCAGAATTTATCAAAGATTAATCAAAATTTAAATAAATAAAAAAATTAAATGTATAATTTTTTTCTTGAAGAAAATAGAAGGATAAATTTAATTGTAAAATTTAAAAGAAGAAGAGAAAAAAGAAAGATTTAGGAAGATAAGAGGACAAATTTTAAAAATTTAATAAGGATAAAAGAGTAAAAAATCAGTGCAAGTTGTGTCTCGGTGTCTCACCAAATTGGAGATAAACAAATTTAGTGTCTCTGTCCTGTCCTTTCGTGTCCTTTAAAAATCTGTGTCTCACCAAACCAAACAACAAACATGTATATTGAGACATACATATCAACCAAACACTACCTAAGATAACAATTCTGTTTTTTTATTTTTTTGTTGACACTGCACACACAATTCATTTTGATTTTTGAACAAGATACCATTCATGTGTTGTTGATTGTTACACAATTCATGTTTTTCGGTCTAGAACCTTGATGAAACATTGTGTTTCTGTTGAGCCCAACATATTGTCCAAAGGCGAGAACTAAAAGGGTATCCTCTCCAAAAACATAGTTATAATAACCTTCAGCCCAAAAAAGGGTATAATAAGTTAATAACTGATCTGTCCAAAATCTACAAGCTCTGGCAAAAAAAGAAAGGGTACAACACAAGAAAGCTTGTCCAAAAACGAAAAAATACAAGCAACTTATATTTTCTCCCTTGAAATTTTCCATAATTCAACTTGGCTTCTCTTTATTTCTATATTCAATTTTAATATATTGTAAATATAAAATAATTTTATATATGCATTCAATTATATAATGATACATCACAAAAAATGATTATCTTTTATATTAATTGTATGAATTATTATCTAAAAAAATAAATATAATTAAATAATTATATAAAATATTTTATACTATTAACGTCAAAATTAAATTATTGTAAAAATAGCACCAAGTCACCCATCTCCCCTAAAATAGATCTTGGACAAGTCATACCTTTAATTTTTCTATGTTTGAACATAGCAAACAACCTTTTAAGTTTTGTTTTTCTTTTCTACCTTTTTTTTTCCCATTAAAATTATGTGAGCTTTTTGTTGATATATACTATAATATAACAAAATTATGTGTGAATTCTATTTAAAATTTCGTTGTTTAATTTCAAAGTAGATTAATTTTTTTTTGGTAAAAAAAATTAAAGAAAAAAAATTATCCCTAATATTTAATTTAATTCAATTTTATTCCTAACATTTAAATAAATTTCAATTTTATCTGTTAATCTTTTTAATCAATGATTAATCAATTTTCTTTTTTTCAATTTTGCCCTTATTCCTATTCTCATTCACAATCTTAATTCACAGTTATTTCTCCATTGTCTCTTCCTTTTCTTCCTCTCCATCTCATTCTTCAGACTTTGGTTAGTTCTTCGTTTCAAAATATTTGTCCCATTTTCATTCTTTTCAAAGGTTGATTTTTTCAATTCATGCTATTTCTTTCTAATCACTAAAGTATTATATTACAGTATATTGTGTTTGAATGAACTTCATCAAAATCTGATATGCTACAAATATGTGGTTTGGTTTCATGTTATACAAAATGCTCACGGATAATAAGTAATAACAGAGGCCAAAAGCACTGCTCAAGGGTAACTATATATATATATATGATATGTGTGAAAAAGCATAAGAGATCCGGCTTTTCTTTTGAAAACTTTTTTCTTTTAATATTGAACTAAAAGTGGTGTTAGCCACCAAAATGGCCCAACAAGTAAAATTAATGGCGCTATGAAAGTCGTCAGTATTAGCGACGAAAACGTCGACGCCATTAAGTAGAAAACGGCACTGACATTTTGTTCAAAACGTCACCAGTGTTTTGTCCTACATGGTCGACAAGTGGTAACTCCCTCTCTCTTCCCACATGTTAACCTTCTTCCCACACGTTAACCTTAAAGCCAATCCTCTTCTTCTTCGTTCATTCTTTCTTCTCCAGTTCCTATCCCCGTCTCCATTGCCCCATCCATTTTGAAAAATAAATCTAAAAGTTGAAGTTGATTTTTTCTCCCTCAACAATAAAGAAAACGGCAACCTCATTCGTAGAAAAAAGTACATATTTTATATGTTTTATTAGTAGTTAGTTAGGGCTAATCTTAATTTTTTGTGCTAAAAGTTCTAAAAATTAAAAGTATATAATTTTTTAAAATTATTTTTTGTTTAAAAAATAAATAAATTACTTGTTAGTTGATTAGGAGTAGTTAGAGAATATATTTTCTTTGTTATAGCTATAATAGTAGTATTAGTTATTAGTGTTAGTAAATTGTTGTTAGTGCATAATATTAATTGGATGGTAGTATATATTTTTTCTTAGTTTTAGTTTTAGATTAATTAATTTTTTTAAAAAACTGAAATTTTATTAATCTTAGTTTCATTTTATATAATTTTTTTTGAAAAACAGCCCGTTTTAGTAATTTTAGTTTTGTTTAATTATTTTTTGAAAAACCGAGCTTTTTAGTCATTTTAGTTATATTTTAAATAATTGATTTTAAAAAAATTATTTATTTAATACTTGTTAGTGTATAATTTTTTAGTGATTTAGGTTTTTGGGTTAAAATTTGACTAAAATATATTAGTCTTGATTATTATTTAATGATATGGGTTATTTTTAGAATTTTTTTTATACAGAATGTTAGATGTTTCGGTATTAATTAGTTTATATTTCTAGTTAATTTATATGTGTAGTGAATTTAGTTTTTAATAATAAAATTAAATTATTTTTAATTATTAATATATACTGTTAGGCTTTTTTATTTTAATTATTTATTGAAAAACAGAATTATTGTTATTAAATTTTAGCTATGTTTACTAATTTTAGGCTCTTTGCAATATTTATTGGAAATAAGAAAAGAAAATTTAAATCGGATAATTATTAATACTTAGGATATGTAATAAATAGATTCAAAGTTATTATTATTAATGTTTTTAGTAAAAAAAAGGAAAATATAAGTAATGGTTCGTATATTTTTTTTTTACTGTAGAATTAAAGACAAAGATGAAAAAAATGTGACATCACACGTATTGACGAGCATATGTCAAAATATCTTTAACATTCTATATATGTAAGTAATTTTTATTATAAAATAACTAAATAGATAAATAAAGAAGAGGTAACAAATATAAAATAAAAAAATATAAAGGGAGAGAACGAAGTATTGCAACATAAAGAGAGAGAGAATTGTTTATTACTTTTGTGTGTGTATCCCCTCTTTGCCTCAGTACATATATTTATAGGCACACAAAGTTTACATTTCAAACTTCATTTATTTCTTTCAACATAGGAAAAATGTGCCCTCATAAATGGGCATCCATCATCCTTATCCATCCTCGTCACAACACTCCCCCTTCGATGACCATTTAGGATTATTGCCTCGTTAAAACCTTACTAAAGAAAAACCCAGTGGGAAAAAACCTTAGTGAAGGAAAAAGAGTACAATATTCTTTAGTGATGGGGACTCCCTCATTAAAAACCTTGTCAAGAAAAACTCAATGAGAAAAAAACCTGACAAAGGAAAAAAGAGTACAGTCTCCCCCTTTTGTTGACATCAGTTGATATCTTGAAATCGATGCATCCCAATCTCATGTACCAATCTTTCAAAGGAGGATTTTGGGAGTGACTTTGTAAATAAATCTGCCAGATTGTCACTTGAGCGGATCTGTTGGACATCAATTGTCCCTTGATTTTAAAGATCATGAGTGAAGAAGAATTTGGGAGAAATATCTTTGTTCTATCACCTTTGATATATCTGCCTTTAAGTTGAGCAATACATGCTGTATTATCTTCAAACAGGACAGCTGGAGCTATCTTCTGATTAATCAGTCTACATGATGATAGAATATATTGGATCACACTCCTGAGCTAAAAACACTCGCGAATTGCTTCATGTATCGCTAGTATTTCAGCATGATTAGAGGAGGTTGCTGCTATCGTCTGTTTCGTGGACCTCCATGATATAGCTGTACCACCATATGTGAATATGTATCCTGTTTGAGATCTGCCTTTATGTGGATCATACAAATATCCAGCATCTGCATAGTCAACTAATTGTGACTTGGATCCATAGGGATAAAACAATCCCATATTAACTGTTCCATGAAGATATCGAAAGATCTGTTTGATTTCACTCCAATGTCTTCTGGTTGGAGAGGAACTATATCTTGCTAGTAAATTCACCGCGAATGATATGTCAGGTCGCGTATTATTGGCAAGATATATTAGCGCTCCAATGGCACTAAGATATGGTACTTCCGGACCAAGGATATCTTCATTCTCTTCTTTAGGACGGAATTGATCCTTTTCCATATCCAAAGATCTTACGATCATTGGGGTACTCAAAGGATGTGACTTATCCATATAAAATCTTTTCAAGATCTTCTCTGTGTATGTCGCTTGATGAATAAAGATCCCATTTTTTGTATGCTCGATCTGCAGGCCGAGACAAAATTTAGTCCTTCCAAGATCTTTCATCTCAAACTCTTCTTTCAGAGTTTTTATAATTGTTGGAATCTCTTCAGGAGTCCCAATGATATTTAAATCATCAACATACACAGCAATTATAATGAATCCAGATGCGGTTTTCTTTATGAAAACACATGGACAAATATCATCATTCTTGAATTCGTTTTTGGCCAGATACTCAGTAAGACGATTATACCACATTCATCCAGATTGCTTTAGACCATATAAAGATCTTTGCAATTTAACTGAGTATAACCCTTGCGAATATTCACTGGATGGTTTAGATATCTTTAGTCCTTCAGGGACTTTCATATAGATATTCCGATCTAATGAGCCGTACAAATAAGCTGTTACGACATCCATTAAATGCATATGCAGTTTATGATATGCAGATAAACTGACCAAATAACGCAATGTTATCGCATCCACTACAGGGGAATACGTTTCTTCATAATCTATACCGGGCCTTTGTGAAAAACCTTGTGCCACAAGTCGGGCTTTGTAGCGCACAACTTTATTTTTCTCATTTCGTTTTCTCACAAATACCCATCGGTATCCAACAGGTTTTACATCTTTAGGTGTACGGACTACAGGTCCAAAGACTTCACGTTTTGCAAGTGAGTCTAATTCAGCCTTCATGGCTTCTTTCCATTTTGGCCAATCATTCCTTTGTCGACATTCTTCGACTGATCTTGGCTCAAGATCCTTACTTTCATGCATGATATTTAATGCCACATTATATGCAAATATTTCATTGACAATTGTCTTATTTCGGTCCTATTTCTCTCATGTAAAGACATAATTTATCGAGATCTCATTGTTTTCACAATTTTCAGGTACCTGAATGTCTTTTGGCGTTAAAATTATATCAGAATTTTGGACAACTACAGGTGTCTTTACTATGTCTTTTTCAATAAGAATAGTATTTACCTCTTTTCTCTTTCGAGGATTTTTATCTTTGGAACCGACAGGCCTGCCACGCTTCTAGTGTGTATTTGCTTCAGTGGCTATTTGTCCTACTGGGACATCAATTCGAATTGGGGCATTTTTTGCCCTGCCACGCTTCTGGCGTGAATTTTCTTCAGTGGCTACTTGTCCTACTGGGACATCAATTCGAATTGGGGCATTTTCCGCTGGTATATAAGATTTGGTTATCCTCTTTGTATCGAAAAATACATCAGGCAATTCATTTGCTATTCTTTGCAAATGTATAATCTTTTGAACTTCTAGTTCACATTGCCCTGATCGAGGATCTAAATGCATAAATGATGATGTATTCCAATTAACTTCCTTTTCAGGAAGCTTATTCTCTCCCCTAATGTTGAAAATTTTGATTCATCAAAATGACAATCCGCAAACCGGGCTTTAAATACATCTCCCGTTTGTATCTCAAGATACCTCACTATAGAGGGAGAATCATATCCAACATATATCCCCAATTTTCTTTGGGGTCTCATTTTGGTGCGATTAGGTGGTGCAATGGGAACATATATCACACACTCAAATATTCTTAAATGGGAGACATTTGGCTGCTGGCCAAAAGCTAATTGCATAGGAGAGAACTGATGGTAACTCGTTGGCCTCAAACGAATAAGTGCTACGGCATGTAAAATAGCATGCCCCAAACCAAGGTTGAGAGATTTGTTCTCATAAGCCAGGGTCTAGCAATCAATTGGAGGCGTTTAATAAGTGATTCTGCTAACCCATTTTGTGTGTGAACATAAGCTACTGGATGTTCAACACTTATTCCATTAGCCATACAATAAGTATCAAAAGCTTGGGAAGTAAATTCACCAGCATTATCAAGGCGAATTGCTCTGATTGGATTTTCTAAAAATTGTGCTTTTAATCAAATAATTTGAGCCAGTAATCTCGCAAACGCCAGGTTGCGAGAAGACAATAAGCACACATGTGACCATCTCGAAGATGCATCTATTAGGACCATAAAATATCTGAAAGATCCACATGGTGGATGAATAGGTCCACATATATCACCTTGAATCCTTTCTAGGAATTCAGGAGACTTAAATCCAATCTTTACTGGTGATGGCCTTAAAATTAACTTCCCTTGAGAATATGCAGCACAACAAAATTCACTAGATTTAAGAATCTTCTGGTTCTTTAGTGAATGTCCATAGGAGTTTTCAATAATTCTCCTCATCATGGTTGTTCCCGGATGACCCAATCTATCATGCCAAGTTATGAATTCATTTGGGCTAGTAAACTTCTGGTTTACAATGGCATGTGATTCAATTGCACTAATCTTTGTATAATATAACTCAGATGAAAGTGAGGGCGACTTTTCTAATATAACTTTCTTATTTGAATCATGAGTTGTGATACATAAGTACTCATGATTTTTCTCATTCATAGACTCAATATGATATCCATTTCGGCGAATATCTTTAAAGCTCAACAAGTTTCTTCGAGACTTGGTAGACAATAGTGTATTATTATTATAAATTTTGTTTCTCCAGGAAACAAAATTATAGCTCTTTCGGAGCCTTCTATCACATTGCTTGAGCCAATAATAGTATTAACGTTTTCTTCTTTTGGCACAAGATGGGTAAGATATATATTACTTTTAAGAATAGTGTGCAAACTTGCACTATCCGCAAGGCAAATATCTTCAGAATATGTCCTTGCCATTTTTCTTCAAAAACAAATAATAATAATAATAATAATAATAATAATAATAATAATAATAATAATAATAATAATAATAATAATAATAATAATAATAATAAAATGAGTAAAAGTACATGCACAGTAAAATTATTCATATGAATAGTTAGCAAACACACATATTAAACTATTCCATCATTGATCAAATAGCCAATATTTCCTTTAGAATCCTTAAAGAAATTAGATACATCATAATGAGTGGTGGAATTTTCATTATTTGAAACAAAAATTGTTTCCTTTCCTTTATCATCCCTTTTCAAGGATGCTTGATAAAGATCAACTAGGTGCCTTGGGGTACGACAGGTACGTGACCAATGGCCCTTTCCACCACAACAGAAGCATTTATCCTCAATTGATTTACTTTGCCCATTATTTCTTTCTTTATCCCACTTCTGGTGAGATCCTTTGTGAACATATTTCCTTTTCCTTCCATAATTTTTCTCGCTACAAAACCTTGTTATTTACCTCTTCTGGGGTAATGATTTGCCGCATTTACTTCAGGAAATGGGACGGCGCCAACTTGGCGCGCTTCATGATTCTTTAAGAGTAACTCATTGTTGCGTTCAGCAACAAGAAAGCAAGAAATTAACTCAGAATATTTTTAAATTCTGTTTCTCGATACTGCGGCTGCAGGAGAACATTCGAGACATGGAAGGTCGAGAAAATTTTCTCTAACATATCGGGCTTGAGGAAGTATCACCGTCTTTTGATGATTGTACCTTTCTTCAAGGTCTTTCCACAGATCTGCAGGATCTTTTAATGTGGGATATTCATTTTTCAATACTACGTCAAGATGACGACGAAGAAAAATCATGGCTTTAGCTTTATCCTTCTGGGATGTATTATTTTCAGCCTCAATGGTATCTCCAAGATCCATTGAATCAAGATGAATTTTAGCATCTAATATCCATGGTAAATAATTATTTTCAGATATATCAAAAGTATTATATTCAAGATGAAAGAGATTCGACATAATAAAAATTTGTTACCTGAAGTCTTCCTAATAATTTCGTTAGAGTTTCGTGCTGGTAACGTATTATAAAATAACTAAATATATAAATAAAGAAGAGGTAACAAATATAAAATAAAGAAATATAAAGAGAGAGAACGAAGTATTGCAACATAAAGAGAGAGAGAATTGTTTATTACTTTTGTGTGTGTATCCCCTCTTTGCCTCAGTACATATATTTATAGGCACACAAAGTTTACATTTCAAACTTCATTTATTTCTTTCAACATAGGAAAAATGTGCCCTCATAAATGGGCATCCATCATCCTTATCCATCCTCGTCACAACAATTTTTGTATTTACTGTTGTGCTTAATAATTAGTAATTTAGTTAGTAATTATAAATTATTTGAATTTTTAGTAATTTAGTAATTATTAACTATATTTGTTACTAAATCGAGTATTAATTTAACAATAGTAATTATTGACTAGTTTGGTTATTGATGGCTAGTTATTACTTTTGTTTTCAGAGTTCAAGAAATTTGCACACGAGACACTTATACCAAGTAGACATATGATGTTCGGGTGAAGGAACAACTAAGAGAGAGCGGGTTCTATCATATATCTCAGATTGCGAGGATCTTGTCTCACAGTCCGACTATAGACGCACTGGTTGAAAGGTGGCATCCTAAGACGCACACATTTCATCTTCCACACGGCGAGTGCATGATTACCTTGGAGGATGTCGCCATGATTTTTGAACTGCGAACTCACGGCTTGCCAGTGACTGGATCAACTGACCATAGCACAAGTGGATTGGAGAACAAGTGCATGACCCAATTTGGTAGTGCTCCTAGCCCGAATGATCATAGAAGCGAAATCAAGCTGGCATGGTTCCGCACCCTAAAGTGGCCCCAACATTTGACTGACCGAGTAAGTAGGGAAATTTATGTGAAATTTTACATAATGTGTCTCTTTGGAATGACGTTATTTAGTGACAAATCTGGATTCATTACGCACTGAAAGTATTTGCCGTTGCTGCGTGATTTTTCTCAGATTCAGAAGTTTAGTTGGAGTTCAGCTTGCCTTGCACACATATATCAATCCTTATGTTGGGTATCAAGGTATGATTATAAAGATATGGATGGTCCTTTGACGATGCTCATTGTGTGGGCCTGGATACGGATGTCGTCAATAGAAATGCTGTCGATGGATATTAACTTTCCACTTGTTCGCAGGTAAAATTTAGCTAAGATGTAGATTTAGGGATTTTTGATGTAGTAACTAATATTACCAATAAATTATGATTTAATTTGATGATATTGTGGATGATGGTTCAAATGAGTTATGAATTGAAGAACCCTTAAGGGTGGTTTAGTCTACTTTTAGGGGAGGTTATGTCCGAATTTTTATAAAAATACGGGTTGTTACAATATGGCAGGTGGAATGATTATCAACTTAATATCGAAGAATATAAAAAGTGGACAACCGCTAACGTTGGGAGAAGGTTGGACAATCTTTCTCTAGACAGGGTACGTGTTTTGTCATTTAGACTTTTTCTTATATTAAATTAAATTAAAAGATTGCGCATTTATACCTTTCAGATTTGATATGTTTTTATAGTTTGTGTGGGACTCATATAGTCCCAATTGGATTGTGCCGCATCTTATTCCATATAAGATCAACGGTGGTGCAGATCTCTGGAGTGCAACTGTGCCTTTAATATGCTTAAAGGCTGTGGAGTGGATCTGACTGATAGGGTCAGAAGACAGTTTGGCTTTCATCAAGACCCTCCTGTCGAACCTATGAATCTCGAAGAATCCCATAACATAGTCCTGACGGGTCCAAAGAACAAGAACTGGGGCGTAGAGCACGAAAAGTGGATCTCTCAGTGGTTAAACAGTCCTGCATGCATATTGACTGGTATACAAGTCGACCACTATTAACCATCTGGCCAATACATGGATTGGTATATTGGTAAATTCAGTGATCACCTGCGACTTTCTGAACATGCCAATCAAGAGCAACAACCACAACAAGAGCAACCACATCAAGAAAAACAACTACCTCAGCAACAACACCCATCTCAGCAAGAACAATCATCTTAGCAAGAACAACCACCACAATCACAACCACATGTATACCCACCGTATCCATACTACCATATCCACAATCATATTTATACCCACCATACCTCCCATACTCATGAATATGCACAACCTTCTAGCCAGCCTATTTACAGCCATACAGTCAGCCTTCTACCATGCATGAGGAATACATGCCGACACAGACACCGCACTATTCATTGTCATAATTACTAGGAACATCGACACAAGATGAGAAACAATATAGGCACATTATTGATTGGGTTCAAGGTCCTGAGTCATCTCAGTGAGTGAGTAATTTATTCTCTACTCAGAACCCTGTACAGGTGCAGGTGCCTCAAGTTGTTTCTAGTCGATTATCGTTGGATGCGAGGCGTCTACCGCAGTCTTATTCTGAGAACTCTATACCGAAAATCTCTGTTGATTCTGGCAGGAGTGTCCATAGGGGATTGGATGTCATGAAACTCCAACACAGAGCCGAGTTGACAACTACTCATTCAGAGTTGAGCTACTAGCACTAGCTCTCCCACAATGCGGGCATCGACTTCGGCTGTGACCCTCACCACCACAAAGCCTAAGACCACGTAACGCACATCTCATTTGTTGTGAAATTAAGATAAATAGATAGATAAATAGATAGAAATAGAATTAGAAAATTATAAGAGAGAATAAAAAATTTTGTTATTAATTCTCAATATGTAACACTCAATATAATGTAATACATTCATACTAATATTGTATACATAATATTCTTTTTAGAAGAGCTAAATGACTACTTAAAATAAGAAATTATGTGTTGTATTTTTTGTTATTTGATATTCTTAGTGTGTTAGAATCTTTTTTTAGGATTTATTTATAAATAAAAATTTTAAATAAAATATTAATAAAATATTATTTATCTAATCCCTTTACTAATTAGTAAAAATAGATTATAAAAATTCATATCTCACTAATTGATAATATTCTATACTTTATTATATATGATAGTATTTTATGTTCTATTATGTATCATAATATTCTATGTTATAATATCCACAATAATAATTATTTTATACCACCGTTAGCTATTTTTCATTAAATCAATTAGCTATTTTTCATTAAATCAATGTCAATATAATGTAATAATGCTGACAACTGTCTCAGTCACATTAGAATTTCTCAATTGGAAGATTTTGATAGCTATTGACATGCATAAAGCAGAATATATTTATATTTAACATTAGCCCATAGTTATACACATTCTAAACTAGTTTGGTTTTAGTTTGTTCTATTTCAGTATTTCTAAGATTGTAGAATTTTATTATTTGTTTTTATAAAATCTTGTAAAAAAAAAAAGATAAATATACAAAATGAAAATACAAGCTCTTTAGCTTGCTTATGATAAGAAGTTTTCTACACCCATCAGTTATTACTTGTTAGTGTGACAGGTGCAAGTGAAATGCTAGTACAAATTGGCTAAGTCACAAAAAATTGTCTACTTTTGTATTCAAGGATTGCACTTATTTATAAAAATAGGATTTTAAAACATGAATACAAAAATGTAAAATTATATTTAACAAGTGAAATATAAATAGAAATATTATATCTTAAAATATTGAATTAATGTATTTTATATTTTTTTAATAAAAAAAAGTATAGAAATATTAAATAAAGACACAATTTATTTTTTTTATTTTTATTTTATTATTATTATTAAATTTTTGTTGTTATATTTTTTATCATTTTATTTTTTATTCTAAATTTTGTATGAAGAAAAAAAAAATAAAGGTCAATTAAACTTTTTATTATTTGTTCTATTTTATATTCAGTTCACTACCAAACAAAATTCAAAAATATTAATTTTCATATCTATATTATTTGTATCCTATTTTCAGTATCTTATCTTATCTTGTTCTATTCTCAAAATCAAATGCAAGCAAGACATGAACAATGAACATCAAAATAAAACCACTGTAAAAAAAAAAAAAAACAGAAAACACCGTGTCGGAACAAAATCAAAGAATATGCAATTCAATGTACTTAAGCTCTTGATTGTCTTGCAAAATTTTAAAATTACCAATAATTTTGTAATACCTTAATATTCAAATCCTTATACTCGAGTCATAAGCCAATGATAATAAGGTGGTACGACTCTCAAGGTGAATTTTTAATACCTAGTTTATAAGTATAATTTAAAGGAGTATTAATCGACAAAAAGAAGGTAAAGCGTGAACTGAGACGATATAAAGATAATGCCATCGAGAAGAATACGATAAAACAAAGTATAGATAGCTCACATAAATAATTAGCCACTAGTCGCGACCCGCGAAGTTTAGGCCGGCTAGGGTACAGTATGAAAGTAGTTGACTACAGAATCTCCTAATCTATCCCAAAAGAAATTTAAGAGCCTCTATAGGCAAGTTCAAAAGAGTTCAATACATAATATAAGGTTTTCAAAATAAAGCTGGAGAGATTCTAAACAAAATATAAAGTAGAGAATATAAAGATCTTCGCCGTCTCTCAGATGAACCACAGCTCACTTCTGAGCACCTGGACCTGTATCTGAAAAACAAGATATATATATACGGAATGAGAACCCCCGACCCATGGGTTCCCAGTACGGTAAAAGTGCCAAATAAATACAATGCATTGTAATAAAAACTCACTAAACATCCTAAGCTTCCTTTCACCGAATATTCATCTTATGTTCTCGCTAATCCATAAACAGGCAATTGTCACAAGGGAATGCTAAATCTAATTCCTCTTCCTCACGCTTCCCAACTTTCTAACTCTCCAACAAATCAGAATCAGAATCATAAGCCAAACTATCACTAGTTATTTTGCCTCAGCAATTCTATATCAATACTTCATATCCTTACTTGGAGCAAGTGAAATCACTTCACTATATCTACTCAGGGAGCTCAAATTATCTCATTCAATAAGTATCATCATTATTCAATTACATCATCAACTCATCTCATCAAGAACAGCCCTCAGCTTCAACCGACACCAGTATGAGGGACCTCTCAGTTGTACAAACACAAGCAATACAAGCAAGTAATACACAACAAGGTACAAGTAGAACAAGTAGCACATAATCAAGTAACATAGCATATATGATATAGCAATCTAAAATAAATAGGCAAACCCAAACAATTCAAACATATGCAAATGATGTATGCCTACCCTATGGCTGATGATATCATCTGTCGATTATCAAGCCAACCCGACGTGTCCGGTAGCTAACCCGGGTACAGTCTCTCTATTGCGCATTAATATCATTAGAGGGAATACGTGCCCTATCACCATTAGAGGGTATCTGTGCCCTATCACCATTAGAACCAGAGAGAAAACACAAGCATACTCACATTCAATATTTTCCATTATTATTCATTTACCACATTCATTCATAATCACTCTTCATTATTACCAATTCTTAAACAATGACCCGGAGCAAGCGGCACGAACCACGACCCTTGCTACTACCCAGGTATCACAAGTACATATTCATTCATAACTCCATAATTAAACTCATTTATCATAATCCTCCTCCCCCATCTCATACCCGGAGCAAGTGGATAACGCCACTGCCTACTATCCGAGGTCACACATCACATTCAATATTTTTCATCATTATTTATTTTTCACATTTAATCATTAATCATATACATATACATACTCATCCATAATTCAATTGTTATCACAGCCATCTAGCCCATACTATACACAGTACTTTCACCATCATCCTCAGCAACTCATACAATCATCATTACTCATTATTCATCATTGATTCTCACTTTACTTCATCCACAAGTCACCACATGTCCTAGCTTCTTTTCATTACTAGGCACACTATAAAAATTTAGGACTTAAAGGATGAAAATGGAGGCTTAGAAATCTGAAATTCAGCTTTAAAAATAAAAAATCAACTTTTGCTGAAACGGGATCACGCGTGCGTGTCGCCCACGCATACGCGTGGGAAGCGGAGAAAAGCGGGTGACGCATACGCTACCATCACAACTCTCTGGAATTTATACCACGCACCTGCATTAGTACAGCAACGTGTACGCGTCGGCCAGGCTCACGCGTGAGAGAGTAAAAATTGTGAGTGACACGTGCGCGTCGGCCATGCGTGCACGTCAGAGTACATTTTACCAAAAATTTTACCAAGTTTAAAAAGCTATAGAATTTCATTTTCAAACCTCAAACTTCTGCCACACATAACTTCTTCTAAAAAATTCTTTTTTCAACCATTTCTAAACCGTTGGAAAGATCGTTGAATGAACTTTCATAAAAATCCGATTTTGAGGAATTCCTAACTCTGAGGGCCAAGTTACGGACCGCCGAAGTTGGTCAAAAATAAGTTTTTATCCAAAAACAGAAATCACCAATTATTCCGATGTTCACAAGTCAAATTCATTTCAACTCATCCAAAAGACCACAACTAACCGCATTCACATAATTACACTCAACCAAAACCAAATCTACCTCATCTACATAATTCAATTCAATTTCGTCACCTTCCACTCCTAAATTCCTAATTTCTTATTATTCCACATTCCTCCCATTCTTTCACACACTCAATATTCAATATCCATTCAATCTCATATGACATCACACAGTACACACATTACTTACCTTCCTTACCTCTTTCCAGCCTGCAGCCCAAAATTCACGGCCTCCAGCTCAAATTCACAATTTAAATGCATATTCCACAAACCAATATTTATTATCTAATTCATCAAATTTTCAACACACCAAACATTCAAATTCACACAATTCTCAACCAAATCATTAATTTATATTACATATCAACTATACATATTAGTACCAAGCATTTACACAATCCAAACTTCATCCTATGGGCATCTAGCCTAGGAATTCTCATCACACCACACAGTACTTAAATAAAACTTAAACCGTACCTCTTGGAACCAAATGATGAAAGGACTTTTGACGGTTTAGAAATTCACAAATGAATTCTCGTTGCAAGTATAGTTTCTAAACCAAACAATAGTCCTTTCATACAAAAATTGTTTGTCACAAGTACAAACCCTAATGAAAATTAACCGAAGTATTTAGACTCTGGGTCGTCTCACGAGGAATTGCAATGAAGTGTATGCTTATTGGCTATGAAGGAACAAGGGGGTTTGATTTATAAGGGGAGGAAAATAAATGGCAAGAAAAGTAAATCAAACAAGCAATTAAAGAGGACAAGTAATAAAGAGAGACATTCATGGCAAGGTTTGAGATCATAGGCTTTCTATCCTAGTCATACAATGATTAATTCATCTTACTTAGTCAACTCCAACAAATGGAAGAAGGTATCATGTCATCTTCTCATAGGGAGAATGTCAAACAAGACTAATCAATCATATCACAATAATAAACAAGAATCTATCTCATTACGTCATCCTCGAAGATGGAAGAAGGTATCATATTATCTTCACACTCGAAAAATGTCTAACAAGACTAGCTAATCTCAATCTAAAAGTCCTAATCAACCCACTAAGTGAATTAGCAAGAGATTAGAGTTAATGGAAACAATACTAGCTAACAACTCTAGATCACCAACATGGGTTGGGTTTTCATGACTCAAGATTACCTAATTACTCTTTCCAAACCAAGAATGCTCAAGATCTACTCTAAAGCCCAACCAAGCATTTTGTCAAACACTTGGTGGATGTACAAGGAAAGCATAATAAATGGCAAGAAATAGTAAAATCTACCAACTACAAATTGCAAGGAGACAAGATCAATAACTCAAATCAACAATAAAAGAACATCAAACATTAAATTGCATTAAAAAAGATCCAAATCCAACAAGAGCATCCGTGAACATAAAAGAGAGCATAAAAAGAAAATTAACACTACAAACCATGAGAATCAAAGAGTAGAAGCAAGAATTCACAAAGGAAATGAGATGAAATCATGAAATTGAACCTAGATCTAGAAGAGATTACCCTAACCTAACCTAATTCTAGAGAGAAGAGGGAGATTCTCTCTCTAGAAACTACTCTACATGATGCTAGCACTTCAAACAATTGCTCCCCCTTTGCTTGGACTTCAATTCTGCATGAAATACTCTCAGAAACAAGTTAGATTCGGGCCTGGGCAGCTCAGAAATCGCCCTCAGCATTTTGCCTTTAAGTGGGTCACGTGAGAGTATCGGCGCATACGCGCCATGTGCGCGTGCGCGTCGATTTGGCTATTTCTTCATCCGTGCGGACGCGTCATGTACTCGTGCGCGTCTCTAAGCGAAACCACTTCTGCACGTGCGCGCCTTGTACGCGTGCGCGTCCATTGATGCATTCCCAATCTTTGTCTCTTCATGCATTCTCCCTTTTGCATGCTTTTCTCCTCATTTCTTCCATCCAATACTTGCCTTATGAACCTGAAATCACTCAACAAACACATCAAGGCATCGAATGGAATTAAAGTGAATCAAAATCACCAAATTAAGGGCCTAAAAAGCATGTTTTTACACTTAAGCACAATTCAAGGGAGAATTACAAAACTATGCTATTTCATTGAATAAATGTGGGAAAAGGTGGTAAAATCCCCTAAAATAAGCACAAGATAAATCACGAAATTGGGGTTTATCACCAAACCAATTGAGCCTCTTCTTTGGAAGTCTCCACCAACCTTAGCTCCAAGCTTCACCAAATTCCCACAAGCAATATCAATCTCCCAATTGTGCACCAAAATTACCCAATACTCTAACATAATCAATTTTCACACTTATAATCAACCTAGGGTTCATGAAAATGATAAACCACAAGGGTTAGAGAGTTCCTTACCTTAACCCACGAAATTGGTTGATGGAACTCACCAATGGCTCATACTAAAGCACTCTTAAACAACCAAAATCATAAGATTTCCTCAAAATCCAAGCTAAATTCGAATTTAAAGAGAAAAACGAAAATTAGGCAGAGTACAGTGGAATACTCACCATAAAACTTATATAGAATTTTAGAGGATGAGAAGAGCGACGCGTGGCCGTAAACGGCTTGTTAATCGGAGTTCCAGAGAGAAAGTTATGGTGATTTGAAGTTTGATGGAGTTAGGATTTTCTCTCTTCTTCCTCTCTTCCCCATTTCAGCGCCCCACTCCCTTTTCTTTAGTGTAAATGAGCTGAAATACTCACAACTAATATTTATATATGTTGGGTTTTGGGCCCACTTGGGCCCAGTTCACTTATTTTAATCTGTTGGCCCAATTTTGCGCCAAAACCTTTAAGATTAGAGTTTTAAATCGTATTTTAAATATTTCTAGATTCTCAAATTATAATTTCTTATTTCTTAACCTTATTCACTTATAATTAATTTATTCAGCTATAGTACCGGATAAATCTCAGCCAGTATTACCGGTCAAATTTTTAGTGCGCATTTTTACGCAGAAAACTATGTTTTTCGACTTAGAAAAAATTACTGAGTCCAAATATCATATTTAAATTATCAAATTCTGATTGCTAAATTTTCTAACCATATTCGCTCCTATTTAATTTATTATTTAATTAATTACAGTTTGACCAGGTTTTACATTCTACCCACCTAACAGGAATTTTCGCCCTCAAAAATTCGCTATCAAATCTTCATATAAGCTCCCTCATATTCAACCGACCTTCTACCATTCTTTTACAATTCTTCAACATCAATTTTAACACCCTATTCCCGATTCCAGCTAAAACTATATTTATCCGTTATACTCTTAGCTTCTTATATGCTAATGTTATATTCATCTCACCCTTCATAAAACTTCTAAGTTAAAACTACCGATTGATATCATAACTTAAGATTTCTACACTCCCTAAGACACACATCTTGGGGCTAGCTAGGAGCTCTGCTTTCCTTGCAAAGGGCTTCTTGTTACCTGCGAGAAGCGTGGGAAGGTGACATGCATACATCATGCATGCTGCGTGTAGCTGTCTCCTATCCCCTAAACCTTGTATAAATCCCACATTCTTCCTTCTCGCAAAGCATAGGTTCCAGCTTCTTCCTTCTGGTAGTGTACATGGCCGAGTATATTGAAAAACATGTTTACCCAAATTTATGATGAGTTTTTGGGAGTATAGTGTCTTAAATCTTTGTAAGAAGTTCGATGTAATATGCCTGACACAGAAAAGATGAAATGTCCTAGGAGGCCTCCATGCACCATTACTTCTAGCCATTGCTACACTAATGGAGTTGTACCAATAAGAAATAATACCAATATTATCCCTCCTAACAACATTCCTGATGCGGAATTTTACAAAACTACAACTTGACAAGTACACCGAATCGTATTAAGTAATATCACAGTGAGTGAGTTATCATTTTCAAAAGGATTAAAGGACTAAGCAACAATGATTAATTGATTATTCTAATTAGACAAATAAAAAACGGAGAGATTAGGAAATTAAATGTGAACAAGGGCAAGACAAATAGTAAAATAGTGACTACAAACAATAATGGTAAGAATGTTAAGGTTTTAGAGATATTCACTCTATAGAAAAATAATCTTTGTGTTTATTTATTTGAGGTATGCAAAGATTAATCACAAAAAATCACAAATAATTAAATACCAATTTCTTGGTAATTCAATTTCTCTTTAACCTAATTAATTGCTAATTCCTTAGTCAATTACTTAAGAAAAGAGGTGAAGTACAATTCTGATTCAATTTCAAATATGATTCAAGATTATTCCTAAACAATTGAAACTTACAAGAAAGAATGATTTCCAAGAGTTTTATAATCCGAATTTTATGTCACTTATTCAAACTAGAGCAATTGAAAATCAATATGTGTCGTACACTCTTTGAAACACTATTCCTAGTTAAATAAAAAAAATACTGAGAAAGAGTTTTCAAGCTAATTTCGTAACACCCTACCATTTATTGCCTTATGCTTAGGTCATAATTCAATTATGGTTTGGTTCTATGACTCAAGCTGGATTTTATATATATAAGAAGGAATATTATACTAAAAGCTTGTGAAAAGATTTGAAATTAAAATGAAAGATAATTTGCCAATCATTCACACTCGATAGTAAACATAAGTGCGTCGGCATAAGGGATCTCTCAATTGTGCAAACACATACAAGATTATTAGTTCATTCTCAGTCTTTTCCACAATTCTCAAACCATCACCTCTCATCAAGAACAACCTTCAACGTCATCACCGTCAGCATAAGAGATCTCTCGGTTGTGCAAACACATACAAGACAATACAAAGAATACACAAATAGAGAGTACAGGTAGAGAAATTAGATCAAATAGCAAATAGATACAATTATTCAGATAGACAAACCAAATACAAGATGTATGATGATAGGCTTCTCGTATGGTTTAGAATTTCACAATTAAATTCTCGTTGCAAGTATAGTTCTAAACCAACAAAGAATCCTCACATACAAAATTTTTGGTTGTCATATGTACAAACCCCAATGAAAATTAACCGAAGTATTTAAACCTCGAGTCGTCTCACAAGGAATTGCAATGAAGTGCTCAATTATTGCCTATGAAGAACAAGGGGTTTGATTTGTAGTTAACAAGAAAAGTAAATAACAAGAAAGTAAATGACAAGAACTAATAAAGAAAGGCAAACAACTCTTGGCTAAGCATAGGAATTGGGATCACCATCCTTGTCTACAAACTATATATTGACAATTATGAGGCACCAAGCTCATTAAGTGTACTTCTATGCTTGAAGTATGTCAAATGGCTTGATCAACATCAATCCATAAGTCCTAACCTAGCTACTAATTGACTTAGTAGTAAGCTAGTAGCAATGGTTATCAAATTGACCACCAAGGGTTCTCAAATCACCAATTCAATGAGACCCAATGACTCAAGGTCAATGAATTCCCTTAGCCTAGGCTAAGAGTAAAGAAAGCTACTCAAAAACTAGTGGAAACATTTTATGAAACACCTAGTATGCGAAAAAAGTAAACATCACAAAATGTAAGAATTAACAAGATCTATGACCATCATAAGCAAGAAATTAACAATAGCAATGAAGATAAACATAAAAGAAGACATGAAAACATAAAATTGTATTAGAAGAAATCAAGATCCAACAATGGTTCATCAACATAAAAGAGAGCATAAAAAGGGAAATTAACACTACAAACTAAGAGAATCAAGATGTAGAAACAAGAAATTGTAATGGAGACAAGATGAAATCAAGTAATCAAATCTACATCCAAGAGAAATTAACTTAATCCTAACCTAACTCTAGAGAGAAGAGGGAGCTTCTCTCTCTAGAAAACTAACTAAAGGCTCATCATGACTAACTAAGTGCTCCTCACTTGCTCAAGCCTGAATTCTGCATGAAATACCCTCAGAAACGAGTTGGAATTGGGCCTGGACAGCTCAAAAATCGCCCCCAGCGATTTCACTTTAAGTGGGTCACGTGCGAACATCGACGCGTGCGCGTACCTGACAGGTGCACGTCGCTGGCAAAACCTCTACTCACACGTACGCATGCTTGATGCGTGCGCGTGGCTTGTGAATCTTCAATGCATGCGTACGCGTGCATGACGCGTGCGCGTGGCCCTCAATTTTCCATTTTTCTCATTTCTTTATGAATTCTCCACTTGCATGCTTCCCTCTTCATTTCTTCCATCCAATGCTTGCCTTATAATCCTGAAATCACTCAACAAACATATCAAGGTATCGAATAGAATTAAAGTGAATTAAAATCACCAATTTAAGGGCCTAAAAATTATGTTTTTACACTTAAGCACAAATTATGGGAGAATTACAAAACCATGCTATTTCATTGAATAAATGTGAGAAAATGTGATAAAATCCCCTAAAATAAGCACAAGATAAACCATAAAATTGGGTTTTATCAAACCTCTCCATACTTAAACTAAGCATGTCCTCATGCTAAAATCAAGAAAGAGGAAAAAGGGTATCAACATTTATTCAATGTAAACTACCTAATTGTAACCTATCTAAATGCAACTATCTATATGAACGCAATCACTTGGTCAAAACAACTCAACTTTTAAGAAAACATGTGTAGGCATAAGGGCTAGAGCAATAGGAATCAATTCAAACCAAACCAAACCCGTAATTGCATTGAATTATCAAAAAGATTTACAAACTTGCATGAAGAAGAATGATCATAGTAAAACCATGTAATTGAGCGATTGAACCCTCACCGGATGTGTATCACTCTAGTCACTTAAGTGTTTAGGGGTTGATTCACTCAATTCTCCCATAATCATACTTTTCAAGATTTGTTCTTCATCTAACAATCAACAATCTTTCAATTCATACATACAATCATCATGAGGACTTTCCATAAGGTTGTAATGGGGTTAGGGTCAAGGTAGGGTCATATATGGTTAAGTGGACTAAAATTTGAATCTTTGATTAACCTAGACTTTCCACCTAACCTATATAATAACCTATACAATTAAGTGTTAACCTAAACTTCCCATTCTTCACTTTTCACATACTCATGCATTTTCTCTTCATTTTACAACACTTATGCATTGATTTTATTGAACTTTACTTTGGGATATTTTGTCCCCTTATTTATTTTTTTTCTTTTTCTTTTTCTTTTTTTTTCAAACTATCCACAAGAAAATCAATGCATAAGGTTAATATATTTAATCTATACATGAGAATGCACCCAATTCCCAAATATGGAAATACAAAAACACCCTTTCATCCCAACCAATGTTCCCAATTCTCCCCAAACTTGAATAATAAACACTCTCACTAGCCTAAGCTAATCAAAGATCCAAACAAGGGACTTTTATTGTTTTTTCGCTTTAGGCTTGTAATGTACTAAAATAAAGAACAATTGAGTTAAGCATAGGCTCAAAATTGGCTAACAATGGAGAGTAAAAGGTAAGCTATTTGGGTAAGTGAGCTTATGAAACAAAGTCCTCAATCATATAAGTGCATGTATGCAAGGGATGATGGACATATAGAATTAAAAAAATCAAGGATCATAATCATAGAAAGAGAACAATTACACACAAGAAGGAAAACAAGTGGTTATAAGATGTAACCACACCATTAGGTTCAAATCTCACAAGCTTGTATTCTTAGCTCAAAACATGATCCACAAAGTGTATAATTCAAGCAAGTTCTAAAAATTTTTTTCAATCAATTGGGGTGGTTCCCTATGGATAAATTTCTTGGAGAATTTTATCATTTTGACTAAGTTTATTGATGCAATGTTGTGATTGAGAATTTAAAAAAAATATATTCCTTAGTTTACCCCTTTTTCAATCAAAACAAATTTCATATACAAAAAGGGTCAACTAGGTTTCAACAATCCAAAATATTTTTCTAATCATAACCAAAAAGCTAAGACAAACAAAAATAACTATGTAAATAAAATCTACTAAAAATATGAAATGTATCCAATCTAAGATGCAAAATACTTCAACTAGAATATAAGTATCCACAATACTAGAATATACAATAATCCTAACAAAATACAAAAATAAAGCAAAATAACATAAACTAGGAGATAAATGTCCGGAAATGTTCACCCCAAAATCGCTATCCACTGACGGTGACGACGGTGACCTCCCCACACTTAAAAGGGAGCATTGTCCTCGATGCTACTGCTCGGGCTCAGAAGGGGGTCAACAGTCGCATCTGTCTGCTGGGCCTCAGGCTGTGGCTCCTCAGGGGGCTGCTGAGCCTTTGGGACGGCCTGTGTCTGTAAAGGTGCCTCTGTCTGAGCTGGCTCCTCCTCGTGCTCCTCCTTCTCAGATGCCGAAGAGTCGGGAAGAGGGGGCAACTCGACGCCCAGCGACACAAACATCTGATCTACTCTGTCCAGGCGTCGCATGATACGGCGCTCGCTACGCTCCATGAAGCGGATAAGATGCTGTATGATAAACCACTATTTTATGGTTTATCTTGTGCTCATTTGAGTGGTTTTTATCAAGCCCTTACCCACTTATTCATATAATTTGTATGATTTTACAATTTCTTCTTAGTTTAATTCTATGGTTGAAATCTTGCTTCCTAGAGTCTTTAATTTGTGTATTTTAATTCCTCTTTACACCATTCGATGCCGTGATCTATGTGTTAAATGTTTCAGGCTTTATAGGGCAGGAATGTCTTAGAGAATGGAGAGGAAGCTTGCAAAAATGGAAGGAACACAAAAAACTAAGGAGATAACCAGCGAGCATCGACGCACACGCATAGCTCACGCGAGCGCGCGATATGGAGAAATTTGCAGCGATGAGTGCGCGTGCCTGACGCAGACGCGTGGATTGGAGTTTGCACAAAGACGCGTGCGCGTGACTGACGTGTACGCGTGACACGCCAAAACGACCAGCGACGCACACGCGTGACTGACGCGTACGCGTGACATGCACAATTTGCATAAATAACAGAAAACGCTGGGGGAGATTTTTGGCCGAGTTTTGACCCAATTTCCGGCCCAGAAACACAGACTAGAGCCAGGGAACATGTAGAGACTCAACACACATCCTCATTAGCATAGTTTTAGTTTTAGATCTGAATCTAGAGGGAAAATTACTCTTCCTCTAGGTTTTTCTTTTGCATTCATAGTTTCATAGTTCATTGCTTTTGCTTTGGATATTGAAGAGTCATCACCTCCGTTGAAGATATTATTCTAGTTTGTTTTCTTACTCTTTTATTATTCCATATTCTTAATTCTTGTTTAGAGTTACAATTGAATTATTTTTAGAATTTATTAATGCAAAGGATTACTTTTACTTTTAATTGAATCGTAGTTATTATCTATCATGTCTTCCTTTTATTCCTTATTTAATTCTATGTAAGTAATTCTCATGTCAATGGAGTAGATTTCCAACTTGACATGGGGGTTGATTAAAAGGAGACACTTGAGTTGGAATGCTCAAGTGATTAGTTAAATTGGAAGTTGTTGGCTAATTCTCTATTTACTAACGCTAGACCTTCCCAAGGGAGAGGACTAGGATTTGCGAATAAGAGTTAACTCAATCACTTGACTTTCTTTTATTTAGTAAGGGTTAAATAAGTGAAAACAATAACCTCTTAATACGACTGATAAACCCTATTTGTAGTGTTTATCTTGTGTTGAATTTAGAGGGTTTTATCATCTTTTCCCATATTTATCCAATGAAATAGCATGGTTTTATAACTTCTCCTTTAATTGTGCTTAAGAGTGAAAACATGCTTTTGAGGTCTTGAAATAGCTAAATTTAATTCACCTTGATTCCACTAGGTGCCTTGATATGTTTGTAAAGTGATTTTAGATTTAGGAGGCAAAGATTGGATCAAGGGAATGAAGAAAAAGCATGTATAAATGGAGAACTGATGAAGAAATGAAGGAATCGCAAAAGCTGTCAAGCCGACCTCTTCACACTTAATTGGCCATAACTTGAGCTACAAAGGTCCAAATGATGTGGTTTTAGTTGCGTTGGAAAGCTAATATCCGGGGCTTCAAAACGATATAAGATTTGCCATAGTTGCTACATGTACGGTGACGCGTACGTGCACTGTACGCGCACGCATTGTTGCTGCCATATGATCCACTTAAAGCAATACGTGGCCAGCGATTTTAGAAGCCTTGTGGGCCCATTCCAACTCATGTCTGATGCTATTTAAGCCAAGGATTGAAGAGGAATGAACACACTTTACATACTTTCACACATTAGTTTAGTTTAGGTTAGTTTTAGAGAGAGAAACTCTCACTTCTCTCTAGAATTAGGATTAGGATTAGGTTTTAGATCTAGATTAGAATTTTTTAGATCTAGGTTTAATTCATGCTTTGATTTACTTTTTCTTTTGCAATTCTTCTTCTTCTACCTTTTCTCTCTCTAGTTTAGCATTTAATTCTTGTAATTCTTTACTTTCATGTTCATGCACTTTTGTTTCTTCTATTTTCATGTTCTTTATTGCTTAATTGATTTGTTGTTGTTTAATTCTTTCCAATTGAGTAGTGTATATTTACTTTTCCTGCAATTTTACTATGCTTTCCTTTTATGCCTTCCAAGTGTTTGATGAAATGCTTGGTTGGACTTTAGTGTAGATTTTGTTCCTCTTGGCTTTGGTAGAGTAATTAGTGACGCTTGAGTTATCTAATTCCTTTGTTGATTGATAATTAGAAGTTGCTAATTGATTTGGATACCACTAAAGTTAGTCTTTTCCTTGGGAGTTGGCTAGGTCTTGTGGAATCAATTTGATTTATCCACTTGACTTTCCTCCATGGTTAGAGGTTAACTAAGTGGTAGCAATGGATAATTTGTGGTCACAATTGAGGAAGATAACTAGGATAGGACTTCTAATTCTCACAACCTTGCCAAGAGCTTTCTAGTTGTTAGTTTATTTTCATTACCATTTACATTCCATGTCTCTTATCCCAAAAATCCCAAAATACAACTCATAACCAATAACAAGACACTTTATTGTAATTCTTAGGGAGAACGACCCGAGGTTTAAATACTTCGGTTTATAAATATAGGGGTTTGTTACTTGTGACAACCAAATTTTTGTATGAAAGGACTATTGTTGGTTTAGAAACTATACTTGCAACGAGATTTCAATTGTGAATTCTAGACCACACAAAAGTCTAATCATCAAAATGGCGCCGTTGCCGGGGAGTTGCAATGGTGTTGTGTTATTGGTTATTGTATATATGTGAATATTGTGAATAGCTTTATTTTTGGATTACTTGTTAGTATTTGCTAGTTTAGGAGTTGGTTTCATCATTTTTCTTTTAGCTTTTGTCTCTTATTTTCTCTTTTCATTATGAATTCTCACTTTGGCTATGAGTTTGGTTCTCACTATGTTGTAGGAAATGGGAGCTACAATGAAGATGTGTATCAAGGATGGGATAATCAAAGGTGGGAGGAGCCATATGAATATGATCAATCTTCATGGCAACAACCTCCACATATGCACTATGAAGAAGAGCCATTCTATGATGCATACCAATCCAATGGTTATGGTGAGTCTCCTTGTGACTTCCAAGAACCACCACTATATACCTATGAGCCATACCCTCAACATAGCCACCTACCATACTCACAAGCCTCTTTTCACCAACCACCTTCATATGACCCTAATCTATATCCATACCACCAACAACCATATGAGCCATATGAACCACATATAGAGCCACCACCATCCCAATATCAATACTTTCAAGAGTCACCCCCTCCATGCTATTACCAAGATGAACCACCTCTAATGTGTACAAATTTGCAACCACAAGATGAAT
Source organism: Arachis hypogaea (assembly GCF_003086295.3). NCBI lineage: Eukaryota > Viridiplantae > Streptophyta > Magnoliopsida > Fabales > Fabaceae > Arachis > Arachis hypogaea. Next base: position 53,698,142 of record NC_092048.1, read on the forward strand.
ACCACTTTCCACCACAACCTCCCATGGAAGAATATTCATGTCCTTCAATCTAAAAGCCATATGATCCTACCCATGATATCCAAGAGGAACAAGAGTCAAGGGATCGTCTCAAGAAAATATTGGATCAATTTCAAGCAACCATAGAGTGTGTTGTGCAACAAGTGGAAACGATGGAAAACATTGAACCACCACAACTCTACCAAGAAGAACCACCCTCCTACTATGAATCCTTCCCCCAAATTGATGAACCCTTCCATCCACCCCAACCTCCAATGGATGACATCCTTGATGTTCTTGTTCAAGGACAAGAGGAGATGAAAAGGGATGTAGAACAATTCACGGCCGCCTTGGATGAGGTAGTAAACCGGTTAGCATCCCAATGCTTGAACACTCAAGGAACTCCCATGGCTACATGTGGAGAACCAAATGAAGAGCATAACATGAAGGAGAGATTGGTGGAGAATGAGGGAAGTTACTTTGTATTGAAATAATTGGAGGAAGCTATAAGTGTTGAAGAAGAGGAAGAATTGGTTGAAGACTTAGGAGATGCGGAACCACCTTGGGAACATAGAATTGAAGAAAACCCCTCGAAGATGATTGAAATTGATGCTAGGAAGAAAAGTGCGCACCTTCCAAGGCATATTCCATATGAAGACTTGGATGGGATAGAGCAAGAATTGAGTCCCCTTGGTGAGGAAGATCAAGCATAAAGTCTTAGTGGTGAAGAATCCTTTGAGCATGAAGAACCTTCTCCCGTTGAATTTGAAAGCGTTGTGGAGGTAAATCTCTCTCATCCTCCCATTTATGATTTGAGTAAGGGAAAAGGCTTAGGTAGTATTGTTGAACAAAGGATTACATTTGAGAAGTCTTGTGAAGAGGTGAAAATCCTTAGAAAAAGGAGGATGGGAATTGAATACGCTTTATCAAGACCCTTGGAGTTGTCTTTGCCTAGGTTGCCATCTACTCCTTCATTTGAGTGGGTGAAATTCATTTCTATTAGCTTTATTATCCCACTTGAATATAGTTTGCTTGAAACGGATGGCCAACTTAGGGAGCTTTGTGGGATGAAGCGTAAACGAAAAAGTTTTTGTGGTTGGCGTTGCAAATCAAGGCTCATTATGGTTCATGCATCAAATATGAGATATAAAGGTTGGAGTAGTGCTCAAATAGATGGGTCTAGGAGGATTGTTGGGCACTTCATAGAGAATTCACCTTACTCAACACCCGGTTGGACTAATAATGATGATCAACTTCAAGACGGGTGTGAAAATAAAGTGTGGGATCTTGGATCACAAGACGAGGATCAACTTTGGGAGCCCCAAGCTTGTGAAGAACTCCATCAACACTTGGTGCAAAAAATAAGAAATCTTGGGGCACAATGGAGAACCAAGCATTGGTGGGAGTTCCAAGATAAATTCAAGCACAGGCCACCTTGAGAGGAGCTCCCCATAAGTCCAACTTAAGGACAATAAACAAAAGTGCTAGGTGGGAGGCACCCCACCATGGTAAACTCTTTTCATTTTTCTCTTTTGTAAATATTGGTAGAATAGGTTTGATTTCATGTTTTGTTTAGTTTGTTGAGTTTGATTGGTAGTATAATATGTTAAATAAGGTTTTAGGGTGTTTTGGTAGCTGTTTGAGGGTTTAGAATGCTTGGATTGGTGCAAAAACATAGAAAAATTTTGAAAAATAGAGTACCATCCTCGCGTATGCGCACCTGGCGTGTACGCGCGTATCAAGCATTTTCGACCATCCACGCAGACGCGCCATGTGCGCGTACGCGTGGATGCAAAAATTTCACCCCCAGCCAAAAACCCAAGAGTCAGGCCTGCACTGTGCGAAAATTGGGCCCAAGGCACAAACCAATCCACGCGTGCGCGCACCTGGCGTGTACGCGCCCTTAGGCCAAAAATGCACATTGGCGCCTAAGCGTGCATGACGCGTGCGCGCCGGTAAAAAAAAGAGTTTTTTTCCCCCTTCCATTTTCTTTTGTTTATCGCATTCGTATACTTCTATTCTTTTCATTTTTATTTTGTTTTTATAGCTTGTTTTTACTTCATTTTTTTCAAGTTTCTCATTTTAATAATGGTGTTGAATTCTTACACTCAATTGTTGAGAACTTCTTGCATTGTTTTGGTGCTTGGTGACTTGTTTAACATTAATGATCATATTTATTTCACACACAAGATTAGTTCTTTAGTCCCTCCTCATGCATTATTCTTTGTTTTTGTTCTTCATTTTCATTGAGTTTGGATGGGACCTAATGCTTTCATGCTTATCACTAATCTTGTTTGTGTCAATTCTTATTTGAACTTAATGCTCAATATGCTCTTCGTGCTTTGATTGTACTCTTGCATCATGTATTAGTTGATATGCCATTAGCTCATATTGCTTTCTCACTTACATGCGTAGCTAACATGTAGTGAGAACCTTACTCTTATTTGGCATTAGCCCCCGCTTATGTTCTCTTTGCTTTAATATCTTTGTTATAGGCTTAATTTTCTTTCTTTTTCTCTCCCTTTAGGTTGGCCACCAAGAAAGGAGGAAAAGGAAAAGCTTCAAAATGGGGCAACGAACAAGCCATCCGCACAACCTTTCGAAGAAGCTCATCAATTGTAGCAACCCATCCACCTTGCTCTTCCTTGCATGCACCGAGGACGGTGCAATCTTCAAGTGTGGGGAGGTTGTCCGACCGATCTCCATGGGTACCAATTCCTTTTTCAACACCAATGTTAGTTAGTTATTGCATTCCATTCTAGGTTTTTAGGATTTTTGTTGCATTTTCTTGACTTTGCGTATATATATACAATAAGTTTAGTCAAAATAATGAGATTTTTCAAGAAATTCTATCTATAGGGCACCTCAATTGATTTGAGTGAAAAATTTTTCATAAAACTTGCTTGAATCATATGTATATTGTGGATCATAATTTTTGAGCTAAGAACACAAGCTTGTGAGACTTGAGCCTAATGGTGTGGTTACATCTTATAACCACTTATTTTCCTTCTTGTGTGCATTATTCTCTTTCTATGATTGTAATCTTTGATTTGTTTGATTCTTTATGTCCATTATTTTGTGTATTCATGCATTTATATGATTGAGGCCGTCATTTCATTTAGCTCACTTACCCAAATGGCCTTACCTTTTATCTTCCATTGTTAGCCAATTTGAGCCTACGATTAACCCACTTGTTCTTAATGTAGCACTTTACAAGCTCTAAAGCGAAAAATAATAAAAGTCCTTATTTGGATCTTTAATTGGCTTAGGCTAGTGTGTGTGTGTGTGTGTCACTCAAGTGTGGGAAATCTTGGGATATTGGGTGAATAAAAGGGTAGTTTTGTATTTTTGTTGAAAATATTAGGAATTGGGTACATACTCATGTATTAATCAAATGTAAAACCTTATGCATTGATGTTCTTGTATATAATTTGAAACAAAGAAAAAAAATGAGAAAAACAAAAGAAAAAGAAAAAAATATATATGAAGAAAAGAAAAGAAAAGAAAAAAATAGAAAAAGAAAGAAAAAGAAGAAAAGAAAGAAATAAAAAGGGGACAAAATGCCCCAAAGTGAAGCTCAATAAAATCAATGCATAAGTGTTGTGAAATAAAAAGGAATGCATGAGTATGTGAAAAAGTGAAAAATGGGTAGTTAGGATAGTTTTGAATTGTATAGGATGTCATAGGTTAGGTGGGAAGTTTAAGCATATAAAATATTCAAATTTCAAGCTCACTTAACCAAATATGCATCCTTACCTTGACCCTAGCCCCGTTACAACCTATGAAAAGACCTCATGATATTTGTATGCATGCATTGAATAAATGTTGATTGTTAGAAGAAAAACAAATCTTAGAAAGCATGATTAGGGGAGAATTGAGTGAATCAACCCTAAACACTTGAGCGAATAGAGTGCAAACATATCCGGTGAGGGTTTGATGCTCAATTACATGTTTTCACCTATGATCACCATTCTTCATGCAAGTTTGTAAAAATATTTAATAGCTCAATTCAATTGTGGTTTGGCATGGTTGCTAATACCTTTAGCCCTTGTGCATATATGCTTCTTGGACATTGATTTATTTTGACCAAGCAATTGCATTCACATAGATAGTTGCATATAGGTAGATTGCATCTAGTTAGACTTCATTGAATAAATGTTGATACCCCTTGTTTCTCTCTTGGTTTAAGCATGAGGACATGCTTGGTTTAAGTGTGGGGAGGTTGATAAACCCCATTTGTAGGGTTTATCTTGTGTTGAATTTAGAGGGTTTTATCATCTTTTCCCACATTTATCCAATGAAATAGCATGGTTTTATAACTTCTCCTATAATTGTGCTTAAGAGTGAAAACATGCTTTTGAGGTCTTGAAATAGCTAAATTTAATTCACCTTGATTCCACTAGGTGCCTTGATATGTTTGTAAAGTGATTTTAGATTTAGGAGGCAAAGATTGGATCAAGGGAATGAAGAAAAAGCATGTATAAATGGAGAACTCATGAAGAAATGAAGGAATCACAAAAGCTGTCAAGCCGACCTCTTTGCACTTAATTGGCCATAACTTGAGCTACAAAGGTCCAAATTATGTGGTTTTAGTTGCGTTGGAAAGCTAACATCCGGGGCTTCAAAACGATATAAGATTTGCCATAGTTGCCACATGTATGGTGACACGTACATGCACTGTATGTGCACGCATCGTTGCTGTCATATGATCCACTTAAAGCAATACGTGGCCAGCGATTTTAGAAGCCTTGTGGGCCCATTCCAACTCATTTCTGATGCTATTTAAGCCAAGGATTGAAGAGAAATCAACACACTTTACATACTTTCACACATTAGTTTAGTTTAGGTTAGTTTTAGAGAGAGAAGCTCTCACTTCTCTCTAGAATTAGGATTAGGATTAGGTTTTAGATCTAGATTAGAATTTCTTAGATCTAGGTTTAATTCATGCTTTGATTTACTTTTCTTTTTGCAATTCTTCTTCTTCTACCTTTCCTCTCTCTAGTTTAGCATTTAATTCTTGTAATTCTTTACTTTCATGTTCATGCACTTTTGTTTCTTCTATTTTTATTTCAATGCAAATTATGATTCATGTTCCTTATTGCTTAATTGATTTGTTGTTGTTTAATTCGTTGCAATTGAGTAGTGTAGATTTACTTTCCATGCAATTTTACTATGCTTTCCTTTTATGCCTTCCAAGTATTTGATGAAATGCTTGGTTGGACTTTAGTGTAGATTTTGTTCCTCTTGGCTTTGGTAGAGTAATTAGTGACACTTGAGTTATCTAATTCCTTTGTTGATTGATAATTAGAAGTTGCTAATTGATTTGGATACCACTAAAGCTAGTCTTTCCCTTGGGAGTTGGATAGGACTTGTGAAATCAAGTTGATTCATCCACTTGACTTTCCTCTATGGTTAGAGGTTAACTAAGTGGTAGTAATGGATAATTTGTGGTCACAATTGAGGAGGATAACTAGGATAGGACTTCTAATTCTCACAACCTTGCCAAGAGCTTTCTAGTTGTTAGTTTATTTTCATTGCCATTTACATTCCATGTCTTTTATCCCAAAAACCCCAAAATACAACTCATAACCAATAACAAGACACTTTATTGTAATTCCTAGGGAGAACGACCCGGGATTTAAATACTTCGGTTTATAAATATAGGGGTTTGTTACTTGTGACAACCAAATTTTTGTATGAAAGGACTATTGTTGGTTTAGAAACTATACTTGCAACGAGATTTCAATTGTGAATTCTAGACCACACAAAAGTTTAATCATCAACGACACTTGAGAGAATTCCAACAAGGATAGAACTTCCGATTAATCATTCCCCCAGTTAAGGCTTTTATTTTGAATATTATAAATCTCTTTTAATTTTCACTGCTTTAATTTACAATTATTTATTTGCCCATTGCCCAAACTCAAAATTATCCAGAAAACTCCTGATTAATAAATTAGCACCCTTTTTGTCAACTCGTTGGGAGACGACCTGGGACTCATACTCCCAGTATTTTTATTATAATTTTGTGACAACTTTTCTAAATTGATGAGGTGGATTTTTGCTGGTTAAGAGCTATACTCGCAAAGAATTTCCTATATTGATCTCTTAATTGGTCAGACTTCCGCCACGCACCAATTTTTGGCGCCGTTGCCGGGGAGTTGCAATTGTGTGCTAAATTATTAATTAGTGTACATATTTTTAATTTTTGCATATTTTATTTTATTTTATTACCATAAGCTGTATGTTTCTTTCATTGGATGACGCGTTCACTGCCTAATCCGAGCTTAGCCGCATTTGATCCTAAAATTGAAAGAACTATTTCACGTATTAGGCGGGCTCGGCGTAGGCTAGCCTCTGAGGGTGGTGAAGTGATTGTTATCGATTCACCAGTCTCATCTGAGGGCGAATCTGAACCGCCATCTGAGGGAGAAATAAGCTCCTTTACTACTGATTTAGTTGATTCACGTGCAAATAATATGGCAGCACCTAGGAGGATTACTCTCCAGGAGGCAGGAGCCCCAGACTTTACTTTGCAATCGTATCAAGTGCGTCATCCAAATCTGGCTGCAGATTTTAAACTGAAGACTGTATTGATCAACTTGATGCCCAAGTTTCATGGCTTACCTACTCAGGAGCCTATCAAGCACCTAAGGGATTTTCAGACAGCTTGTTCTACTATTAGGCATCATGGTGCAAATGAAACTTCTATTCTGTTAACCGCCTTCCCATTTTCTCTTGAGGGAAAGGCGAGGGAGTGGTACTACTCCCATCCTGAAGCAACTGTTACCAACTGGGATACGCTCAGGAGAGAATTCTTGGAAAAATACTTTCCAGCTGAAGTTACAAATAGATTGAGGAAAGAGATTTCTTGCATCATTTAAGGTGAATCAGAGACTCTCTATGAGTACTGGGAGCGCTTCAAGAACCTTCTAGACACATGCCCCCATCACATGATTGACAAATTGGTGTTGATCAGCTACTTCACTCAAGGCATGAAGCCTCGGGATAAAACTACATTGGATGGTGCTAGTAATGGTTCTTTGAAAAAGTACAAGACCGCAGATGAAGCATGGCAACTGATCAGCGAATTAGCTGAATTTATTCAGAATCACAGGCACAGCAACAACCACTCAATGGCTGTTGCAGAGGTTTCCTCTAGCATTGAGACTTCTGCTCTTACACAGAGTATATGTGAGATGACCAACCTACTGAAGCAGATACAATTGAATCAACAACAAACTCAGCCTCCCCCACCACAACAAAGCCAACAGTTGGTCTCCCAAAGACTATGCGGAATTTGTGCTGATTATAGTCACTACACTGATGAGTGCCCGCAGCTGCAACAAGAAGACAACACTGTGGCAGCTACTCATAACTTCTATGACCGCCCAAATCAAGGATACAATCAACAAGGCGGTAACTACAACCAAGGTGGAAACTATAACCAAGGGTGGCAGGACAACTCCAACCAGGGTTGGAGAGATAATTCCAACCATGGTTGGAGGGACAACTATAATAGAGGAGGCAGAGACAACAATGGAAATCAGAGGTGAAATAACAACAGATAGCAGAATTAGAACCAGCCTTATAGAGCACCTCACCTAAGGCAGTCCCAAGGACCCCAGCACAACCAAGAACAGGTCCCTCAGATTACTTATCCTCCTTCCTCATCAAATGACGAGATGCTTCGTTCTCTTACACAAGGACAACAAGACATGCAGACTACACTGAACTCTACTTTAAATGGTCTGAATGCCACTTTACAAGCTCTCGTCTCCCGGATAGATTCATTACCTGCTTCCACCAACCAGCCTTCAAGCTCCAGTGGAATTCCTTCTCAACCCTTACCTAATCCCAAAGGTGGCATCAATGCCATCACTTTGAAGTTTGGAATCACACTGCAAGAGAAGAAACAGGAGGAGCCAAACCCACAAGAACACGCCCCAGTTGAAGACTTAGTTGAAGTGGAAGATGCTGAAGAGGAAGAGGAAGTACAAGACATGGTTGAAGAAGAAGTAGTTCAGCCAAGGAATGGAGCACCAAAGGACACAGAAGCTGCAAGTGGCGCCATTCCTATCCCATTTCCACACCTTGCAAGGAAGTCCAGGAAGCAGATGGAACTTGATCCCAAAATGGTAGAAATTTTCAAAAAGGTTGAGGTAACTGTTCCCCTTTTTGATATTATTCAACAAGTACCTAAATATGCAAAGTTTCTAAAAGATTTATGCATACATAAGGATAAAATTACTGAATTAGAAACTATTCCGTTAGGTAGTTCTATATCTGCTTTAATGGGAGGTATACCTGAAAAATGTAGTGACCCAGGTCCATGTATGGTTGACTGTACCATTGGGGTGTAATATTTTCTGATTGCATGTGTGATTTAGGAGCGTGTGTTAGTATAATGCCATTGTCTATATATAATTCTTTGAGGCTCCCTTCCTTAAAAAGGTCGGCAGCTCATTTTGTGTTAGTAGATAAAAGCATTATTACAGTGGTTGGAATCGCTGAAGACGTGCTGGTGAGCATTAAGGGGCTCACATTTTCCATTGACTTCTATATCTTGGAAATGCCCCCTAATGACTCAAGAAGACCATCATCAATCCTGCTTGGAAGACCATTCCTGAAGACTTCAAAGTTCAAGCTGGATGCATTCTCAGGAACTTACTCCTTTGAGATAGATGGTAGAGCAGTGAGTTTCAGTTTAAATAAAGCTATGCATCACCCTCCAGAAGATCATTCTATCTTCCAGTGCGACATCTGATGCACGGAAACTTGTCTCTCAACAATTTTCCCTTTGGCAAGTATACCGAATTATCGTCAAGTAATAACTCACAAAAGAGTGAGGTCGAATCCCACAGGGATTGATTGGTCAAGCAACTTTAATTGGAAGAATGTTCTAGTTGAGCTAAGCAGAAAGTGAGTTGAGAATTGCAGGAAATTAAATGGCGGGAAAGTAAATAGCAGAAAATAAATGACGGGAAGTAAATTGCAGAATCTTAAATGGGGAAGGGAAGTTTATCATGAAAGTAAATGGCATAAAGTAAAGAGAATGGGTAAGATCAGAAATGGGGAATTCATTGGGCTTAGAAGATGTTGCATTCTCCGGATCAAGTTTATTTTCATCTCTTCCTCAATCAATGCATTCATTGATCTCCTTGGCAATCTTAAGTGATTGAATTCCAATTCCTTGGTAATTCAATCTTTCAAATCAGATCAATAGCCAATTCCTTGGTCTAATTGCTCATGAGAAGAGATGAAGTATGGTCACTGATTATACCACATGTATTTCCAAATCAAAGTATTGGGAGAATTATATGTCACCATATCCACCCAAATCCCAATTTGGTCCAACATGAGAAAACATTTCTAGCATGATCTCTTCATCCCTTTTCCAAGGTTCAGAAGAGATCCAAGTATGAATAGCTTCTTTTCCAAGATAACTACTCAATTGGATGAAGATTGAAAGCTTTCTAGTAAAATCAAGAGAAAAAAAAGAAGAAGAATAATGAAAACTATTATTGATCCATCAAATTACAACAGAGCTCCCTAACCCAATGAAAAGGGTTTAGTTGTTCATAGCTCTGGGAATGGAAAGCAAAGATGGAGAGTACATTCTAAAAGTTAAACTAGAAGTGCAGAGAAAGTAAAATACAGAGAGTAATTCTAATAATGCCAAAAGCTCCTTTCTAGTTCAAAGCTCTCCCTATTTATACTATTCTTCTCATCTTCTAGTTGGCTCTTCAAGTCTTGGATATGGGCCTTTGGATCTTGAGTTGAAGCAGCTATCTTCTTCAGTGGGCTCAGCTTTACTTGCAGAGAAAGTGTGAAGTAGGCAGGGACTTTAGCTTAGGGCGTTAGTGGTGTTAATGTTAAGTGAAAATGTGGGGTTGAGAACATTAGTGACAATCACCTTTTTCACTAACGTTCCTAACCCAAAGTGGTCCACGTTAACTTTAACATTAGTGGCACTAACGTAACCACTAACGTTGACCCTTGGCCCTTTGCAAATGTTACTGGGGTTTACCTTTTTCAATAACGTTGAGAGTACTCCTTTCTCCCTACATTAGAGTTCACGTTAGAATAGTTAACGTGGCATTTAACGTAGGCTTGCCAAATCTTCGAGAGCGTTAGTGACACTTACCTTTGTCACTAACGCTTCAGAACGCCCCTACTTCCCACGTTAGAGTTCACATTAACTAGGTTAACGTGACTTCTAATGTGGTATTGATAGCCATCTCCAACGTTAGTGACAAAGGTGAGTGTCACTAATGTTGGCTCATCATTCTCTCCTTCACGTTAGCTTCTACGTTAACTGAGTTAACGTGGCAACTAACGTGGCTCAAAGTGGCTCAAAGTGGCTTAGTCCAACGTTAGTGACAAAGGTGAGTGTCACTAATGTTGGCCATTCCTTGCTTCCCCACGTTAGAGTCCACGTTAACTGAGTTAACGTGGCTCTTAACGTGGCCCTTATGAGCTTGGTCCAACGTTAGTGACAAAGGTAAGTGTCACTAACGTTGGCTTCATCTTCTTCTTCCTCGTTAGAGTTCACGTTAACTGAATTAACGTGGACAATTGCCACTTTGGAGCGTTAGTGGTACTTACTTTTACCACTAACGTTGGAGTTCTACTTCTCTTCCACGTTAGCTTCCACGTTAACATAGTTAACGTGGCAACTAACGTGGGCTATGATGGCTCACAAAGGCGTTAATGGCGATCACTTTTCTCATTAACGTTGCAAGTTAGCCTCCATTCCACGTTAGTGGTCACGTTAGCTAGACTAACATGGCTACTAACGTGGTTCTTCCTTGCTTCCTTTGTCCTGAAATCAAGCAATAAAGTGCATCAAAGCTCTAATCCATGTTATGAGACATGCATCATTCAATTTGTCCTTTAATTCATGCATAATTCTCATGAAATCATGTAAAATTGACAATGTTTGCTTGAATCAAGATGTAAGTGATTATTTACCCAAAACTTGCTTATTTCCTAAGAAAATGCATGAAACTACCTTAAAACCATAAAGAAAAGGTTAGTGAAACTGGCCAAAATGCCCTAGCATCACAACACCAAACTTAAAGCTTTTTTGTCCCTAAGCAAGTACTGGAACAAGAGAATGATGAATGAAATAACAAGATGAATGAATCATTATTGTGGAAGTCATGTTCTTGGTTTTATGGGGTTCATGCATAGCAACTTAGGTTCATTCCTTTACTGGCTTTCAGACCTTTATCATGCTTTGGAATACTCACTTGATTGCACCCTTTGAGACTTTTATTTATTGATCCCTTTGTCTTTCCAAGGTTTATTTCATCCTTAGGCTAAGTGTTCTGTGAGGGGGCGACTCTTTAAGATAAGCTTTCAGCCAACACTCCTAAACCAGTTGGTTCTAGGTGCTAGGTGTTGAAACACCCCTAAGGACTTACTCCCTCAAGTCTCTCTCCCCCATACATGCACACCACAGGCACATGGTTTGTTATTTTCTTTCCTTGAGGTCTTGGTGTCCAGTACCTCTTTGGGTTACTAAATGTTCTGTAGCAAGGTTGCTCTTGATAGTGGATTTTCAGTTGATAATCCCGGGTTAGTTAACCCAAGTTACCAAGTGATGAAGCACTCCTAAAAACTTATTCATCCAAGCAGATCCTTGGTACAAGAGCACCACAGACACATCCCTCAAGTTTCAAGCCCTTGGTGCCTAGCTTTATTCTTTATTAACTTTTCTTTCTTTTTCAACTCTTATTGTTCTTTTCCTTTTTCTTATTAGGATCTTATTATTTAGCTAGTCTCATGGGGTGTGTTTCAAGTATATGATTCAGGACAGATAGTTGCCTTCCCACCTTGTTGGTGAACCAACTTAGCTAAGTGATTACTACACCACAAATTTAAGAACCTACTCCACAATTTGAACATCACTCTGGTCTTTCATAACATCTCTTTTTTTTTATTTAGCTTAAAAGGAAAAGCATACAATAAGCAAGACGAAAATGAAAACAGGCAACTTGACTAGCAAGCATAGACCTAAGCAAAAACAAACATCAAATTCTAGTAAATTAAGCTTAAAGAGTGACTATTAATCAAGGGCACATTCAGACTTCCAAATTGATTATTTCCAAGCATATGGAATCAAGTAACAATACAACCTTTTTGGCGATGCCTTCCAGCTACCCATTTGTTGTCATCCTCCATAGCTTCTGCATCCTTCCTCGCTTCCTTGGATGATGGTGCACTGTTTTTCCAAAAGATTGATTGAATTCCTACAAAGTTATTGGAAGTTGCTTGTCCCCAAAGCACTTGAGAGATAGTTAGTATGCATGTATGCTTGTGCATTTCGGAACTTAACTTGGTGTGTGAACACCAAACTTAGTTCCTTGCCTAATACAACAGGTTGAATGCATGCAGAAAATCTCATGTGTTGTTATCAGCAAGACAACTAGAAACTAACTACTGTTAAGTAGTTCCCCTGATTGGTTGGATCTAGCAATTTGCCCTTGAAGGAGTGTAGTGTGATTCTAACTAAAATATTTGGTGGAACACCAAACTTAGAATTACACACTCACTCTTGTATTGTTTTGGTGTGTAACACCAAACTTAGCTCCTCACAATATGGGGGAAACTACTTGTGATTTTTATTAAAATGCAAATGAAAAGAGAACTACCTTAGGTTGGGTTGCCTCCCAAGGAAGCGCTCTTTTAGCGTCGCTAGCTCGACGATTCCTCCATCAGTTGAGGTGATATTTCACTTTGGGGTTTTCCCCCATGTTGCCTATGTAGTGTTTGAGCCTCTGTTCGTTAACAGTGAATCCTCTTTGAACTTTCCTCCATGATTTCTATGTGCCCATATGGTGAGACCTTTGTGACAAGAAAGGGTCCTGACCACCTTGATTTGAGTTTCCCAGGGAAGAGCCTTAATTTGGAATTGTAGAGGAGCACTTGCTGTCCTTCTTCGAAGCTTCTGGGTGTTAAATGGAGGTCATGCCTTCTCTTTTCCTTTTCTTTATAAATCTTGGCATTTTCATAGGCTTGAGATCTGAACTCCTCCATTTCTTGCAGTTGCAAGACCCTCTTTTCACCAGCAGCAGTACTATCAAAATTTAGCAGCTTGAGAGCCCAGAGGGCTTTGTGTTCCAGCTCCAATGGTAGATGACAAGCCTTTCCATACACCAGTTGGTATGGGGACATCCCGATTAGTGTTTTGAATGCCGTTCTGTATGCCCAAAGAGCATCATCCAGCTTCTTCGACCAATCCTTCCTTGATGCTCCCACAATCTTTTCCAGAATTATTTTTAGCTCTCTGTTAGATATCTTAGTTTGCCCACTTGTTTGGGGGTGGTAAGGCGTAGAAATCTTGTGTTTCACCCCGTATCGTAGGATGAGAGCTTCTAGTGGTCTGTTACAAAAATGGCTCCCTCCATCACTGATGAGTGCTCGTGGGACTCCGAACCAGCTAAAGATATTCTTTCTGAGGAAGTTCATGACCACCTTGTTATCATTCGTTGGGGTTACAATAGCCTCTACCCACTTGGAAACATAATCCACTGCTACCAAGATGTACTTGTTTGAATATGAGGTTGGGAAAGGTCCCATGAAATCGATTCCCCACACATCAAACAGTTCCAGTTCTAAGATGAAATTTTGTGGCATCTCATTTCTTTTGGGTAAGTTTCCAGCTCTTTGACATTCATTGCAATTCTTTACCAGTTCTTTGGCATCCTTGAAAAGGGTGGGCCAAAAGAATCCGCTTTGTAATACCTTGGCTGCAGTTCTGTCCCCTCCAAAATGGCCTCCATAGCATGAGCTGTGGCAGTTCCACAAGACCTCCCGTCCCTCTTCTTCCGAGACACATCTTCTCAGAATTCCATCTGAACACTTCTTGAAGAGATATGGTTCATCCCAAACAAAATACTTTGCGTCATTGATGAGCTTTCTTTTCTGGTGTTTGTTGATGTCTGGATGTAACGCCCCAGTTGCCTTAAAATTGGCAATATCTGCAAACCAGGGTGCTCTGTGAATCGTCATTAACTGCTCATCTGGGAAGAACTCATTTACATTTGTATCATGTGTTCCTCCTTTATCATGAGGGATTCTGGATAGGTGATCTGCTACCTTGTTCTCCACTCCTTTCTTGTCTTTGATTTCAATATTGAATTCCTGCAACAATAAGATCCATCTTATTAGTCTTGGTTTTGATTCTTGCTTAGCAAACAAGTATTTAAGTGCTGTGTGATCTGTGAAGACAGTCACTTTGGCACCAATGAGGTATGATCTAAACTTGTCAAATGCAAAAACTATTGCCAGCAACTCCTTTTCAGTAGTGGTATAGTTTCTTTGAGTATCATTGAGGACTTTGCTGGCATAGTATATCACATGGACCAAGTTATCTTTCCTCTGTCCTAACACTGCCCCAATTGCGAAATCAGATGCATCGCACATCAGTTCAAATGGTAGGTTCCAGTCAGGTGAGGAAATGATAGGGGCAGATGACAACCTCTTTTTCAAGTTTTCAAATGCCAGCATGCACTTTTCATCAAAGATAAATGGTGTATCAGATACAAGGAGATTGCTTAAGGGCTTGGCTATCTTTGAAAAATCTTTAATAAACCTTCTGTAAAAGCCAGCATGCCCTAGAAAACTCCTAATTGCCTTGACATCACTTGGTGGAGGTAATTTTTCAATGAGTTCCACCTTGGCTCTGTCCACTTCAATGCCTTGGTTAAAAACCTTATGACCAAGAACTATTCCTCCTGTCACCATAAAGTGACATTTCTCCCAGTTCAAGACCAAATTAGTTTCTTGACATCTTTTTAATACCAGGGCCAGGTGATCTAGGCAATTAGGAAAAGAGTCTTCGAATACTGAGAAGTCATCCATAAAAACTTCGATGAATTTTTCTATCATATCTGAAAAAATGGAAAGCATGCAGCGTTGGAAAGTTGCAGGTGCATTGCATAGCCCAAATGGCATGCGCCTGTAGGCAAACACTCCATATGGGCAGGTGAAGGAGGTTTTCTCTTGGTCTCTTAGATCAACCACTATTTGGTTATATCCTGAATAACCATCGAGAAAACAGTAGTATGCATGTCCTGCAAGTCTTTCCAGCATCTGATCCATGAAAAGAAGGGGAAAATGATCTTTTCGTGTAGCTTCGTTGAGTTTTCTGTAGTCTATGCACATCCGCCATCCTGTGACAGTCCTTGTAGGGATTAGTTCATTCTTCTCATTGGGGACTACAGTGATTCCTCCTTTTTTTGGAACAACTTGCACAGGGCTGACCCATGGGCTGTCTGAGATCGGATAGATCACTCCTCCTTGCCACAACTTCATGACTTCTTTCTGTACCACTTCCTTCATGACTGGATTTAGCCTCCTTTGGGGTTGAATGGATGGTTTGGCATCATCTTTCAACAGTATTTTATGCATACATATGGCCGAACTGATTCCCTTCAAGTCAGCAAGGGTCCATCCTATGGCATCTTTGTGCCGTTGCAATACTTCAAGTAGCTCTTCCTCTTGTTCTTGGCTGAGGGATGAGTTTATGATCACTGGATAACTTTCATTTTCTCCTAGATATGCATACTTGAGAGTGGGTGACAGTGCCTTTAGTTCAAGTTTGGGTGCTTCTTTTTTCCCATTCTTCTCCTGTATTGTGCCCTGAACTTGAACCTCAGCTGTTGCAGCTTCTTCGCTTGATGCTGATTCCTCCTCTTCTATTAATCCCTCAAGTTTTTCTTCTTCAAAAGTCTCTTGTAATAGATCTTCCAGTGAGTCTAACCTCATACATTCTCCCGATGGTTCCTGTGGATAGTTCATGGCCTTGAACATATTGATCATCATTGTTTCATTGTGTAGTCTAAGGGTCAGTTCACCCTTTTGGACATCGATGACAGCTCCGGCAGTAGCTAAGAATGGTCTGCCCAAGATGATAGAAGCCTTAGCTCCTTCCTTCATGTCCAACACTACAAAGTCTGCTGGAAAGATAAAGTCTCATACCTTCACTAGCAAGTCTTCTACTATGCCGTGAGGAAACTTGAATGATCGGTCTGCCAGTTGTAAGGCCATTTTTGTTGGTTTGGCCTCCTCAATCTTCATTTTTCTCATCATAGCTATAGACATCAGATTTATGCTGGCTCCTAGGTCACATAGAGCCTTTTCTACTGTTATTTCTCCTATAATACAAGGAATCTGGAAGCTTCCAGGATCCTTCATTTTTTGGGGCAATTTATGCTGAATGATGGCACTACATTCTTTAGTCAGTATCACAGTATCGTTGTTCTTCCAGCTTCTCTTCTTGGTCATCAACTCCTTCAAAAACTTGGCATAGAGCGGCATTTGCTCTATTGCTTCAGCAAAGGGTATGTTAATCTGTAGTTTCTTGAAGATTTCTAAAAATCTGGAGAACTGGCTGTCATCCCCCTTCTTCTTCAGTTGTTGAGGATATGGGACTTTCGGAACATATGGCTTCAGCTCTCCTTCCTTTTGATGTGAGTTGGAGGTGGGGGCTTGAACTTCATTTTGTTCCTCCTTCTTTCCAGTTGAATCTTTCTCTTGTGATTGCTTGGAAGTCTCCTTCAGTTCCTTTCCACTTCTGAGGGTGATGGCTTGACACTCCTCCCTTGGCCTTGACTCAATGTTGCTGCAAAGGTCATGGCCAGGAGCTTGCTGGAATAGGTAGCCAAATTGTATCTCAAGTTTCTTGATGGCAGCATCTTGATTTTGCAGGTTAGATCGCACTTTCTCTCGGAACATCTTACTATCTTGAATCTCCTTGCATAAGCCTTCAAGTATAGTCTCAATCCTTGATAGTCTTTCTTCCGATGATGGAGAATTGATATTGGAAGGATGAGAAGGGCCATTTTGACTTTGGTATGGATGTTGAGAAGTGTTGTTGGGTGGGTGTTGGTATGACCTCTGTGTGGAGTGTTGGTGAGTTGCATTGTTGTTGGGGTTGTGGCATCTCTGATCTTGGCCTTGGTCTTGTTGATTTCTCCATCCAAAGTTTGGGTGGTTCCTCCAACCAGGATTATACGTTTTGGAGTATGGGTCATGATTCTGCCTAGTGAATTCCCAATGTAGTTGGCTTGTTCCTGATCACCCTCTGCTTCTTCATTCACTCCTTCTTGGGTTGCTGCTGAAGTGGTGATTGCTGCTACTTGATTCCTCTCCATATTCTTGGTGAGGTCAGCTAATGGCTTGGTAATCATCTTGTTTTGAGCTAGCAGTGCATCCACATTGTTCAGCTCCATCACTCCTCTAGTGTTGCCTCTTTCAGAAGCATAGAAGTAGTCATTCTCTGCTACAGTCTCAATGACATCTATGGCTTCTTCAATGGTCTTCTTCTTGTTCAGATATCCCCCGGATGAGTGGTCTACTGCCTTTTTTGATTCATACGAAAGGTCTTCATAGAAAATGTGCAACTGCACCCATTCATTGAACATATCTGGCGGGCATCTTCTTGTCAAGTCTTTAAACCTTTCCCATGCTTCATATAGAGTCTCACCATCCTGCTGCCTGAATGTTTGTACCTCAGCTCTCAACCTGGTGATCCGTTGAGGAGGATAGAATCTTGCCAAGAACTTGTTCACCACATCTTCCCAGGTTGCTAAACTCTCCTTTGGAAAGGATTCCAGCCATTTAGATGCTTTGTCCTTGAGCGAGAAGGGAAACAGAAGTATTCTATAGGTGTCAGGATGAACACCATTAGACTTCACAGTATCGCATATCCTCAGGAAGGTGGTTAGATGTTGATTGGGGTCTTCTTGGACACTTCATCTGAATGAACAATTGTTCTGAACAAGGGTGATGAGCTGTGGCTTTAGTTCAAAGTTGTTGGCATGTATGGTTGGCCTTTGGATGCTACTTCCATAGTTTCCTGGGTTCGGGTTGATGTAAAAACCCAGAACTCTTCTCTCTTGTCCAGCCTGATGCGCTGGACCTTCTCTGCCATGGTTGTAAGCCTCTTCTTCATGATGGTTCTCCATATTCTCATCCATATCTGGTTCAAAGTACTCTTCCTCTTCCTCAGCACCAACTACTCTCTTTCCTCTTGCTTCCCTCTTTAATCTAAGGAAGGTCCTCTCAGGTTCAGAATCAAAGGAAGTTGAAGCCCCGCTTCTTCTACCTGTCATACAACCAACAAGGCACAAGCAAGAAGGATAGGTGCAGACAGTAATTTCTACAGAAATGCTGTTAGCGTGAGTGATGCAATATATCAAACAGTTAGTGGGTTAGTGACTGAATTGTAAACAACTAAGAAAATGGGTAGGGGAAAGGGAAGAAAATAGCTAAACAGAAAGTAAATTACTCAAATAAACTTAAATCAAACAAAATAAAAACAAATGCTCAATCTAGTTATCCACCAATTTAATCATTGTTGATACAAAATCAATCCCCGGCAACGGCGCCATAAACTTGATGCACGGAAACTTGTCTCTCAACAATTTTCCCTTCGGCAAGTATACCGAATTGTCGTCAAGTAATAATTCACAAAAGAGTGAGGTCAAATCCCACAGGGATTGATTGTTCAAGCAACTTTAATTGGAAGAATGTTCTAGTTGAGCTAAGCAGAAAGTGAGTTGAGAATTGCAGGAAATTAAATGGCGGAAAAGTAAATAGCAGAAAATAAATGACGGGAAGTAAATTGCAGAATCTTAAATGGGGAAGGGAAGTTTAGCATGAAAGTAAATGGCATAAAGTAAAGAGAATGGGTAAGATCAGAAATGGGGAATTCATTGGGCTTAGGAGATGTTGCATTCTCCGGATCAAGTTCATTTTCATCTCTTCCTCAATCAATGCATTCATTGATCTCCTTGGCAATCTTAAGTGATTGAATTCCAATTCCATGGTAATTCAATCTCTCAAATCAGATCAATAGCCAATTCCTTGGTCTAATTGCTCATGAGAAGAGATGAAGTGTAGTCACTGATTATACCACATGTATTTCCAAATCAAAGTATTGGGAGAATTATATGTCACCATATCCGCCCAAACCCCAATTTGGTCCAACATGAGAAAACATTTCTAGTATGATCTCTTCATCCCTTTTCCAAGGTTCAGAAGAGATCCAAGTATGAATAGCTTCTTTTCCAAGATAACTACTCAATTGGATGAAGATTGAAAGCTTTCTAGTAAAATCAAGAGAAAAGAAAGAAGAAGAATAATGAAAACTATTATTGATCCATCAAATTACAACAGAGCTCCCTAACCCAATGAAAGGGGTTTAGTTGTTCATAGCTCTGGGAATGGAAAGCAAAGATGGAGAGTACATTCTAAAAGTTAAACTAGAAGTGCAGAGAAAGTAAAATACAGAGAGTAATTCTAATAATGCCAAAAGCTCCTTTCTAGTTCAAAGCTCTCCTTATTTATACTATTCTTCTCATCTTCTAGTTGGCTCTTCAAGTCTTGGATATGGGCCTTTGGATCTTGAGTTGAAGCAGTTATCTTCTTCAATGGGCTCAGCTTTACTTGCAAAGAAAGTGTGAAGTAGGCAGGGACTTTAGCTTAGGGCGTTAGTGGTGTTAATGTTAAGTGAAAATGTGGGGTTGAGAACATTAGTGACAATCACCTTTTTCACTAACGTTCCTAACCCAAAGTGGTCCACGTTAACTTTAACATTAGTGGCACTAACGTAGCCACTAACGTTGACCCTTGGCCCTTTGCAAACGTTACTGGGGTTTACCTTTTTCAATAACGTTGAGAGTACTCCTTTCTCCCTACGTTAGAGTTCACGTTAGAATAGTTAACGTGGCCTTTAACATAGGCTTGCCAAATCTTCGAGAGCGTTAGTGACACTTACCTTTGTCACTAACACTTCAGAACGCCCCTACTTCCCACGTTAGAGTTCACATTAACTAGGTTAACGTGACTTCTAATGTGGTATTGATAGCCATCTCCAACGTTAGTGACAAAGGTGAGTGTCACTAATGTTGGCTCATCATTCTCTCCTTCACGTTAGCTTCTACGTTAACTGAGTTAACGTGGCAACTAACGTGACTCAAAGTGGCTCAAAGTGGCTTAGTCCAACGTTAGTGATAAAGGTGAGTGTCACTAACGTTGGCCATTCCTTGCTTCCCCACGTTAGAGTCCACGTTAACTGAGTTAACGTGGCCCTTATGAGCTTGGTCCAACGTTAGTGACAAAGGTGAGTGTCACTAACGTTGGCTTCATCTTCTTCTTCCTCGTTAGAGTTCACGTTAGCTGAATTAATGTGACTCTTAACGTGGACAATTGCCACTTTGGAGCGTTAGTGGTACTTACTTTTACCACTAACGTTGGAGTTCTACTTCTCTTCCACGTTAGCTTCCACGTTAACATAGTTAACGTGGCAACTAACGTGGGCTATGATGGCTCACGAAGGCATTAATGGCGATCACTTTTCTCATTAACGTTGCAAGTTAGCCTCTGGTGCACGAATTGTGAATCACACTTTTCACAACTCGTACCACTAACCAGCAAGTGCACTGGGTCGTCCAAGTAATACCTCACGTGAGTAAGGGTCGAATCCCACGAAGATTGTTGGTTTGAAGCAATCTATGCTTATCTTGTAATTCTTAGTCAGGAAGTCAATTATGTTTATCAGTTGAATCGCGAATAACCAAGAGAGCATAAATTAAAGGTTACTTGTTATGCAGTAATGGAGAATATGTTGGAGTTTTGGAGATGCTTTATTTCCTGAATCTCTGCTTTCCTCTGTCTTCTGATCCACGCACGCACGTCCTCCTATGGCAAGCTGTATGTAGGGGATCACCGTTGTCAATGGCTACATCCCATCCTCTCAGTGAAGAATATGCTCACATGCTCTGTCGCAGCACGGCTAATCATCTGTCGGTTCTCGATCATACTGGAATAGGACTCTTCGTCCTTTTGCGTCTGCCACTAACGCCCAGCACTCGCGAGTTTGAAGCTCGTCACAGTCATTCGATCATTGAATCCTACTCGGAATACCACAGACAAGGTTTAGACTTTCCAGATTCTCATGAATGCCGCCATCAGTTCTAGCTTATACCACGAAGATTCTAATTAAGAGATCTAAGAGATACTCATTCGATCGGATATAGAACGGAGATGGTTGTCAGGCACACGTTCATGGTTTGAGGAAGGTGATGAGTGTCATGGATCATCACCTTCATCACAGTTAAGCGTGAATGAACATCTTAGATAGGAACAAGCGTGTTTGAATGGAAAACAAAAATACTTGCATTAATTCATCGAGACACAGCAGAGCTCCTCACCCCCAACAATGGAGTTTAGAGACTCATGCCGTCAAAGAGTACAAAGTTCAGATCTAGAATGTCATGAGATACAAAATAAGTCTCTAAAAGTTGTTTAAATACTAAACTAGTAGCCTAGGTTTACAAAAAGTGAGTAGACTATGACAGATGGTGCAGAGATCCACTTCTGGGGACCACTTGGTGTGTGCTGGGGCTGAGACTTAAGCAATTCACGTGCATAAGGCCTTTTTGGGTGTTCAATGCCAGGTTTGGATCCATTTCTGGCGTGGAACTCCAACTTTTAATCCTTTTCTGGCGCTGGACGCCAGAATTGGGCAGAGAACTGGCGTTGAACGCCAGTTTACGTCATCTATCCTTGAGCAAAGTATGAACTATTATATATTGCTGGAAAGCTCTGGATGTCTACTTTCCAACGCAATTGGAAGCACGCCATTTCGAGTTTTGTAGATCCAGAAAATCCACTTTGAGTGCAGGGAGGTCAGAATCCAACAACATCAGCAGTCCTTTTTCAGCCTGAATCAGATTTTTGCTCAGCTCCCTCAATTTCAGCCAGAAAAATACCTGAAATTATAGAAAAATACACAACTCATAGTAAAGTCCAGAAATATGAATTTTTCCTAAAAACTAATGAAAATAAACTAAAAACTAACTAAAACATACTAAAAACTATATGAAATTAACCCCAAAAAGCGTATAAAATATCCGCTCATCACAACACCAAACTTAAACTGTTGCTTGTCCTAAAGCAACTAGACAAATAAAATAGAAGACTAATGGGTTGAGAAGCAATAATATCTCAGAGTTTTTGAGTGAAGCTCAGATTCCAATTAGATGAGCGGGACTAGTAGCTTTTTGCTTCCGAACAGTTTTGGCATCTCACTTTATCCATTGAAGCTCAGAGTGATTGGCATCTATAAGAACTTAGAATTCAGATAGTGTTATTGATTCTCCTATTTTAGTATGATGATTCTTGAACACAGCTATTTCATAAGTCTTGGCCATGGCCCTAAGCACTTTGTTTTCCAGTATTACCACCTGATACATAAATGCCACAAACACATAATTGGGTGAACCCTTTGGATTGTGACTCAGCTTTGCTAAAGTCCCTAATTAGAGGTGTCTAGAGTTCTTAAGCACACTCTTCCTTCTGCTTTAGACCTTGACTTTAACCGCTCAGTCTCAAGTTTTCACTTGACACCTTCACGCCACAAGCACATGGTTAGGGACAGCTTGATTTAGCCGCTTAGGCCAGGATTTTATTCCCTTAGGCCCTCCTACCCACTGATGCTCAAAGCCTTGGGATCCTTTTTATTACCCTTGCCTTTTGATTTTAAGGGCTATTGGCTTTTTCTGCTTTTCTCTCTCTCTCTTTTTTTTGCTGCTTTTTCTTGCTTCAAGAATCATTTTTATGATTTTTCAGATTATCAATAACATGTCTCATGTTCACCATTCTTTCAAGAGCCAACATATTTAACAGTCTTAAACAACAAATTCAAAAGACATATGCACTGTTCAAGCATTCATTCAGAAGACAGAAAGTATTGTCACCACATGTAACTAATGAGAATTTTTCTTATTAAAAACTCGAAATTTTGTTGCCTCTTATTCAAAAGATCTACTATTTTATTCATGTTTGTTGATGATGAGAAAAATAGACTATAACTTAATTGGAGATAAAATCAAAATAGATACTAATTGCTACTATATGACTCCTAAGGTAAAACTAAAATCAGAACAATTATCACAGAGTTAAGGCTAAGATTAGAACTCAACAACCTTGAGGTTTGGAAGTGGATGTTCCTCTAGTCTGTGAGGTGCTTGGTCCTTCAAGAGATAACTCCTGACGCTTCAGTTCCTTTAAGTCACGCCCTTGCTCTTCTTGTTCCCTGAGCAGTTTTGCAGAGCATGCTGTTTTGATTTTGCTCTTGGATCTCCGGATATTCATCTTCTTTCAGGTCAAACTTAACTTCCGGGATCACTGATCTCAGACCCATTATTTTGTAATAATGGTCTGAATGTTCTTTAGATAAGAACTTCCCTTGATTCCAAAGTGGTTTTGGAATGCTCTCTTTCTTGCCTCTTGGAGTGGGTTGTTTTCCTTTAGGAGCCATGATCTTAGTGATCTCGGATAAACACACCAAACTTAGAGGTTTGCTTGTCCTCAAGCAAAAGAAAAGAAAGGAGAGGGATAGAAGGAGAGCTAGGTGTAATTGTTGATGGAAGGGGAGGGAGGCCGAACCCATATGTAAAGGGAGGGGGTGGGATTTCGAAAATTTGGAAAAAGATATGATAAAAAAAAAGATTGATTTGAAAAAATGAGATAGAGGATATGATAAGAGAGGATATAATTAAAAGTTTAAAAGATATGAAAGATTTTTGAAAAAGATAATGATTAGTTGAAAAGATTTTTGAGTGAAAAGATAGATTTGTTTTAAAAAAATTTTGAAAAGAGTTGGATTGGATTGAAAAAGAGGATTTGTGCTTATGGATTAAGATATATTTGTTATTTTTAAAGTAGGATTTTTAGAAATTAAGGTTTTTAGAAATCAGGGTTCTTAACATGTTTATGCAAGAAATCATGAATTGAAAACATGGAATTTGAAATTAGAATGAAAAAATATGAAGAAAAATGAATTTACCTCCTCCCCACCATCCTGGCGTTTGAACGCCCAAACACTGCCTGTTTTGGGCGTTCAACGCCCAAATGCTGCTCTCGTGGGCG
Source organism: Arachis hypogaea (assembly GCF_003086295.3). Classification (NCBI taxonomy): domain Eukaryota; kingdom Viridiplantae; phylum Streptophyta; class Magnoliopsida; order Fabales; family Fabaceae; genus Arachis; species Arachis hypogaea. The sequence continues at coordinate 53,722,088 of NC_092048.1, forward strand.
TTTAACACCCAGTTGCTACCCTTTTCTGGCGTTGAACGCCAGATAGCTATCCTTACTGGCGTTTTCTTGCCAGTGAGCTCTTTTTCTCTGTTTTGAGTGCAGATTCCTTCTGTAACCCTGTGAATTTATAAAATTGATTCTTTATCTTAGTATCAATGAACTTTATATAAACAAATAAAAATAAAAATAGGGCAAAATGCTTAGAGGATTGATGCCCCATGGCTGGGTTGCCTCCCAGCAAGCGCTTCTTTATTGTCTTTAGCTGGACTTTGCTGAGCTTTTAATCTAGCTTCAGCCTTGAGCACTCTTGCTCAACGTTGCCTTCAAGATAATGCTTGATTCTCTGTCCATTGACAATGAACTTCTTATCAGAATCAATATCTTGAAGCTCTAGATAACCATATGGTGATACACTTGTAATCACGTATGGTCCCCTCCACCGGGATTTCAATTTCCCGGGGAATAGCCTGAGTCTAGAGTTGAACAGCAGAACCTTCTGTCCTGGCTCAAAGATTCTAGATGACAGCTTTCTGTCATGCCACTTTTTTTATTTCTCTTTATAAAGCTTGGCATTTTCGAAAGCTGTGAATCTGAATTCCTCTAGCTCATTTAGCTGGAGAAATCTTTTTTCTCCTACTAATTTTGCATCAAAGTTTAGGAATCTGGTTGCCCAGTAGGCTTTATGTTCCAGTTCCACGGGCAGGTGACATGCCTTACCATACACAAGTTGGTATGGAGAGGTCCCTATAGGGGTCTTGAATGTTGTTCTGTAAGCCCACAGAGCATCATCCAAGCTCCTTGCCCAATCCTTTCTATGGGTATTTACTGTCCGTTCCAGGATTCTCTTTAATTCTCTGTTAGAGACTTCAGCTTGCCCATTGGTTTGTGGATGGTATGGAGTAGCCACCTTGTGGCGAATTCCATACCGAACCATGGCAGAGTAAAGCTGTTTATTGCAGAAGTGAGTGCCCCCATCACTGATTAGTACTCTAGGGACACCAAACCTGCTAAAGATATGTTTCTGGAGGAACTTCAACACTGTTTTAGTATCATTGGTGGGTGTGGCAATGGCCTCAACCCATTTTGATACATAGTCAACTGCCACCAGAATATAAGTGTTTGAGTATGATGGTGGGAAAGGTCCCATGAAATCAATTCCCCATACATCAAACAACTCAATTTCCAAGATTCCTTGTTGAGGCATGGCATAACCATGAGGCAGATTACCAGCTCTTTGGCAACTGTCACAGTTACGTACAAACTCTCGGGAATCTTTATAGAGTGTGGGCCAATAGAAGCCACATTGGAGGACCTTGGTGGCTGTTCGCTCACCTCCGAAATGGCCTCCATATTGAGATCCATGGCAATGCCACAGGATCCTCTGTGCTTCTTCTCTAGGCACACACCTACGGATTATTCCGTCTGCACATCTCTTAAAGAGATAAGGTTCATCCCACAAGTAGTACTTTGCATCAGTAATTAATTTCTTCTTTTGTATCCTGTTGTACTCCTTGGGTATGAACCTTGCAGCTTTATAGTTTGCAATATCGGCAAACCATGGTGTTTCCTGAATGGCAAATAAATGCTCATCCGGAAAAGTCTCAGAGATCTCAAGAGAGGGGAGGGGCGTCCCTTCTACTGGCTCTATCCGGGACAGATGATCAGCCACTTGGTTCTCTGTCCCTTTTCTGTCTCTTATTTCTATATCAAACTCTTGCAGAAGCAACACCCATCTGATGAGCCTGGGTTTTGAATCCTGCTTTGTGAGTAGATATTTAAGAGCAGCATGATCAGTATACACAATCACTTTTGATCCTACTAAGTATGATCTGAACTTGTCAATGGCGTAAACCACTACAAGTAATTCTTTTTCTGTGGTTGTGTAATTTTTCTGGGCATCATTTAGAACGCGACTGGCGTAATAAATGACATGCAGAAGCTTATCATGCCTCTGTCCCAACACTGCACCAATGGCGTGATCACTGGCATCACACATTAGCTCAAATGGTAACGTCCAGTCTGGTGCAGAAATGACTGGTGCTGTGACTAGCTTAGCTTTCAGCATTTCAAACGCCTGCAGGCACTTCGTGTCAAACACAAATGGCGTGTCAGCAGCTAGCAGATTGCTTAGAGGTTTTGCGATTTTTGAAAAATCCTTTATAAACCTCCTATAGAATCCTGCATGCCCCAGAAAGCTTCTGATTACCTTAACATTGGCAGGTGGTGGTAATTTTTCAATTACCTCTATTTTTTCTTGATCTACCTCTATTCCCTTGTTTGAGATTTTATGCCCAAGGACAATCCCCTCAGTCACCATGAAGTGACATTTTTCCCAGTTTAAAACTAGGTTGGTCTCTTGGCATCTTTTCAGAACAAGTTTCAGGTGATCAAGATAGGAGCTGAATGAGTCTCCATATACTGAGAAGTCATCCATGAAGACTTCCAGAAAATTTTCCACCATATCAGAGAAAATAGAGAGCATGCATCTCTGGAAGGTTGCAGGCGCATTACATAGCCCAAATGGCATCCTTCTATAAGCAAACACTCCAGATGGACATGTGAATGTTGTTTTCTCTTGATCCTGGGGATCTACTGTAATCTGGTTATAGCCTGAGTAGCCGTCCAAAAAGCAGTAATAATCATGACCTGCTAGTCTTTCTAGCATCTGGTCTATGAATGGTAAAGGAAAATGATCCTTTCTGGTGGCTGTATTGAGCCTTCTGTAGTCAATACACATGCGCCACCCTGTAACTGTTCTTGTAGGAACCAGTTCATTTTTTTCATTATGAATCACTGTCATGCCTCCCTTTTTTGGGACGACTTGGACAGGGCTCACCCAGGGGCTATCAGAAATAGGATAAATAATCCCAGCCTCTGGTAATTTGGTGACTTCTTTCTGCACCACTTCTTTCATGGCTGGATTTAGCCGCCTCTGTGGTTGAACCACTGGTTTGGCATTATCCTCCAATAAGATTTTGTGCATGCATCTAGCTGGGCTTATGCCCTTAAGGTCACCTATGGACCACCCAAGAGCTGTCTTGTGTGTCCTTAGCACTTGAATAAGTGCCTCCTCTTCCTGTGAATTTAAAGCAGAGCTTATGATCACTGGAAAAGTGTCACCTTCTCCCAGAAACGCATATTTCAAGGATGGTGGTAATGTCTTGAGCTCAGGTTTAGGAGGTTTTTCCTCTTCCAGAAGAAATTTCCGAGGCTCTTTCATGTCCTTTGAATCCTCTAAATCAGGCTGAACATCTTTAAAGATGTTTTCCAACTCTGATTCAAGACTCTCAGTCATTTTGATCTCTTCTACCAAAGAGTCAATAAGATCAACTTTCATGCAGTCTTTTGATGTGTCTGGATGCTGCATGGCTTTGACAGCGTTCAACTTGAATTCATCATCATTGACTCTCAGGGTTATTTCCCCCTGTTGGATGTCAATGAGGGATCGTCCTGTTGCTAGGAAGGGTCTTCCTAGAATGAGAGTAGCACTCTTGTGCTCCTCCATTTCCAGCACAACAAAGTCAGTGGGAAAGGCGAATGGCCCAACTCTGACAATCATGTCTTCAATCACGCCTGATGGGTATTTAGTGGAACCATCAGCAAGCTGGAGACATATCCGGGTTGGTTTAACTTCTTCAGTTAAGCCAAGCTTTCTGATAGTGGATGCAGGTATTAGGTTGATGCTTGCCCCAAGATCGCATAAAGCTGTCTTGGTGCAATTACCTTCTAATATGCATGGTATCAGAAAACTCCTAGGGTCTTTAAGCTTTTCAGGAAAGCTCTTCAGAATGACTGCACTGCATTCTTCAGTGAGGAGAACTCTTTCTGTTTCTCTCCAATCCTTTTTATGACTCAAGATCTCTTTCATGAACTTGGCATAAGAAGGTATTTGCTCAAGTGCTTCTGCAAATGGAATCTTTATTTCAAGAGTCCTGAGATAATCTGCAAAGCGAGCAAATTGCTTATCCTGCTCCTCTTTCCGGAGTTTTTGAGGATAAGGTATCTTGGCTTTATATTCTTCAACCTTAGTTGCTGTAGATTTACTGCCTACAGAAGTGGTTGAAGAAGCCTTTTTAGAGGGGTTGTTATCAGCATTTGTGTGTGTCTGATCCCTCACTGGCAATTGAGTTCCAGAGTTAGAAGCTGGAGTGACGTTAGACGCCAGCTCCTTGTTTGTTCCTGGTGTCTGAACGCCCGAAATGTGCCCATTTTGGGCGTTCAGCGCCGGATCCTGCCCATTTTGGGCGTTCAACGCCAGATCCTTGCCCATTTCTGGCGTTGAACGCCAATCCTGCCTTGTTTCTGGCGTTTTAGTGCCAGAATTATTTTTCCCTGGGCTCTTACTGTCCTCAGGTGAATTTTGGGTGGTTTGCTCATCCCTTAGCTTTTTGCTGCCTTGAGGTGGGATATTTAATGTTTTCCCACTTCTTAATTGAACTGCTTGGCATTCTTCTATTATTTGTCTTGATAGCTACTGCTTTGTTTGCCTGAACTGTTCTTCCATATGTATATTTGCCATTCTTGTCTTTTGTAGCCTATCTTTAAATTCGGCCAGCTGCTTTGTTAGAAAGTCCAACTGCTGATTAAATTCAGCAGCTTGTTTTACAGGACTGAGTTCAGCAGTTACTGTCTTAACCTCTTCTTTCATGGAAGGGTCACTGCTTAGGTACAGATGCTGATTCCTGGCAACTGTATCAATGAGCTCTTGAGCCTCTTCAATTGTCTTTCTCATGTGGATAGATCCACCAGCTGAGTAATCAAGAGACATCTGAGCTCCTTCTGCAAGCCCATAATAGAAGATGTCTAACTGAACCCACTCTGAAAACATTTCAGAGGGGCATTTTCTTAGCATCTCTCTGTATCTCTCCCAGGCATCATAAAGAGATTCATTATCTCCTTGTTTAAAGCCTTGGATGTCCAGCCTTAGCTGTGTCATCCGTTTTGGGGGAAAGTATTGATTCAGGAATTTTTCTGTCAGCTGTTTCCATGTCCTTATGCTGGCCTTAGGTTGGTTATTCAACCACCTCTTAGCTTGATCTTTTACAGCAAATGGAAACAGTAATAGTCTGTAGACATCCTGATCTATTTCTTTATCATGTACTGTGTCAGCAATCTGTAGAAACTGTGCCAGAAACTCTGTAGGTTCTTCCTGAGGAAGACCGGAATACTGGCAACTTTGCTGCACCATGATAATGAGCTGTGGATTCAACTCAAAGCTACTGACTCCAATGGAGGGTATGCAGATGCTACTCCCATATGAAGCAGTAGAGGGGTTAGAATATGACCCTAGAGTCCTCCTGGACTGTTCATTTCCGCTTATGTCCATGATGGAGAAAGGGAGATGATGTAAAATAGATAAAATATTTTTATTTATTTATTTATTTCAAAAATGAAATAAATTAAAATAAAATAAATAAAAAATGAGTGAAGAATTTCGAAAAATTGAGGAGAGAGAAAGTGGTTAGGAAGTTTTGACAAGGATATGATGATTTTTTTTTGAAAAATGTTTTAAATTTTGAAATAAAAATCTGATTTTTAGAAATAGATTTCGAAAATTTGCTTTTAAAACAGAGAGAAAAGATATTTTTGAATTTAAAGAGGAGAGAGAAAAATAATAAGATAGCACAAGATTTAAAATTTTTAGATCTGATGCTCCTTGTTTTCGAAAATTTTTAAGGGAAAAACACTAAGGAACACCAAACTTAAAAATTTTAAGATCAAGACACAAGGAAAACTCAAGAACACTTTGAAGATTCACAAGAACACAATAACACGAAGGAAGAACACCAAACTTAAAATTTTTAGAAAACCAAACTAAAATTTTCGAAAAACACAGAGAAATCAACAAGAAAACACCAAACTTAAAGTTTGTTACAGGATTTAATAGAAAAATTATTTTTGAAAAAGATTTTAATAAGAAAATAAGGATTCTAAAGTTTTAACACGACAATAATACGAGACTTTAAACAAAAAGAGAAATTTTTCCTAATCTAAGCAACAAAATAAACCGTTAGTTGTCCAAACACAAACAATCCCCGGCAACGGCGCCAAAAACTTGGTGCACGAATTGCAAATCACACTTTTCACAACTCGTACCACTAACCAGCAAGTGCACTGGGTCGTCCAAGTAATACCTCACGTGAGTAAGGGTCGAATCCCACGGAGATTGTTGGTTTGAAGCAATCTATGCTTATCTTGTAATTCTTAGTCAGGAAGTCAATTATGTTTATCAGTTGAATCGCGAATAACCAAGAGAGCATAAATTAAAGGTTACTTGTTATGCAGTAATGGAGAATATGTTGGAGTTTTGGAGATGCTTTGTTTCCTAAATCTCTGCTTTCCTCTATCTTCTGATCCACGCACGCACGTCCTCCTATGGCAAGCTGTATGTAGGGGATCACCGTTGTTAATGGCTACATCCCATCCTCTCAGTGAAGAATATGCTCACATGCTCTATCGCAGCACGGCTAATCATCTGTCGGTTCTCGATCATACTGGAATAGGATTCTTCGTCCTTTTGTGTCTATCACTAAGCCCAGCACTCGCGAGTTTGAAGCTCGTCACAGTCATTCGATCATTGAATCCTACTCGGAATACCACAGACAAGGTTTAGACTTTCCGGATTCTCATGAATGCCACCATCAGTTCTAGCTTATACCACGAAGATTCTAATTAAGAGATCTAAGAGATACTCATTCGATCGGATATAGAACGGAGGTGGTTGTCAGGCACACGTTCATGGTTTGAGGAAGGTGATGAGTGTCACGGATCATCACCTTCATCACAGTTAAGCGTGAATGAACATCTTAGATAGGAACAAGCGTGTTTGAATGGAAAACAGAAATACTTGCATTAATTCATCAAGACACAGCAGAGCTCCTCACCCCCAACAATGGAGTTTAAAGACTCATGCCGTCAAAGAGTATAAAGTTCAGATCTAGAATGTCATGAGATACAAAATAAGTCTCTAAAAGTTGTTTAAATACTAAACTAGTAGCCTAGGTTTACAAAAAGTGAATAGACTATGACAGATGGTGCAGAGATCCACTTCTGGGGCCCACTTGGTGTGTGCTGGGGCTGAGACTTAAGCAATTCACGTGCATAAGGCCTTTTTGGGCGTTCAATGCCAGGTTTGGATCCATTTCTGGCGTTGAACTCCAACTTTTAATCCTTTTCTGGCGCTGGACGCCAGAATTGGGCAGAGAACTGGTGTTGAACGCCAGTTTACGTCATCTATCCTTGAGCAAAGTATGGACTATTATATATTTCTGGAAAGCCCTGGATGTCTACTTTCCAACGCAATTGGAAGCACACCATTTCGAGTTCTGTAGCTCCAGAAAATCCACTTTGAGTGCAGGGAGGTCAGAATCCAACAGCATCAGCAGTCCTTTTTCAGCCTGAATCAGATTTTTGCTCAGCTCCCTCAATTTCAACCAGAAAAATACCTGAAATTACAGAAAAACACACAACTCATAGTAAAGTCCAGAAATATGAATTTTTCCTAAAAACTAATGAAAATAAACTAAAAACTAACTAAAACATACTAAAAACTATATGAAATTAACCCCAAAAAGCGTATAAAATATCCGCTCATCAGCCTCCATTCCACGTTAGTGGTCACATTAGCTAGACTAACGTGGCTACTAACGTGGTTCTTCCTTGCTTCCTTTGTCCTGAAATCAAGTAATAAAGTGCATCAAAGCTCTAATCCAAGTTATGAGACATGCATCATTCAATTTGTCCTTTAATTCATGTATAATTCTCATGAAATCATGTAAAATTCACAATGTTTGCTTGAATCAAGATGTAAGTGATTATTTATCCAAAACTTGCTTATTTATTAAGAAAATGCATGAAACTACCTTAAAACCATAAAGAAAAGGTCAGTGAAACTGGCCAAAATGCCTGGCATCAACATCATTGATGAAACTGTAGCTAAAGTTCACCAAGAAGAAGTAGAAGAGAAGTACATGGAGCAAGGTCCAAGTGTGGAGACACCCTCTGAACACAATGAGGACACTTTGCCATTATTACTAGTTCTAGATAATCCAGAGCCTAGCCATGAGCATAAATTGGAATTAAAACCCCTTCCACCCCACCTCAAGTATGCTTACCTTGAGGATAATAAGAAGCTCCCAGTTATCATTGCAAGAGAACTCACTTTCCAACAGGAGGAGCAGCTGCTCAGTGTGCTGAGAAAACACAAGAAAGCAATTGGGTGGAGCTTGGCAGATATAGTAGGCATTAGCCCTCAAGTTTGTGAGCACATAATATTCTTAGAAGAGGGATCAAGACCTGTCCATCAACCCCAGAGAAGATTGAATCCCACCATCTTAGAAGTTGTCAAGAAAGAAGTGACCAGGCTACTTGAAGCAGATATCATTTACCCCATCTCAGACAGTGAATGGGTCAGTCCAGTACAAGTGGTGCCCAAGAAGTTTGGAGTCACAACAGTAAGGAATGAGCATGGAGAGCTCCTGACAACTAGAGTGCAGAACTCATGGAGAGTTTGCATTGATTATAGGCGTCTTAACCAAGCTACTCGCAAGGATCACTACCCCTTGCTATATATCGATCAGATGCTTTATCGCCTGTCAGGTAAATCCCATTACTGCTTTTTAGATGGTTATACAGGCTATTTTCAAATTTATATAGCTCCTGAAGATCAGGAAAAGACTACTTTTACATGTCCCTTTGGAACGTATGCATATAAGAGGATGCCTTTTGGCTTATGTAATGCATCGGCTACTTTTCAAAGATGCATGATGAGTATTTTTTTCAGATCTTATCGAGAGCTGTATGGAAGTTTTTATGGATGATTTCAGCGTATATGGTGATTTCTTTAACCTTTGCTTGGATAGTTTAGCTAGAGTATTAGACAGGTGTGTTAGTTCAAACCTTATTTTAAATTTTGAAAAATATCATTTCATGGTAAAACAAGGTATTGTACTAGGACATGTTGTTTCTAATACTAGTATTTCTGTAGATCCAGCAAAGGTAGATGTCATTTCTAGTTTATCTTACCCCTCCTCCGTGAGGGAAGTCCGTTCGTTCCTTGGCATGCAGGTTTCTACAGGAGATTTATCAAGGACTTCAGTAAGGTAGCATTGCCTTTATCCAGATTGTTGCAGAAAGATGTTGAGTTTGAGTTCAGTGAGGATTGCATGCAAGCATTTGATAAGCTGAAAATCGCCCGGACTCAAGCTTTGATTGTGAGAGGACCAGACTGGAGCCAGCCTTTTGAGATTATGTGTGATGCCTCCAACCATGCAGTAGGAGCGGCGCTGGCTGAGCGCGAAGGTAAGGATCCTTTCGTAATTGCTTATGCGTCTAAGACCTTAGACGCTGCTCAATCTAATTACACCACCATTGAAAAAGAGCTTCTGGCCATTGTTTTTACTCTAGATAGATTCCGAGCCTATTTACTTGGTACTAAGGTGGTAGTGTACTCAGACCATATAGCTCTAAAATATTTATTAGCTAAAAAAGAGTCCAAACACCAAAGTTGATACGTTAGATACTGTTGCTGCAAGAATTTGATTTAGAAATTAAGGATAGGAGTGGTAACCAGAATTTAGTGGCAGACCACTTGAGTCACCTTGAGCACATTAAAGATGACTCCACTCCTATCAATGATACTTTTCCATTTGATAGCTTGCATGCAGTATCTGAAGTAGTTCCTTGGTATGCACCTGTAGCTAACTATCTAGTCAGCCATACTTCCCCTCCTAATTTTACTAAGCATCAGAAAGACAAGCTGAAAAGCGAGTCCAAATATTATATATGGGATGACCCATATTTATGGAAGTGTGGTGCTGACCAGGTAATTAGAAGGTGTGTGCCCCAATCAGAATTCCAGTCCATTTTAGAGGCCTGCCACTCTTCTGAGAGTGGAGGACATTTTGGCCCTCAAAGAACAGCTAGAAAAATTTTAGACTGTGGATTCTGGTGGCCTACTCTTTTTAAAGATGCTGCGACTTTTTGTAAATCTTGTTCCCCATGCCAAAGGTTTGGTAATATATCCAAGAGGGATAGATGCCCCAACAGATTATGTTATTCTGTGAAATTTTTGATGTTTGGGGTATTGACTTCATAGGTCCATTTCCAAACTCTAGTGGTTACCTTTATATACTGTTAGCTGTAGATTATGTTTCTAAATGGGTGGAAGCAATTCCTACCCGTACTAATGATGCTAACACTGTTGTTTCCTTTGTTAGAAACCATATTATATGTCATTTTGGATCACTACGAGCAATCGTGAGTGATCAAGGCACTTAATTTTGTAACAGGAGATTAGCAGGATTACTGAAGAAGCATGGGATTGTTCACAAGGTAGCAACAGCATACCATCCCCAGACCGATGGGCAAGCAGAAGTATCTAACAGGGAAATAAAGCACATTTTAGAGAAGATAGTAAAGCCTCATAGGAAGGACTGTAGCACCAGACTTGTTGATGCGCTCTAGGCATATCAGACAGCGTACAAGACACCCATTAGGATGAGCCCCTTCCACTTAGTGTACGGAAAGGCTTGCCACCTTCTAGTAGAGGTGGAACACAAGGCTTTCTGAGCTGTGAGGGAGTGCAACATGAATTTTGAGAAAGCTGGTGCTGAAAGGAAGCTATAACTAGCAGAACTGGAGACTCTTCGACTCGAAGCTTATAATAACTCCAGATTATACAAAGAAAAGATGAAGGCTGTGCATAACAAGCATATCAAGAGAAGAGAATTCAGACCAGGAGATCTGGTTCTTCTTTACAACTCTAGACTGAGACTCATGCCAGGTAAGCTGAGATCCAGATGGGAAGGTCCCTACAGAGTGGAGAAAGCAGAGCCATATGGAGTTTTCCACCTGCGTCATCCTTCAAGTTCCAATTGCATCAAGGTCAATGGACATCACCTAAAGCTTTATCATGGTGAAAGGATGAAGGAACACAAAGAGTTAGAGGTCTTCCTCTTGGAAGACCCACCAACAGAAGCAGAATGAGCCTGAAGACCGTCCAACTTAAGGACGTAAAAGCAAAGTGCTAGGTGAGAGACAACCCACCATGGTATGATCGTTCCTTTTCAGTCTTAGTTTTATTTTATTCTCCTTTATGTTTATTAGTGTCATTCATAACATCTGCATCAGTATCTTCATCTTGCATTCTGCATAAAAAAAAAGAGAAACCACGCGACGTGCAAGCATCACTGACGCGTACGCGTCATGTGTGCATACGAAACAAATAAGAAAAGAAACAGAGAGTTACGCGGGAGCATGGCTGGAGGCGTACTTTAGGAACAAACACGCCCATGCAAATACATCCCTGATGCGTCCGCGTCACTTGAAAAATCAGCCATCCACGCGTGCGCGTCACCCACGCACACGCGTGACTCTGCAAAATCGACGTAAAAAGGTGTATGGCCAGAGAGTTGTGATGGTGTGGGGTTGGAATTGTGCTGGAAGTACCGGCCCTATCACGCGTACGCGTCCCTCACGCGTACGCGTCGTTTTCCAAATCAGACCATTCACGCGTGCGCGTCCCTTGCGCGCACACGTCACCCCAAATTTTGGCAATGTGCATATTAAACAGAGAGTTGTGCGTGCGCGAGGCTGCTCTCGTGCCAATAGCACAATTCAGGTCATGCGTACGCGTCCCTGACGCGTCCGCGTCACTTGAAAATAGCCCAAATCACGCGAACGCGTGATGCACGCGTCCGCGTCACCTGTGCCGCACAGTTTATCCAGATCAGCGCCAGAATTCCTATCTTTTCTTCCCTAATCCTAATTTTTTTTCTTCCTCCATCTTAATTCTTTCTTCTTCCTTCTCTCTTCTTTATTCCTTCTTACTTTTTCCTTTCTTCTTTCCCTCTTCATCTTCTTCATCAAGGTTCTTTTCTTCTTTCCCTTTTTACTTTTCCATTATTACTTTTATTTATGTTTTCTTCTTCTTTTTCTTTTTAATTTCATTATCTATGTTTTCTTTGTCTTTTTTTTTTCTTTTTACGTTCTTTTGATTGGTGTTAGAAATTTAATTGGGTGATTATTTTCTTCTATATTTTGCTTGTGGATGTATTGAGGCATTGTTGACAATTAATATTAATTATTAGGGTTGTTTTCATGTTCAAATTCAATACTTTCAATAACATATTTACCATGCATGCGAAGTATTTGTGAAAAAGCCCGTATGGCATTGTGCATTTTAATTATTCTATCATTCTACTCTAATGCCTGTTTTTCACAAAACCTCTTTCAATATATTATTGATTGAATATAATTGTCAATACAAATAGATTGTTAGTTTGAAACACTTGATAATCAAATTGGGCAATTAATGCTTGATCTATGCTACTCATGCCTTTGTCGGCATGCCAATAAACGTCTTGCATCTACTTGCCATAACATGCACTTGCTATATTTCCATTGATGAACTTATCACATGTAGTCGCGACCATGTGTTGACGACATCCTTCTTTACCTTGGCATTGATTATCACTTGTACCATCCCTTCCTTGCTCTAACCCTTAGCTTTCAATGTTACTTTTCTTTTCCCTTTTCAGGATGGCCACCAAGAAAGGTAAAGAGAAAGCTACTCCCAAACCACCGGCAAGAAAAGGAAGAAAAAGAGCACTAACTGCGGAACCATCTTCAACATCAGTAAAGCCCTCAACAAAGCGAGTCAAGAGGATCATTACGGTTGATGAAAAATAGAAAGCCTTTCCCGCAAGGGACACTGCGCAATTCGCTAACCGCTACTATGAGCAGATGTTCCCAATCCTGGCTGAGAGGAACTATAACAATGAGCACCTACTAATCCTTCCGACCCACATTGTTGAGTTTGTTGAGCCCCGCATTGAGAGCAGACAATGGGAATTCCTACGGAGACAGCCACGACAGGTTAACCTTTCATGGGTAGTCAAATTCTACTCCAATTTTCACATGCCAACCCTACAGTCTGTCTATGTCCGTCAGAAGCAAGTCGCCATAACTGAAGAGGCCATTCAACGAGCTTTAGATCTTTCCCCTACTCCAGAAGGATTGGACGCATTCCAGGAAGCCTCCTTCAAACGCCAGACATACCAATTTGACTGGGATGCCGTCCTCAGAGTTATCGCACAACCTGGCAGCAGATGGATCTATAGATACCATCGATCCTGACCTAAGGGAATATTGGCTTCAGCACTCACCTTGGAGGCTCGAGTATGGGCACATATTATGTCCCACTACGTCTTTCCGAGCACTCACGAGTTCTCCTTCACTGCAGATATGGCTGTTCTTCTCTGGTGTGTCCTTACAGACCAGCCTGTCAACCTACCAAGACATCTCTGGGATGCCATGGGACACGTACAAATTGCGGGCAACCTACTTTTTCTCGCCTTGGCTTCAGATCTAGTCTCAGCAGCCAGAGTTTCCTACAAAGCTGGGGACACCAAGGCCATGATTCCACGGGATGATCAGTACATCCCCAACGGAAAGTACATCAGACCTCCAGTAGCCACTATCAACCAGACCACAGAACCGGCAGAAGATATCCCTCCTCCTTCCACATCACAAGAACCTTCAACAAATCAGCTACTCCTTCAGATACTTCAGAGGTTAGACCGGCTTGACCGGCATGCAAAGCGAATGGAGCGCCGTAACAAGCGCCAATTTACATACCTCAAGGAGCTAATTGTTGGCAACCACCCACCTGAAGAAGAACCAGACACTCCGGACTCCACTTTATCTACTAGCACAGGGAGCCATGACAATTCCGACTGTAGAGATGCTTCTACCAGCCCCATTTGTTCCTGACTAATGGCACTGAGAACGGTGCCAAGCTTTAAGTGTGGGGAGGTCGGTCAGTACCTGACTTTCGGAGGTAATTTATCTTTCTTAACACCAATAAATTATTTATTTTTCTTTTGTTTAGGATAGGATAGATTGCATAGTAATAGGTGTTTGCATGCATGTTCTATTTGGTTGAAAAATAATAAGTTTCTTTTCAAGACTCTATTTTGAAAATCTCACTAATTTAAATCAAAACTTTTGAGTTAAAACTTGTTTGAAGACTGTAAATTGGAACATGGTTTAAAGTTAGAATACACAACCTGTGAGAATTGAGCTTAATTACATGGCTACATTATTTAACCATAGAATTTTATTCTTGTGTGTTTTCTTCTCTATGATTGTAATTTTTGTTTTGTTCCATCCTATATATCCAATGTTTAGTGTATTTACATGCTTGCATATGATTGAGGCCATTAAATTGTTATTAGCTCACTTATCCCAAATAGTCTATCCTTTCAATTACTTTTGTTAGCCACTTTGAGCCTTTTTAATCCCTATTTGTTCTATATTTTACCACATCACTAGCCTTTAGCAGAAAAATAAATTAATTACCCCAAATTGAATCTTTAGTTAGCTTAAGATAGAGATTGTGTATCAACTAAGTGTCGGAAAAACTGTGGAAACTTGGGTTAATGAGAGTGTATAGTGTTTAAATGATAAAATATTGGGAATTTGAGTACCCACTCATGTGAAATCAGAAAAATTAAAAATCTATGTGCATTGATAAGCTATGTTTACTTTTACTTTTAATTGAAAAAAAAAACAAAAATATTCAATTAAATAAATAAATAAATGAATAAAGGGACAAAATTACCCCAATGCTAAGTTAAGTTAATAAAAAGATCAATGCATATGTGATAAAATTAAAAGAAAGGTTGATGCATGAGTATGTAATGAAAAAGTGGGAACTTTGGGTAGCTAGGCATGAATTTAAAAGTATATAGAGTATGTATAAGTGAGAGCTTAGGTTAATCAAAGATTCAATTTATAGCTCACTTAGCCATATATATACCCTCACCTTTACCTTAACCCCATTACAACCTTGAAAAGACCTCATGATGTTTGCATTAGTACATTAAATACTTGTTGATTGGTTAGGTAAAGAACAAAGTTTAGAAAGCATGACTAGAGAAGACTAGAGTGGATTACCCTATACACTTGAGTGATTAGAGTGCACATACACCATCAGTGAGGGTTCCATACTTGATTCTATGTTCCCTGCTTTCATGAGCTGTCTTCTTATAAGTTTACTTGTTTTTACTATATGATTTTAATTAGTGATATTTGATTTGTATTTGTCTTGGAGAACTTGTTTATTTTCAACCAGATAGACAGAATCATCTTAGCATATAGTTGCATTCATACATAGGTTGCATTACATTGCATGAGTCTTACTTTTCCATACTCATTTATTTTATCTCCTTGAGCTAAGCATGATGACATGCTAATGTTTAAGTGTGGGGAGGTTGATAAACCACTATTTCATGGTTTATCTTGTGCTCATTTGAGTGGTTTTTATCAAGCCCTTACCCACTTATTCATATAATTTGCATGATTTTACAATTTCTTCCTAGTTTAATTCTATGGTTGAAATCTTGCTTCCTAGAGCCTTTAATCTGTGTATTTTAATTCCCTTTTACACCATTCGATGTCGTGATCTGTGTGTTAAATGTTTCAGGCTTTATAGGGCGGGAATGGCTTAGAAAATGGAGAGGAAGCTTGAAAAAATGGAAGGAACACAAGAAACTAAGGAGATAACCAGCGAGCATCAACGCGCACGCATGGCTCACGCGAGCGCGCAATATGGAGAAATTTGCAGCGACGCGTGCGCGTAACTGACGCGTACGTGTTGATTGGAGTTTGCACAAAGACGCGTGCACGTGACTGACGCGTACGTGTGACATGCCAAAACGACCAGCAATGCGCACGCGTGACTGACGCGTACGCGTGACATGCGCGATATGCAGAAATAACAGAAAATGTTGGGGGAAATTTTGGGCCGAGTTTTGACCCAGTTTCTGGCCTAGAAACATAGACTAGAGCCAGAGAACATGCAGAGACTCAATACACATCCTCATTAGCATAGTTTTAGTTTTAGATCTGAATCTAGAGAGAAAATTACTCTTCCTCTAGGTTTTTCTTTTGCATTCATAGTTTCATAGTTCATTGCTTTTGCTTTGGATATTGAAGAGTTATCACCTCCGTTGAAGATATTATTCTAGTGTGTTTTCTTACTCTTTTATTATTCCATATTCTTAATTCTTGTTTAGAGTTACAATTGGATTATTTTTAATGCAAAGGATTACTTTTACTTTTAATTGAATCGTAGTTATTATCTATCATGTCTTCCTTTTATTCCTTATTTAATTCTATGCAAGTAATTCTCATGTCAATGGAGTAGATTCCCAACTTGACATGGGGGTTGATTAAAAGGAGACACTTGAGTTGGAATGCTCAAGTGATTAGTTAAATTGGAAGTTGTTGGCTAATTCTCTATTTACTAATGCTAGACCTTCCCAAGGGAGAGGACTAGGATTTGCGAATAAGAGTTAGCTCAATCACTTGACTTTCCTTTATTTAGTAAGGGTTAACTAAGTGAAAACAACAACCTCTTAATACTACACTTGAGAGAATTCCAACAAGGATAGAACTTCCGATTAATCATTCCCCCTGTCAAGGCTTTTATTTTGAATATTATAAATCTCTTTTAATTTTCACTGCTTTAATTTACAATTATTTATTTTCCCGTTGCCCAAACTCAAAATTACCCAGAAAACTCTTGATTAATAAATTAGCACCCTTTTTGTCAACTCGTTGGGAGACGACCTGGGACTCATACTCCCAGTATTTTTATTCTAATTTTGTGACAACTTTTCTAAATTGATGAGGCAGATTTTTGCTGGTTAAGAGCTATAGTCACAATGTATTTCATATATTGATCTCTTAATTAGTCAGACTTCTGCCACACACCACTGTACTAAGAGATACATCGGTTGGGGTGCTGGTGGTGGTGCTGGTACTGTAGGTGCTGATGGACCGGCTGCGGCTGTGGAAGAAGAAGGGCCAGGTGTCGCTGTTGCTCTGGCTCTGGAGCGGCACCGGCATGGGGGTTTCTCATGCACCCATGACCCCCATGGAATCACTTTCTCCTTTCTGTGGTCGTGGGATGGTGTCTCTTCATTTGCCTCCCATGGGGCACCGGCCAGCTGAATCATCTCGGTGACCAAGGTGGGAAATAGAAGTATGCCACGGACATGTGCTCGCCACATGTATCTTCTGATCAGTCGGGGGAAGTATACCTCATTCCCCTCCATAACACATCCGATCAGGACGAGCATGTCCACCGGAATTTCAGTAAAGTGGATAGTCGGCATGACGTAATGAACAAAGATCTGCTGCCACGTCCTGCCCTCCCTAGAAAGATAAGTAAACAGCATCCCCTTGGACTTCTTGTTGTTAGCGTCCATCACCCAAGGGGCATCCGGGGTGGCAATAACATCCCTCAGAGAATCATAATCAAAGGTCATACAATGGATCACCACTTCTTCCTACTCAATGGCATCTGTGCCACTGGTCCTAGGCACACATTGGAGTTTATCCTGAATAGATGCCTCCGTAACCAATATCTGACCGCCTCGCAGGTGGACTGAATCAAGGGTGTGTCTGAAGAAGTTACTGTAAAATTCCTTGACCTAGGAGGAGTTCACCCTAACTAGCTCCCTATCAATAAAACCTAGGCATATCCCCTGAATATGTGTCTGAATGGCTCGCCTCACGTCAGATGGAATGGCCAGTTTCTTTTCTATGTTCAAATTCTTCTTCTGATATGTCGGGAAGTGGAGCTCGCAGTATAGGTTAGGGTTGGAGGTAAGAAATTAGTAAGAACAGCAAAAATCCGCCAATTAAGAAATTATAGTAAGAACAGCGTTGCAAGTACAGTTCTTAACCAGCAAAAATCCGCTTATCAATTTAGAAAGAGTTATCACAAATTTTAGAATAAAATACTGGGAGTATGAATCCCAGATCGTCTCCCAATGAGTTAACAGAAGAGTGCTATTTTATTAGTCAGGAGTTTTCCGAGAAACTTTAAGAGTTGGAGAACAGAGAAGTAAATGATTGTAAATTAAAGCAATGAAAATTAGCAAGAGAATTTATATAATCAATTAAAAAGCCTTGACCGGGGGAATGATTAATTGGAAGTTCTATCCTTGTTGGATTTTCCCAAGTGTAATATTAAGAGGTTGTTGTTCTACTTAGTCATCCCTTATCTGATAAGGGAAAGTCAAGTAACTAACTAACCAACTATAAACCTCTGGTTCAAATCCTCTCTCCAAGGAAGTATTAGAGTTAGAGACTAGAGAGCTAGCCAACAACTTCCAATTAAAATTAACACTTGAGTATTCCAACTCAAAGGTCTCCTTTTAATCAACCCTCAAGTCAAGTTGGGAGTAGATAATGAATCTATCTGAGAAAGGAGAGCTTGTAAAGTAGAATTCAGACCGTTTATGGTAGAATTAAGTGTATTCTGAATGTCTTGCTGTCCTTGTGCAAGGGAGCGAAGCATCTCATCATTAGAAGAGGAAGGAGGATAAGTAATCTGAGGGGTCTGCTATTGGTTGTTCTGAGGCGCTTGGGACTGCCTTAGGTGAGGTGCTCTGTAAGGCTGGTTCTGGTTAGGAGGGTTCTGCTGATACCGGTTATTTTGATTGTTGTTATTATTCCACCTCTGATTTCTCTGGTTGTCTCTGCCTCCTCTGTTATAGTTGTCCCTCCCGCCTTGGTTGGAATTTTCTCTCTAACCCTGGTTGGAGTTGTCTTGCCAACCTTGGTTATAGTTCCCACCTTGGTTATATTTTTTGCCTTGTTGATAGTATCCTTGACTCGGGTGATCATAGAAATTCTGAGTAGCTGCCAAGGTGCTGTCTTCTTGTTGGAGCTACGGACACTCATCAGTATAATGACTATAGCATGCACATATTCCGCACACCCTTTGAGGAACCAACTGGTGACTCAGTTTTAGTGAGGGAGGCTGAGATTGTTGTTGATTCAGCTATAGCTGCTTCAGTATGTTGGTCATCTCACCCAGAGTCTGTGTGAGAGCAGCAGTCTCACTACTCGAGGAGACCTCCACAACAGCCTTGGGATGGTTGGTCCTATGCCTATGATTCCGGGTGGACTCAGCTAGGTCGTTGATCAGTTGCCATGCTTCATCCGCGGTCTTGTACTTTTTCAGAGAACCATTACTCGCACCATCCAATGTAGTCTTATCCTAAGGCTTCATGCCTTGTGTGAAGTAGCTGATCAATACCAACTTGTCAATCATGTGGTGGGGGCATGCGTCCAGAAGATTTCTGAAGCGCTCCCAATACTTATAAAGAGTCTCTGATTAGCCTTGAATAATGCAGGAAATTTCTTTCCTCAGTCTATCAGTAACTTCAACTGGAAAGTATTTTTCCAAGAATTCTCTCCTGAGCGTATCCCAATTAGTAATAACTGCTTCAAGTTGAGTGTAGTACCACTCCCTCGCCTTTCCCTCAAGAGAAAACGGGAAGGCGGTTAGCAGAATAGCAGTCTCATCTGCACCATGACGCCTAACAGTAGAACAGGCTGTCTAAAAATCCCTGAGGTGCTTTATAGGCTCCTGAGCAGGTAAGCCATGAAACTTAGGTATTAAGTTGATTAGCGCAGTCTTTAGTTCAAATTCTGCAGCCAGATTTGGGTGACGTGCTTGATACGGTTGCAGTGTAAAGTCTGGAGCTCCTGCTTCCTGGAGAGTAATCCTTCTGCGCTCCGCCATGTTACCTGCACATAAATCAATAGAATCAGTAGTAGAGGAGCTTGTTTCTTCCTCAAATGCCACTTCAGATTCGCTCTCAGATAAGACTGGTGAATTGGTAGTAGCCACTTCACCACCTTCAGAGGCTAACTGATGCCGAGCCCGCCTAATACGTGAAATAGTTCTTTAAATTTCAGGATCAAACACGGCTAAGCTTGGATCAGGCAGCGAATGCGTCATTCAATGAAAGAAACATACAGCTCATGGTAATTAAATAAAATAAAATATACAAAAATTAAAAATATGTACACCAACTAATAATTTAGCACACAATTGTAACTCCCCGACAACGGCGCCAAAAATTGATGCGGGAGGAAATCAGCCAATTAAGAAATTATAGTAAGAACAGCGTTGCAAGTACAGTTCTTAACCAGCAAAAATCCGCTTATCAATTTAGAAAGAGTTGTCACAATTTTTAGAATAAAATACTGGGAGTATGAATCCCAGGTCGTCTCCCAACGAGTTGACAAAAGAGTGCTATTTTATTAGTCAGGAGTTTTCCGAGAAATTTTAAGAGTTGGAGAACAGAGAAGTAAATGATTGTAAATTAAAGCAATGAAAATTAGCAAGAGAATTTATATAATCAATTAAAAAGCCTTGACCGGGGGAATGATTAATTGGAAGTTCTATCCTTGTTGGATTTTCCCAAGTGTAATATTAAGAGGTTGTTGTTCTACTTAGTCATCCCTTGCCTGATAAGGGAAAGTCAAGTAACTAACTAACCAACTATAAACCTCAGGTCCTAATCCTCTCCCCAAGGAAGGATTATAGTTAGAGACTAGAGAGCCAGCTAATAACTTCGAATTAAAATTAACACTTGGGTATTCCAACTCAAGGGTCTCCTTTTAATCAACTCCAAGCCAAGTTGGGAGTCTACTCTATTGACATGAATGTAAATTTCATAAAGAAATAAGAAGAAGACATGATAAATTAAATGAAATAATAACTAAAAATTAATTAAAGGTAAAAGTAATTCTTTGCATTAATAAATTCCAAAATGCAACATACATATCTGAACAGGGTTAATAAGTAATCAAAAGAGTAAAGGAATAAGAAAACAAACTAGAATAATAGAAACTTCAACGAAGGTAGTGACTCTTTTCAATATCCAAAGCCAAAAGCATAAACTATAAAAACTATGAGTGTGTAGAAAACCTAGAGAAAAAGTGATTTCTCTCTAAGATTCCAATCTAAAACTAAAAACTATGCAAATGAGAATGTGTGTTGAGTCTCTGCTCGTCCCCTGGCTCTAGTCTGTGTTTCTGGGCCAAAAACTGGGTCCAAACTCGACCCAAAATCGCCCCAGCATTTTCTGCGATTTCTGCAGGTAGCGCATGTCACGCGTACGCGTCAGCTACGCGTACGCATCTCTGGTCAACTTTGCGTGTCACGCGTACGCGTCAGGCACGCGCACGTGTCACTGTGCGAACTCCAATTCACGCGGATTCGTGAGCCATGCGTGCGTGTCGCTCCTCGCTGGTTGTCTCCTTTATTTCTTGTGCTCCTTCCATTTTTGCAAGCTTTCTTTCCATCCTCTAAGCCATTCCTGTCCTATAAAGCTTGAAAATACTTAACGCACAGATCACAGCATCGAATGGTAGAAAGGGGAATTAAAAATATACAATTTAAAGGCTTAGGATGCAAGTTTTCAATCATATAACAAAATTGGAAAGGAATTGTAAAATCATGCAAATTGTATGAATAAGTGTGTAAAGACTTGATAAAACCACTCAATTGAGCACAAGATAAACCATAAAATAGTGGTTTATCACAGCTGCTGGTTAGCCTTGTCCTCCTCATTAAGAGGGTTCTTGGCATAGTCGTAGAAAGGCGAAAGAGTGAAGGTTTGAGGTTTCTTCCTCTTTCTTGAAGTGACCTTAGCTTTTTCTCTATCGGCCATCCTGTAAAAGAGGTATACAGGATATAAAAAATTAAGACACGTAGAGGAAAACAAAGCAAGGAATGACATATTCAGAAAACAAGAGGATTGATATTAATCATGAAGTGAGTTAGGAGATAAGAATTCTTGAAATGCAAGAAACAGAATTCAGAGATCAAACAAAGTCACAAACCAAGAATTCAAGTCATATTTGCACAATGCTTGTTCATTAAGCCTAAGAAGCGTCATACCCAAAAGAATGATTAAAGGAGTTAGTTTGAAAGCAAAAAGAAAAGTTAGTTGGTTAATCAAGCTAGAAGTTAGAGAACCGGTTCAAAGATTAGTGGTATGACGGTTATTGGTTCAATCAAAAGAAATGCACAAAGTATGGAAAATAAGCATACTCACATCCATGAGAAAGATGCAATCATTGATGATGAAATATGAAATTGCCTCAAAGTATATAATGGAAAATCAAGTCATCAACAATGTCATGGTCACTAAGTTTGCAATAATTGGCGTTGAAAGAGTGAAATATGCACTAGTGTAATCCAAACCAAGTTGAAAACCATTTTGAATTAAAAAGGGTTACACTGGTGGAATGCACCAAATATTGCAAGTGAATAAACCATATTCACGAAAATGCAAGTTAAGATCAAATGGTGAATTTGGTAAGAGTTAAAGGCATTTGATTTAACTTGAAAAGTGGAAGCACATGAAGGTTTAAATAGATGAGCTAGGTAAGATATTGTGTGACATAGAGATCTGACAAATAATTCCTTGAACTAACCATGTCAATGCATATCACGGAAAACAAAACAAAAATGGAAATGCTAACCACAATAACCTAAGGATTGAACTTGGTGTAAGTCATGTAAATCTCAAATTCAAAGGTGTCAAGTTCAATTCTAGGTGGCAAGTCAGGAACAAAACAATTTTCTAGAAATTTGGGCAGCATTCCGGTAGTAATTTGGATGTTCCTTGATAGCAAAAAGCAGTAAAAATCACATACGAATCCAAGAATTGCATCAAACATGATAAAAGTATGGATTGCATATGCACAGGCAGCATCAAACACAATCATGCAATTGAAGCTCAGCAAGGCGGCAGTAAAAAAGCAGCATGGCAGTAGCATAGTTGCACAGGGCATCATACTAACATCACTCAGCAAACAAGTAGTATTGAGTAAGTAAACACGAACGAGCACATATCAGGCTTAGAATCTTCTAACCACAACCTATCTACCTAATAGCATACATCTCTATCTATCCTAACAAACAGGATTCAAACAGCTAATCTAATAAAAATTAATAAACAAAATTAATAAAAGAAAGTAAAGAACAGAGCAGAAGGCAGGGAAACTTAGAAGGGTAAGCAGAACAGAAGTGGGATCGGAAGGGGGAGGTGAGGAAAGCAGCGCCGCCCAGTAGTGGTGGCGGTTCGGTCGTGCTCGCGGTGGAGCAAAGGATGAGAAGAGGCACGACGGGGTAGAACAGAGGGCAGAGTGAGGAGTGAGGCTCAACTCCTCTTTGTGGAAGCAACGAGACTGAGGGGGGATGAGAGATGAAGGACGCTAGGTTGGTGGTGTGTCGAGGGTTTGCCGGCGACAATGGTGGGTCGCGGCAGTGCTTGGTGGAGGTAGAAGGAGGTTGGAGTCAGGGAGAAGGGAGACAGAGGTGAGAGGAGAGAGAACAGAGAAGAGGATAGAAAAGAGAAGAAAGGAGGGGTTGCAGTGGTGCTGCGGCAGTAGATTGCTGGACGGTGGTGGTTGTGGTGGTTTAGGGGGGCTGAGGGAGAGTGGAAGGGGAACGTTGGAAGAAAGAAGGAATGAGGGACGCGAATGGCAAGGGTTTCTCGCGTCCCTTGGGTTATGTTTTTGAATCCACGCATACGTGTCGTGTGCGCGTCCGCATGGGTGGATGAAAAGGGAATGGACCCGCAAGCGTCGTGTACACTTAAGCGTGGATGAAGGGAGCACGTGTTGACACGTACGCGCAATGTACGCGTCCGCGTGGGTCGCAACTTGCGCAAGGAGAACAGTGCACGCGTGGTGTTTGCGCGTCTCTCGGGTTCCATGTATGAGGGGCTGTGTTCACTTATCAACACGTGCGCGTACAGCGTGCGCACGCGTCCCTGCCTCTTTTTTTTTTAAGAGATATTAAAAATAGCTTAAAGATTCTCCTAACCTTCCCTATAACTCGAAAACCAGCCAAAATATAGAATTACCCATATTTTTGGATTTTTAAGGATTTTTCAAACAATTTGAGGAAACTAGCAAACCAAGCAAAAACTCAAATTCAAATAATCATCCTTATTCAAGGCATAAAATGTATAAACCCTTAGCAAGCAAAACGAAATATGCAAAGGAGTAAAGAAGCTACCTACAATGGAACTAAATTCATTCATTCATTATATCTACAAGAGAATGGAAAGAGTTTACCATGGTGGGGTGTCTCCCACCAAGCACTTTTAGTTTAAGTCCTTAAGTTGGACATTTAGAAATTTCCTTGTCATGGTGGCTTATGCTTGTGTTCATCCTTAAACCTCCAAGGATGCTTGCTCCTCAAATGGTTGTTAGAATTTCCAACCGTCTTCACCACGCTTGGGGGTAGTTCTTCCCAAGATATCAGCTCCCATAATTGGTCTTCATGTGGTGATCCGGGATCCCATATCTTATTTTCACACCCATCTTCGGTTTGATCATGGTAATCCTCTCTGGGTAGTAGAGAAGCCGAATTCTCATGAAGGCACCAAACGATCCTCCTAGACTCATTCAATCGAGCACTACACCAATCCATGCTCTTCAATTTCGAGCTTCCAATCATAATGAGCCTAGACTTACAACGCCAACCATTAAACATCCTCTTCTTATGCTTAATTACACAAAGCGCCCTAAGTTGGCTATCCGTTTCAAGCAAACCAAATTCAAGTGGGATAATAAAGCTAAGAGTTAGAAGTTTTACCCACTCAAATGAAGGATTAGATGACAAACTAGGCGGAGGAGTTCCCAATGGTCTTGATAAAGCGCATTCTACTCATATCCATCCTCTTCTAGAGGTGTCCACCACTTGGCAAGGTCCTTCAAGCTCTACCTCTTGCCAAGCTTCCTCAAGTTCACATTCTTCTTCACCAAATTCTTCTATCTCTTTTCCATCACTCAAATCATAAATAGGAGGTTTAGTGAAGTCCACCTCATCATTAATTTCAAGCATAGTGGGGAAGGACTCATCAAACTTAAAAGGTTCATATGTTGATGCGGAATCATCATAGATAGGAGGGCTTGTTGCTTGGGATACTTCTTCCAATTCTTCACTCACAATATGCCTTGGAGGTTGCCCATCCTCTTCAACATTGCTTTCTAATCCAATGGAAGAAGGCTCAACAAGATCATTAAGGGGATTGATCAATGTGGACAAAAAATCACTAATGATGGAATCCACTTCTTGATTAATTTCCCTCAACTCTCTATCCACTTTCTTAAAGTCACTCTCCTCTTTAACATCCCTTCCAAACTCCGTGGAAGAAGGTTCTTCAACTTGGGATTCCTCTATATACTCAACATATCCTAAATACCCAACCACTACTTCCTTTTGTTCAATAATCTCTACCTCTTCCTCTTGTTGTGCTTCTTGCTTTAACTCCTCTTCTTCCCTTTGAAGCTCCGAGTTTATTCCCTCACTAAGCTCCTTGGTTGATCCTCCATATCTGTCAATGGGAGTACTTGAAATGCATGAGCTTAGATGAGAGGCTATGTGGTTAATGGCTTTTACCATGATAGCCATCTTGGCCTCTAGCTCTTTAAACTCCTTTTTCATCCCCTCTTGTTGCCCTTGGACATGAGAGTCAAGATCTCTTAGTTCTTGCGTGAGGGTTTCATTGGGGGTCGGTGGTGGAAGAGAGGGTTCATTTTTTGAGGAAAATGTATTGTATTTGGAAGGTGGTTCATATTGGTGAAAGTCTTGAGGTGGTGTATGAAAAAATTGTGGTTCATGGGAGAATTGGTGTTGGAGTGGTAGTGGCTCTAGATATGGTTCATATGGTGGTTGGTATGGTGTGTATGAGTTATAATCATGTAGAGGTGAATGGTGGTATGAGGCTTGCGAGTATGGTGGAGGGCTACATTGAGGAGGGGGTCCATATGTATGTGGTGGTTGTGGTTGACAATCACAATAAGGGTCATCACATACATTAAATCGGTATGCATTAGGATTTGGATTGTAC
This sequence comes from Arachis hypogaea, assembly GCF_003086295.3. NCBI lineage: Eukaryota > Viridiplantae > Streptophyta > Magnoliopsida > Fabales > Fabaceae > Arachis > Arachis hypogaea. The sequence continues at coordinate 53,747,833 of NC_092048.1, forward strand.
CCATAAGAATCCGAAGAGTAGTCATGTTGGGGTGGTGCTTGAACGGCTTGGATGGCATAAAATGCCTTTTGGTCCTTGCGCATCTCCGTGAGGAGAGTAGTCATATCCCCAAACACTCTTGTCAAACTTGACTCGGAAGGAGGTTGTCGCCAAGAAGGTTGTCCATAACCTTGGGGCTCCTCCCACCGTTGATTTCCAAATTCTTGATGCAAATCCTTATTAAAGCTTCCATTTCTTACAACATAGTTTGAACCACACTCATAATCAAAGTGATGAGAATTCATGGTGTTAAGAGAAAACAAAAACAAACTCTAACAAGAAACAAAGAAAACCAAATCCTAAAACTAGAAAAAACTAACAAACAAACTAAAAATCAAGCTATTCACAATATATACAATAACCGATAATATAGCACCATTGCAACTCCCCGGCAACGGCGCCATTTTGATGATCGGCTTCTCGTATGGTTTAGAATTTCACAATTAAATTCTCGTTGCAAGTATAGTTCTAAACCAACAAAGAATCCTCACATACAAAAATTTTGGTTGTCACATGTACAAACCCCAAATGAAAATTAATCAAAGTATTTAAACCTCGGGTCGTCTCACAAGAAATTGCAATGAAGTGCTCAATTATTAGCTATCAAGAACAAGGGGTTTGATTTGTAATTAACAAGAAACGTAAATAACAAGAAAGTAAATGACAAGAACTAATAAAGAAAGGCAAACAACTATTGGCTAAGCATAGGAATTAGGATCATCATCCTTGTCTACAAATCATATATTAACAATTATGAGGCACCAAGCTCATTAAGTGTACTTCTATGTTTGAAGTATGTAAAATGGCTTGATCAACATCAATCCATAAGTCCTAACCTAGATACTAATTGACTTAGTAGTAAGCTAGTAGCAATGTTATCAAATTGACCACCAAGGGTTCTCGAATCACCAATTCAATGAGACCCAATGACTCAAGGTCACTCAATTCCCTTAGCCTAGGCCAAGAGTAAAGAAAGCTACTCAAAAACTAGTGAAAACATTTTATGAAACACCTAGTATGCGAGAAAAGTAAACATCACAAAATGCAAGAATTAACAAGATCTATGACCATCATAAGCAAGAAATTAACAATAGCAATGAAGATAAACATAAAAGAAGAGATTGAAACATAAAATTGCATTAGAAAAAATCAAGATTCAACAATAGTTCATCAACACAAAAGAGAGCATAAAAGGGGAAATTAACACTACAAACTAAGAGAATCAAGATGTAGAAACAAGAAATTGTAATGGAGACAAGATGAAATCAAGTAATCAAATCTAGATCCAAGAGAAATTAACCTAATCCTAACCTAACTCTAGAGAGAAGAGGGAGCTTCTCTCTCTAGAAAACTAACTAAAGGCTCATCATGACTAACTAAGTGCTCCTCACTTGCTCAAGCTTGAATTCTGCATGAAATACCCTCAGAAACGAGTTAGAATTGGGCCTGGGCAGCTCAGAAATCGCCCCCAGTGATTTCACTTTAAGTGGGTCACGTGTGAACATCGACGCGTGCGCGTACCTGACGCGTGCGCGTTGCTTGTGAATCTTCAATGCACGCTTACGCGTGCATGACGCGTGCGCGTGGCCCTCAATTTTCCATTTTGCTCATTTCATCATGAATTCTCTACTTGCATGCTTCCCTCTTCATTTCTTCCATACAATGCTTGCCCTATAATCCTGAAATCACTCAACAAACACATCAAGGCATCGAATAGAATTAAAATGAATTAAAATCACCAATTTAAGGGCCTAAAAAGCATGTTTTTACACTTAAGTACAAATTACGGGAGAATTACAAAACCATGCTATTTCATTGAATAAATGTGGGAAAAGGTGATAAAATCTCCTAAAATAAGCACAAGATAAACCACAAAATTTGGGTTTATCAATGTACACCCAAACAAATACACACAAATGCAAATGATGCATGCTTGTCCTGTGGCCAATGAGCTCATCTGTCGGTTATACAAGCAAACCCGACATATCCGGTAGCTAACCCGATGATTGTCTCTCTGCTGTGCATCTCCAGAAGGTATATAATCGGGGGAGTGTGCCCTACCACCTTCTCCTAGACACAAACATCAGGGGAAATCTTATCGGGGAATTAGTGCCTTACCACCTTCCCCTGGTGAGGTCGTGCCATACAAATCGCGGAATTAGTGCCCTACCACCTTATAGACAAAGAGAGAATGTAGGGAAAAACATCGAGGGATTAGTGCCCTACCACTTTCAAACATCGAGGAATTAGTGCCCTACCACTTTTCCACATCCCGCAAAACACAAAAGAGAGAATCCTTCATCCTCAACTTGCCTTTCCATGAGCGAGATGAAATCACCGTCCTTAACTCCAACCAAAACACTCAATAATCAACCGGGAGCAAGTGGGACAAAACCACAATCTTTGCGTCCACCCCAGAGGCTCAAATACCGACTGGGAGCAAGCGGGACAAAACTACAATCCTTGCGCCTACCCCAGAAGCTCAAATATCAATCAAATCCATTCTTATTATCCTCTCGAATCAACTTAATCTCATCATTCAATCATATAATCTCGTTCTTTTTATCCTCTCAAATCAACTCAATCTCATCATTAAATCGTATGATCTCATTCTCATTATCCTCTATACTCGTTTTATAATTTACGAAAGTTTAAAACGTTATAAAAACAGTTTAGAGGCATATGATTCATTCCCAATCATGGAAAATAGTTATCAAATCTCAAATAGGGTTACCGAAGTAAAACATCCAAGTGAAATAGTCAAAATAGGTAAAATAAATATTTTAAGCAAAACAGGGTGCTATGCGTACGCATACTTCATGCGTACTCATGTGAATATAAATTTTTCAAAAGTCGCGTACGCATGAGCATCAAAAATGACAAATTCGCGTACGTGAGATGTGCTGGGCAGAGTCAGTAATCTCGCGTCGTGTGACATCCCTGCGACTCCGCGTACGCATAACGCAGTTTTTCAGAAAGGCTGATATGTTGCAGAAAATTCAATTTTTCATACCCATTTTCAAACTTTCATAACCTTCTCTACAAAATTCTATTTTTCCTCATCTCTATATGGTTTTAAAGGTATTTTAACAAGATTTAATTTAAAATAACTTCCTCTCAATTTCAAACTCCAAGCACCAAGTTATGCATCATCGAAATTGGTTAAAAATATGTTTTTACCAAATTCTCATAACCTCTCAAATTTATGAATTTCTCAATTCAATTCAATTATGGACCATTCCAAAACCATTCATACACATCCCAAATACTCATTCATAAATCATCAATTCTCTCAAGCCCAAACCAACCCACTTCCTATTTATTTAACCCATTCCATCAACAACATACAACATTCATACATCTAATTTCTCAATCAACCAATAATTAATCATCACAATCTCATACAACAATCCACACCAGTTACCTCAACTTACCACATAGGGGATTTTCTCACCCTATCACGGCCTCCGACCCAATTTCACAAATCACAATATTCATACATCCAACTCTCAAATGAAACTCAACATACATACTCATTTTCATGCAACATAGCACCAACATACATCACAATATCCAATTGCAACAATATCACATGGCACATCTCAATTCATCAAAAAATCATTATTTTTACTTTCAATTTCATCCCAAAACACATCAACTAACTCAATACTCATACTAATCATTATTCAAACATATCAACAATCAAACAATTCAACTTATCCTAGGGGCAAATAACCTCGGTTTTCACATACCCTTACATAATACCTACTCAAAACTACCACCCGTACCTTAATGTCACAATTCTAAACTTCCAAGCTTTCCTTGTTCAAGGTTCCACCAAGCCAAGCTTCCAATTACTCAAGATAGGATGAAGATTAAAGATCAAGAAAGATAAGCAAGATATGATTAAAGAAAATTAAATTAAACAAAAAGATCACTAATGGAACTCACCAAACTTAAAATTTTGAATCAAAATAAGATAAAGATTAAGAAATTTTCGAAAATTCAAAGGAAAGGGTTTTAAAATTTTTGAAATTCAAAAAGAAAGAAAAAAAGAGAATACCAAACTTTTAAAATTTAAAATTAAATCAAAATAAGATAATGATGCAAAAATTAATCTAAAATTTTGAATTTTTTAAAAAAAAGGTTTTAAAAAGTTTTGAATTCAAAAAGAAAAAGAAAAAGAAGACACCAAACTTTAAATTTAAAATTAAATCAAAATAAGATAACAAGAAAATTCAAAAATTAAAAAGAGAAAGATAAACAAAATTAAATTTTAAAAGAAAAACACCAAAAGACACCGAACTTAAAAATTTTGAAATCAAACTAGCACTAATTTCGAAAAAGTGGAGAGAGAAAAACACTACAAAATACCAAACTTAAAAATTTTGAAATCAAACAATAGAAAACATGTAAAAAATTCGAACAAAGAGAAAGAAAATAAGAACAATTTTTGAAAATCAAGAGAAAGATAATTAAACAAAAACAAATAAAAATACCTGATCTAAGCAGCAAGATAACTGGTAGTTTGTCAATCTTGGACAATCTCCGACAACGGTGCCAAAAACTTGGTGCATGAAATTTGAACTCACACAACTGAACCGGCAAGTGCACTGGGTTGTCCAAGTAATACCTCAGGTGAGTGAGGGTCGATCCCACAAGGATTGTTAGATTGAGCAAGCAATAGTTGTCTTGCTGGATGATGAGCGGATAATTTATACGCTTTTTGGCATTGTTTTTAGTATGTTTTTAGTAGGATCTAGTTACTTTTAGGGATGTTTTCATTAGTTTTTATGTTAAATTCATATTTCTGGACTTTACTATGAGTTTGTGTGTTTTTCTGTGATTTCAGGTATTTTCTGGCTGAAATTGAGGGACTTGAGCAAAAATCAGATTCAGAGGTTGAAGAAGGACTGCTGATGCTGTTGGATTCTGACCTCCCAGCACTCAAAATGGATTTTCTGGAGCTACATAACTCGAAATGGCACGCTTCTAATTGCGTTGGAAAGTAGACATCCAGGGATTTCCAGCAATATATAATAGTCCATACTTTGGCCAAGTTTAGATGACGCAAACTGGCGTTCAACGCCAGTTCTCTGCCCAATTCTGGCGTCCAGCGCCAGAAAAGGATCCAAAACCAGAGTTGAACGCCCAAACTGGCACAAAAGCTGGCGTTCAACTCCAAGGAGGACCTCTATACGTGTAACACTCAAAGCTCAGCCCAAGCACATACCAAGTGGGCCCCGGAAGTGGATTTATGCATCAATTACTTACTTCTGTAAACCCTAGTAGCTAGTTTATTATATATAGGACATTTCACTATTGTATTTGACATCTTTTTTGATCTTTTGATCCTGGATTGTATTATGATCCTGTGATCACATTTTAGGGGGCTGGCCATCTCGGCCATGCCTGGACCTTTCACTTATGTATTTTCAATGGTAGAGTTTCTGCACTCCATAGATTAAGGTGTGGAGCTCTGTTGTTCCTCAAAGATTAATGCAAAGTACTACTGTTTTCTATTAAATTCATCTTATTTCGCTTCTAAGATATTCATTCGCACTTCAACCTGAATGTGATGAACGTGACAATCATCATCATTCCCTATGAACGCGTGCTTGACAACCACTTCCGTTCTACATCAGATTGAATGAATATCTCTTAGATCTCTTAATCGGAGTCTTCGTGGTGTAAGTTAGAATGATGGCGGCATTCAAGAGAATCTGGAAGGTCTAAACCTTGTCTGTGGTATTCCGAGTAGGATTCAATGATTGAATGACTGTGACGAGCTCCAAACTCACGATTGCCGGGCGTAGTGACAGACGCAAAAGGATAGTAAATCCTATTCCAGCATGATCGAGAACCGACAGATGAATAGCCGTGCCGTGACAGGGTGCGTTGACCATTTTCACTGAGAGGATAGGATGAAACCATTGACAAGGGTAATGCCTCCAGACGATTAGCCGTGCCGTGACAGGACATTTGGATCATTTTCCCGAGAGAAGAGCGAAAGTAGCCATTGACAGTGGTGATGTATCACATAAAGCCAGCCATGGAAAGGAGTAAGACTGATTGGATGAAGATAGCAGGAAAGCAGAGGTTCAGAGGAACGAAAGCATCTCTATTCGCTTATCTGAAATTCTCACCAGTGATTTACATAAGTATTTCTATCCCTATTTTATTAATTAATTTCGAAAACCTCATTACTATTTTATATCTGCCTGACTGAGATTTGCAAGGTGACCATAGCTTGCTTCATACTAACAATCTCCGTGGGATTCGACCCTTACTCACGTAAGGTATTACTTGGATAACCCAGTGCACTTGCTGGTTAGTTGTGCGAAGTTGTGAACCATGGTATTGGCATCATGTTTTTGGCGCCATTACCAGGGAAAAAAAGAGCAATGAATTTTATATAATCAAAGTGTAATCACAATTTCTGCGCACCAAGTTTTTGGCGCCGTTGCTGGGGATTGTTCGAGTTTGGACAACTGACGGTTCATCTTGTTGCTCAGATTGGGTAACTTTCTTTTCGTTTTCTTTTCAAAAAGTTTTCAAAAATCTTTCAAAAATTTTTCTTTTATTTTCGAAAAAAAAATATTTTAAAATAAAAATATTTTAAAAAATTTTATAATTTTATTCAAAATTTTTAAGAATGAATTCTAGTGTTTCATGAAGCATGTGAAGCCTGGCTGGCTGTAAAGCCATGTCTAAATTCTTTTGGACTGAGGCTTCCACTCATAAGTATATGAAGTTGGATGAAATATCAGCTGTTGTATACATGAGAGGTATCTATGTTTGCTGAAGCTTGGCTGGCCATTGGCCATGTCTAGTGTTTTGGACCGGAGCTTTCATTGAAAGCTTGGCTGGCTAGTGAGCCATGTCTAATTCCTGGACTGGAGCTTTAGACTAAAGAGCACAAGATTCATGGAATTCATATTAAAGATTTTGAAATCCTTATTTTTGTTTTTCAAATAATTTTCGAAAAAAAAAATACAAAAAATTAGAAAATTATAAAAATCAAAAATATTTTTCATGTTTCTTGTTTGAGTCTTGAGTCATGTTATAAGTTTGGTGTCAATTGCATGTGCATCTTGCATTTTTCGAAAACTCATGCATTCATAGTGTTCTTCATGATCTTCAAGTTGTTCTTGGTAAGTCTTCTTGTTTGATCTTTGCATTTGCATGTTTTGTGTCTTTCCTTGTTTTTCATATGCATTCTTGAATTCTTAGTGTCTAAGCATTAAAGAATTCTAAGTTTGGTGTCTTGCATGTTTTCTTTGCATTAAAAATTTTTCAAAAATATGTTCTTGATGTTCATCATGATCTTCATAGTGTTCTTGGTGTTCATCTTGACATTCATAGCATTCTTGCATGCATTCATTGTTTTGATTCACAACTTTCATGCATTGCATCATTTTTTTTGTTTTTCTCTCTCATCATAAAAATTCAAAAATAAAAAAAAATATCTTTCCCTTTTTCTCTCTCATAAATTCGAAAATGAGATTTGACTTTTTCAAAAATTTTTAAAATCTAGTTGTTTTCATGAATCAAATCAAAATTTTCAATTTAAAAATCTCACCTTTTTCAAAATCTTTTTTCAAAAATCAAATCTTTTTCAAATTTCTTAGTTATTTTCGAAAATTCCAAAAATATTTTTCAAAAATCTTTTTCTTATTTTTATATCAAATTTTCGAAAATAACATAATCAATTAATGTTTTGATTCAAAAATTTCAAGTTTGTTACTTACTTGTTAAGAAAGATTCAAACTTTGAGTTCTAGAATCATATCTTGTGATTTCTTGTGAATCAAGTCATTAATTGTGATTTTAAAAATCAAATCTTTTTCAAAAACTAATTTCAATCATATCTTTTCAAAATATCTTCTTATCTTATCTTTTTCAAAAATTTGATTTCAAAATATCTTTTCTAACTTCCTAACTTCTCATCTTTTCAAAATTTGTTTCAAATAACTAACTAACTTTTTGTTTGTTTCTTATCTTTTTCAAAACTACCTAACTAACTCTCTCTCTCTCTAATTTTCGAAAATATCTCCCCCCTTTTTCAAAATTTCTTTTTAATTAACTAATTATTTCAATTTTTAAATCTTAATTTTCGAAAATTACTAACCTTTTTCAAAAACTATTTTCAAAAATCACTAACTCTTTTTCAAAAATTATTTTCGAAAATCCTTCTCCCTCATCTCCTTCTATTTATTTATTCATCTACTAACATCTCTTCCTCACATCACCAAAAATCCGAACCCTCTCTCTCTCTCTCTGAGTTCAGATTTTCTTCTTCTTTTCTTCTACTAACACAAGGACCTCTATACTGTGATATAAAGGATCCATATTATTATTATTATTTTCTCTGTGCCCTCTTCTTTGTCATATGAGTAGGAGCAAGGACAAGAACATTCTTGTTGAAGCAGATCCAGAACCTGAAAGGACTCTGAAGAGAAAATTAAGAGAAGCTAAATTACAACAATCCAGAGATAACTTTTCAGAAATTTTCAAACAGGAAGAGGAGATGGCAGCTGAAAATAATAATAATGCAAGGAGGATGCTTGGTGACTTTACTGCACCTAATTCCAATTTACATGGAAGAAGCATCTCCATTCCTGCCATTGGAGCAAACAACTTTGAGCTGAAACCTTAATTAGTTTCTCTGATGCAGCAGAACTGCAAGTTTCATGGACTTCCATCTGAAGATCCTTTTCAGTTCTTAACTGAATTCTTGCAGATATGTGATACTGTTAAGACTAATGGAGTAGATCCTGAAGTCTACAGGCTCATGCTTTTCCCATTTGCTGTAAGAGACAGAGCTAGAGTGTGGTTGGATTCTCAACCCAGAGATAGCCTGAACTCTTGGGATAAGCTGGTCAAGGCTTTCTTAGCCAAGTTCTTTCCTCCTCAAAAGCTGAGTAAGCTTAGAGTGGATGTTCAAACCTTCAGACAGAAGGAAGGTGAATCCCTCTATGAAGCTTGGGAGAGATACAAAGGATTGACCAAAAAGTGTCCTTCTGACATGCTTTTAGAATGGACCATCCTGAACATATTCTATGATGGTCTGTCTGACTTAGCTAAGATGTCATTGGATACTTCTGCAGGTGGATCCATTCACCTAAAGAAAACGCCTGCAGAAACTCAAGAACTCATTGATATGGTTGCTAATAACCAGTTCATGTACACTTCTGAGAGGAATCCTGTGAGTAATGGGACGCCTATGAAGAAGGGAGTTCTTGAAATTGATACTCTGAATGCCATATTGGCTCAGAATAAAATATTGACTCAGCAAGTCAATATGATTTCTCAGAGTCTGAATGGAATGCAAGCTGCATCTAACAGTACTCAAGAGGCATCTTCTGAAGAAGAAGCTTATGATCCTGAGAACCCTGCAATAGCAGAGGTGAATTACTTAGGTGAACCTTATGGAAACACCTATAACTCATCATGGAGAAATCATCCAAATTTCTCATGGAAGGATCAAAAGCCTCAACAAGGCTTTAATAATGGTGGAAGAAACAGGTTTAGCAATAGCAAGCCTTTTCCATCATCCACTCAGCAACAGACAGAGAATTCTGAGCAGAACCCATCTAGCTTAGCAAACTTAGTCTCCGATCTATCTAAGGCCACTGTGAGTTTCATGAATGAAACAAGGTCTTCTATTAGAAATTTAGAAGCACAAGTGGGCCAGCTGAGTAAAAGGGTCACTGAAATCCCTCCTAGTACTCTCCCAAGCAATACAGAAGAGAATCCAAAAGGAGAGTGCAAGGCCATTGACATAACCAAAATGGCCGAACCCAATGAAGGAGAGGAGGACATGAATCCCAAGGAGGAAGACCTCCTGGGACGTCCAGTGATCAATAAGGAGCTTCCCTCTGAGGAACCAAAGGACTCTGAGGCTCATCTAGAGACCATAGAGATCCCATTAAACCTCCTTATGCCATTCATGAGCTCTGATGAGTATTCCTCTTCTGAAAAGAATGAGGATGTTACTGAAGAGCAAACAGCCAAGTTTCTTGGTGCAATCATGAAGCTGAATGCCAAATTATTTGGCATTGATACTTGGGAAGTTGAACCTCCCTTGTTCATCAATGAACTAAGTGATCTGGATCAACTGACATTGCCTCAGAAGAGACAGGATCCTGGAAAGTTCATAATACCTTGTACTATAGGCACCATGATTTTTAAGGCTCTGTGTGACCTTGGTTCAGGGATAAACCTCATGCTCCTCTCTGTAATAGAGAAACTGGGAATCTATGGGGTGCAAGCTGCTAAAATCTCATTAGAGATGACAGACAATTCAAGAAAACAGGCTTATGGACAAGTAGAGGATGTGTTAGTAAAGGTTGAAGGCCTTTACATCCCTGCTGATTTCATAGTCCTGGATACTGGAAAGGAAGAGGATGAATCCATCATCCTAGGAAGACCTTTCCTAGCCACAGCAAGAGCTGTGATTGATGTGGACAGAGGAGAATTGATCCTTCAATTAAATAAGGACAACCTTGTGTTTACAACTCAAGGATCTCTCTCTGCATCCATGGAGAGGAAGCAGAAAAAGCTTCTCTCAAAGCAGAGTCAACCAAAGTCCCCACAGTCAAACTCTAAGTTTGGTGTTGGGAGGCCACAACCAAACTCTAAGTTTGGTGTTGAACTCCCATATCCAAACTCTAAGTTTGGTGTTGGAGAGTCTCAACAATGCTCTGAACATCTGTGAGGCTCCATGAGAGCCCACTGTCAAGCTATTGACATTAAAGAAGCGCTTGTTGGGAGGCAACCCAATTTTTATCTAACTATATTTTTCTTAGTTACATGTCTTTATAGGTTCATGATCATGTGGAGTCACAAAATAAATATAAAAATTGAAAACGAAATAAAAAACAGCAGAAGAAAAATCACACCCTGGAGGAAGCACCTGCCTGGCGTTCAACGCCAGAACAGAGCATGGTTCTGGCGCTGAACGCCCAAAATGGGCAGTGTCTGGCGCTGAACGCCCAGAACAAGCATGGTTCTGGCGTTCAACGCCAGAAATGGCCAGTAAATGGGCGTTGAACGCCCAAAATGGGCACCAACCTGGCGCTGAACGCCCAGAGTTGCGTGCAAGGGCATTTTGCATGCCTAATTTGGTGCAAGGGTGTAAATCCTTGAACACCTCAGGATCTGTGGACCCCACAGGATCCCCACCTACCTCCACTCACTTCTTCTCACCTCTTCACCACTCACATCCATCCACTCTTCCTCATAAACCTACCTCATAAACTCCACCTACCTTCAAAATTCAAAACCAATTTCCCACCCAAACCCACCCTACATGGCCGAACCTTAACTCCCATCCCTCCCCTATATATAGCCCTCCATTCTTCCTCATTTTCACACAACAAAAACCTCTCCTCTCTACTTGGCCGAAACACACTTCACCCCTCTTCTCCATATTTTCTTCTTCTTCTTCCTCTATTCTTTCTTTTATTGCTCGAGGGCGAGCAATATTCTAAGTTTGGTGGTAAAAGCATAAGCTTTTTGTTTTTCCATTACCATTGATGGCACCTAAGACCGGAGAATTCTCTAGAAAGGGGAAGGGGAAGATAAAAGCTTTCACCTCCGAGTCATGGGAGATGGAAAGGTTCATCTCCAAAGCCCATCAAGACCACTTCTATGATGTTGTGGCCAAGAAGAAGGTGATCCCCGAGGTCCCTTTCAAACTCAAAAAAAATGAGTATCCGGAGATCCGACATGAAATTCAAAGAAGAGGTTGGGAAGTTCTAACAAATCCCATCCAACAAGTCGGCATCCTAATGGTTCAAGAGTTCTATGCCAATGCATGGATCACCAAGAACCATGATCAAAGTAAGAACCCGGATCCAAAGAACTACGTTACAATGGTTCGGGGGAAATACTTAGATTTTAGTCCGGGGAATGTGAGGTTGGCGTTTAACTTGCCCATGATGCAAGGAGATGAACGCCCCTACACTAGAAGGGTCAACTTTAATCAAAGGTTGGACCAAGTCCTTATGGACATATGTTTGGAAGGAGCTCAATGGAAGATTGACTCCAAAGGCAAGCCGGTTCAACTAAGAAGATTGGACCTCAAGCCTGTGGCTAGAGGATGGTTGGAGTTCATTCAATGCTCAATCATTCCCACTAGCAACCGATCTGAAGTTACTGTGGATCGGGCCATCATGATTCATAGCATCATGATTGGAGAGGAAATAGGAGTTCATGAAGTCATCTCTAATGAACTCTACAAAATAGCCGAAAAGTCATCCCCCATGGCAAGGCTAGCTTTTCCTCATCTTATCTGCCATCTATGTTACTCAGCTGGAGCTTTCATAGAAGGAGACATTCCTATTAAGGAAGAGAAGCCCATCACTAAGAAAAAGATGGAGCAAGCAAGAGAGCCCATTCATGAAGCTCAAGAGGCGGAGGAAGCTCATCACCATGAGATCCCGGAGAGGCATCAAATGCATTTTCCTCCACAAAACTATTGGGAGCAAATCAACACCTCCCTAGGAGAATTAAGTGCCAACATGGGACAATTAAGGGTGGAACATCAAGAGCACTCCATCATGCTCCATGAAGTAAGAGAAGATCAAAAAGCAATGAGGGAGGAGCAACAAAGACAAGGAAGAGACATAGAAGAGCTCAAAGACATCATTGGTTCCTCAAGGAGGAAACGCCACCATCACTAAGGTGGACTCATTCCTTGTTCTTACTTTCTCTGTTTTTCGTTTTCTATGTTATGTGCTTATCTATGTTTATGTCTTCATTACATGATCATTAGTAGTTAGTAACTATGTCTTAAAGTTATGAATGTCCTATGAATCCATCACCTCTCTTAAATGAAAAATGTTTTAATTCAAAAGAACAAGAAGTACATGAGTTTCGAATTTATCCTTGAACTTAGCTTAATTATATTGATGTGGTGACAATGCTTCTTGTTTTCTGAATGAATGCTGAACAGTGCATATGTCTTTTGAAGTTGTTGTTTAAGAATGTTAAATATGTTGGCTCTTGAAAGAATGATGACAAGGAGAAATGTTATTTGATAATCTGAAAAATCAAAAAAATGATTCTTGAAGCAAGAAAAAGCAGCAAAGAACAAAGCTTGCAGAAAAAAAAATAGGCGAAAAAAAAAGAAAAAAAAAAGAGAGAAAAAGCAAGCAGAAAAAACCAAAAGCTCTTAAAACCAAGAGGCAAGAGCAAAAAGCCAATAACCCTTAAAACCAAAAGGCAAGGGCAAATAAAAAGGATCCCAAGGCTTTGAGCATCAGTGGATAGGAGGGCCTAAAGGAATAAAATCCCGGTCTAAGCGGCTAAACCAAGCTGTCCCTAACCATGTGCTTGTGGCGTGTAGGTGTCAAGTGAAAACTTGAGACTGAGCGGTTAAAGTCAAGGTCCAAAGCAAAAAAAAAAAGAGTGTGCTTAAGAACCCTGGACACCTCTAATTGGGGACTTTAGCAAAGCTGAGTCATAATCTGAAAAGGTTCACCCAACTATGTGTCTGTGGCATTTATGTATCCGGTGGTAATACTGGAAAATAAAGTGCTTAGGGCCACGGCCAAGACTCATAAAATAGCTGTGTTCAAGAATCATCATACTGAACTAGGAGAGTCAATAACACTATCTGAACTCTGAGTTCCTATAGATGCCAATCATTCTAAACTTCAATGGATGAAGTGAGATGCCAAAACTATTCAAGAGGCAAAAAGCTATAAGTCCCACTCATATGATTGAAGCTATGTTTCATTGATAGTTTGGAATTTATAGTATATTCTCTTCTTTTTATCCTATTTGATTTTCAGTTGCTTGGGGACAAGCAACAATTTAAGTTTGGTGTTGTGATGAGCGGATAATTTATACGCTTTTTGGCATTGTTTTTAGTATGATTTTAGTAAGATCTAGTTACTTTTAGGGATTTTTTCATTAGTTTTTATGTTAAATTCACATTTCTGGACTTTACTATGAGTTTGTGTGTTTTTCTGTGATTTCAAGTATTTTCTAGCTGAAATTGAGGGACTTGAGCAAAAATCAGATTCAGAGGTTGAAGAAGGACTGCTGATGATGTTGGATTCTGACCTCCCTGCACTCAAAATGGATTTTCTGGAGCTACAGAACTCGAAATGGCACGCTTCTAATTGCGTTGGAAAGTAGACATCCACGGCCTTCCAGAAATATATAATAGTCCATACTTTGGCCAAGTTTAGATGACGCAAACTGGTGTTGAACGCCAGTTCTCTGCCCAATTCTGGCGTCCAGCGCCAGAAAAGGATCCAAAACCAGAGTTGAACGCCCAAACTGGCACAAAAGCTGGCGTTCAACTCCAAGGAGGACCTCTACACGTGCAACACTCAAAGCTCAGCCCAAGCACACACCAAGTGGGCCCCGGAAGTGGATTTATGCATCAATTACTTACTTCTGTAAACCATAGTAGCTAGTTTATTATAAATAGGACATTTCACTATTGTATTTGACATCTTTTTTGATCTTTTGATCCTGGATTGTATTCTGATCCTGTGATCACATTTTAGGGGGCTGGCCATCTCGGCCATGCCTGGACCTTTCACTTATGTATTTTCAACGGTAGAGTTTCTGCGCTCCATAGATTAAGGTGTGGAGCTCTGCTGTTCCTCAAAGATTAATGCAAAGTACTACTGTTTTCTATTCAATTCATCTTATTTTGCTTCTAAGATATTCATTCGCACTTCAACCTGAATGTGATGAACGTGACAATCATCATCATTCCCTATGAACGCATGCTTGACAACCACTTCCGTTCTACATCAGATTGAATGAATATCTCTTAGATCTCTTAATCGGAGTCTTCGTGGTGTAAGCTAGAATGATGGCGACATTCAAGAGAATCCGGAAGGTCTAAACCTTGTCTGTGGTATTCCGAGTAGGATTCAATGATTGAATGACTGTGACGAGCTCCAAACTCGCGATTGCCGGGCGTAGTGACAGACGCAAAAGGATAGTAAATCCTATTCCAACATGATCGAGAACCGACAGATGAATAGCCGTGCCGTGACAGGGTGCGTTGACCATTTTCACTGAGAGGATAGGATGAAACCATTGACAAGGGTGATGCCTCCAGACGATTAGCCGTGCCGTGACAGGGCATTTGGATCATTTTCCCGAGAGAAGACCGAAAGTAGCCATTGATAATGGTGATGTATCACATAAAGCCAGCCATGGAAAGGAGTAAGACTGATTGGATGAAGATAGCAGGAAAGCAGAGGTTCAGAGGAACGAAAGCATCTCTATTCGCTTATCTGAAATTCTCACCAGTGATTTACATAAGTATTTCTATCCCTATTTTATTAATTAATTTCGAAAACCTCATTACTATTTTATATCTGCCTGACTGAGATTTGCAAGGTGACCATAGCTTGCTTCATACCGACAATCTCCGTGGGATTCGACCCTTACTCACGTAAGGTATTACTTGGACGACCCAGTGCACTTGCTGGTTAGTTGTGCGAAGTTGTGAACCATGGTATTGGCATCATGTTTTTGACGCCATTACCTGGGAAAGAAAGAGCAATGAATTTTACATAATCAAAGTGTAATCACAATTTCTGCACACCACTGGACTTAGTCAAGCGAATAGAACAGGTAGTGGTTGTTGTAGGTGCATAAAACAGAATAATAAAGAAAGTAATACCAAACTGGTGGAGAAATAATTATAGGAAATCAGTTAAGGCCTTGGAGATACTTGTTTTTTCGGATTAATTCTTCTTACTGACTACTTTAACAATGAGTGACTCATTTAATGGCAAGGCTGTAAGTGATTAAAGCTAGGGCTAGTGGTCATTAATCTCCTCTGATCCACATCAAACTCCAGTGCTAATGGTCATTCAATATGAACGAGGATGAAGCTCACGCAATTCAATCTCTAGTGATCCTTCTCAAAATGCCACAGACAAGGTCAGATCTTCCGAATCAGAGAATGATGCTCATTATTCTAGCCTTAACGCCACAGAGACCTCAATTACCCATGACTAACGAGATTTTATGTCACGTATCCCAATCAACCCAGATAACTTGTTGGAACATGTGATGTATTCTCAAACTGTAGCTTAATTCGATCCGGCTAAGGCTTCATAAGAGCTCATGTAGAGTAAGGGGTCATACTCTCGTTCCACTCCAGATTTATAAAGATGAAAAATGACAATACATCATAGAATGGAATCAAACATATATTAGAGTAGAAAAGTAATAATATTAATCCATGGGAATGAACAAAGCTCCTATCCTTAACTTGGGAGGTTTAGTTGCTCATATTTTACAGAGAAAATAGATAAGGTGTAATGTAATGTGTCTGTGCTTCTCCCCTTCTGGGAGGCATGATCCTCAGGAGGAAGGAAGTCCCTTATTTATAGTAAAAACTATAAGAGTATAAGACTAAACCTAAAAGATATTGTTCTTAATTAAAAATTACAAAAAGAAAATAAAATAAGCAAAGAAGTGCTAAAATCTACTTTGGGCCCACTTTGGTCATGTGCTTCGTATGCCTGGCGTTCAACTTGGGCTTCTGGGCATTGAACGCCCATTAGGGGGGTGAACGTGTTGTTTCCTTGCTCCCTGGGTGGCGTTGGACTCTAGTCTTGAGCGTTCAACGCTGGGCTTGCTCCTCTTTGGGCGTTGAACTCCAGTCTTGGGCGTTCAACTTGGAGGCTGGTCCATCTTGGGCGTTAAACTCCAGAGGTGGGCGTTCAATGCCCGTTTTGAGCAGTGATTCCAAAAAAAAAGTATAAACTATTATATATTTCTGGAAAGCTCTAAAAGTTAGCTTTCCAAGGCCATTAAAAACGCATCAATTGGACCTCTATAGCTCAAGATATGCTCGTTGGAATGTATGGAGGTCAGGATTTGACAACATCTGCTATCCTTTCTTTGCCTCTGAATCAGACTTTGCCAAAACTTGCCAATTTCACCCAAAAATTATATAAAATCATACGAAAAATACAAAAACTCAAAATAGCATCCGAAATATGATTTTTGCACTAAAACATAATAAAACTTGATAAAATATGCTCAAAAACACTAAGAAAATGGTACTAAAAAGGGTACAAAATATTCACTCATCATAAACCAAGAGGGAAAAGGGTTTCTTACCTTACCCACTAAAATTAGTGATAGATGCCACCAAGAACATAAGTTAGAGAATCCCTATAACATCAAAATCATCAAAAATCCTCAACACCCAAACCAAAAATGCGATTTCAGTTTCAAATGAGAAACTGGGACTAAGATTTCAAGTTACTTACCAAACTATCTAGATAGAATTGAAGAAGAGGAGACAAGCTTCGTGTAGCCACAAATGGCTCATCAATCGGAGCTTCGTAGCAAAAGTTATGGAGGTTTGAAGGTGGAGCTAGGGTTAGGTTTTCTCCTCTCTTCTCCCTTCTCTGAATTTCAGCCCTCTCTCATCAAATGGGGGAAATGATGGCTGAAAACTCATTAAATATGGGTATATATATGGGGGCTTGGGCCCATTTGGGTCCGATTCACTTGTTTTAGTCCGTTGGCCCAATATTGAGCCAAAACCTTTAAGATAAGCACTTTAATTCGCACCCTAAATATTTTTACTTCTCCAAATTATAAAATTTAAATTTCTAATTTTATTTCGCTCTCATTTAATTTATTTATTAGTTGTTAATTAATTATTTAGTATTTTGTGGGATTTTACAAATTTTGATATTACTTTTTCCAATGCAATATTTAGAATCTAGAACGGAGTTAGAATATTTTCCAACAATTCTAAATCTTTAGGGATGAAGAACAAAAACTCAATCATGAATAAAGCATAAACCTCAAATAAAGTAAAACACTTAGATTAATAATCCATAAAAATATGAACAGAGCTCCTAACTTTAACAAAGGAGATTAGTAGCTCATGGTGCCAAGGAAAAATCCCAACAATGAATTGAAAATGGTTAAAGCAAGAGAAGTATGTGTCTCTTTTCTTTTTATACTAACCCTAAAAAAATAATTCAAAATTTAAACTAATTCAAAAAGAAACTAAATCAAATCTAATCTAATTCAGAATTAAAATATCACTGATTTGTAGATGTTTTGATTCAAGCACTTACAATATCAAGCAAAATAATGTACGTTATTTCTTTTTTAATGTTTGGTGTAAAAGAATCTTATTAACAACTGTTGTAAAAACATGTGAAACTTATTGTATTGAAATAACCAAGATTTTTTAAAAAACACACTTTAACTGGATTCTTAATTCAACATTGAAAATTAAAATGTATAAGTGAAATTTAAAATTTAAGAGTAAAATTGTCATAACAAAAAAAAAAGATACATACTTAGGTTTGCAAACTCAAGAAATTTTTGTGCGTGCATAGCTTCGAGGTTCAAAGCACATATGAAAGATGGCACATCAAAGGAATGTTAGCTTGCTACCGTGTTTATTGAAGCATGAGCTTTCGTGTCTGTGATCTTGTTCCCTTTGTCATTTTCTTCCAGCATGTCATTGTTGGCTAAGAACTATTTTTCACTGTCACTGTTGTTTACTTTTCATACTGTGTTGTTGGTGCGGAATTTGAGAATGTCCACAACTGAATTGACAAGTACACCTGATCGTCTAGATAATACCTCAGGTAAGTGAGGGTCGATCCCACAAGGACTGATAGATTGAGCAACAATATTCAAATGATTGGGTTATTTAGGAAAACAAAAAAGTTGGTTTTGTGGTTTTCAAAAGCATTAAATGGTAAATCAGAGAGTAAAGAAAGAAAATAAGAGAATTGGTGAGAAATCAATAAGAGAAACAGTTAAGGTATCGGAGATATTTACTTTTCTGGATTAAGTTTCTTACCAACTATTTTTAATCATGCATGATTCATTTCATGGCAAACTGTAGTTGACTAAACCCTAATGTCTTAGTGATTTAGTCTCCTCTAACCTTCATCAACTGCCAATGTCTTGGTCACTTGATTCCGATTAGATGGTTAAGTTCAAATCTAGTTTATGGCCACAAAAACCCTAATTATCCAAAGCTAAACAGATTATATGTCACGTATCTAGATTAGTCCAAGTAATTAGCAATTTAGGAGGAGTTTACTTTCAAGCTGTGTTTAGGTGAGAGACCTCTTCCAAGGGTCACAAGAACGCATCTAGATTAAGGATCATACTTTCGTTTCACCCAAATTCATAAAATGAAGAACGAAAGTAATTCTTAAAACTGAATTAATACATTAATTAAAATAGAAAAATAATAGTCTTAATTCACAGAAATAAACAGAGCTCCTAACCTTAACCAATGAGGTTTAGTGGCTCATGACTTATAGAAAAAACAAGGGTTTTGAAAAGTGTTACGTGTGGAAGTGCGAAGATTCCCCTGAAGGGTGAATCTTTTCCATTTTATGTCTAACCTAATTTTATTTGAAACTAAAATAAAATATTAAATCCTAAAACTAAAAGATATTGTTTGTAAATAAAAATTATAAAAATAAAGGATAAGATAACTAATAAAAGATAAATCCAACTAGATATGCTCCAAGAGTGCAAGTGTGGTCCGGACGCCTGGCGCACAAAGAGGCAGCAACATTTCTGGTTTATGAGGCTTGTTGTGCCCAGAGAGGCAGCTTCCAATCTTCTTTTTTTCTGCACAAAACTCTGCCAAAGTTCTCCGAATTTCACCTGAAATAAATAAAAACACTGAAACAGTCAAAGTAGCATCCAAAGACAATTTTTGTACTAAAATAAAATAAAACTTAATAAATTCTAACTGAAAATGACTAAAAAACAAGGGAAAAATAGGTACAAGATGCTCACGTATCACAATATCAAACTTGAACTGTTACTTGTCTTCAAGCAACTAAGACAATATAGGATTGAGAAAAGAGGAGAAAAACGCCTAAGGCTTGAGTTAGTAAAAGATTAGAATTAGTGGAAACAAGATTATTTAATATATCTACATTATCAATCAACTTGGACATTAATGACTCAAGTTCACCCAAGTTTTTAACTCAAGTCAAGAATGCAAAATCTACTCTATAACTAGTTCAAGTATTTTATGAAACACACCTAGAGTGCATAAACATAAAACTTCATAAATTATAAGAATTTATAAAATCTACAACTATCAAATTCAAGAAAGCAACAATAACATCTTAAGTAAGCAAGAATAAAGCATAAAACATCAAATTCATTAAAGAAAATTGAAAATTCAACTAGAGTTCATAAACTAAAATAGCAAACTAGAGAAAGTAACAAGAAATTCTAAGAAACTACAGTAGTAAAATAAAATATTATAAACTAAGAACTACAATTAAACAAACTAAAACCTAAAAACAAGAGATAAATTCACAAGAAACCCTTAAATTCTAGAAAAAAGTTGGAATTTCTTTGTTTAGAATTCAAGGTCCTAAACCCTAAAAAAGAAAGAAAATGAAAAAAATGAGTGTGTTGTGTGTCCCCCTCAAGACTTGTTTCAAATATGGCTTTAAAATGGTTTGAAATGGGCCAAATGGTCTCAAATTGCGAGTCACGTGCCATTTTAAATGGGGCACGCGCTAAATGTGGTGCATACGCACCTCATGCGTACGCATCTCAGCAGCTTTGCCAATTCTTAATTTCTTCATAAAATCTTCATTTTTGTATGCTTTTCTTCCATCTTTCCAAGTTCTTGTCTTCTAAACCTCACACAACGTAAACAACATACCAAGAAATTGAATAGAATAAAAGTAGAATTTATTTGATAATTCTAAAGGCCTAAAAAGCATATTTCAATTAATTAAGCATAACTAGGAGAAAATTCATAAAAGCATGAATTCACAAGGAATATGTACAAGTTAATAAATTCTACTCTTTTCAATTCAAAAATATCATAAAATATAAATTTATTAGATTTCTACAAATAAATTTTACACCTTCAACTGTATATGATATAACGTCACCATCAAAATATACTAATAAACTCACATTGCCTTCCATTATTCCGACGAAAATTTTGTTACACCTATCAAAACTAAAAATATTCGAGACACTGAAGTTCAAAGAAAGAAATGGTGAAAAACACAATTATGAGAGAAAAAAAAGTATGAATCTCTCATATGTTGGGTTATCTATTTTATATAAAAAGACAAAAAAATGTTTTTATTTATTCTTCATTATAAAATAGTCAACTTTAGTTACAAATAATATTATATTATTACTATTTCACATACAACTAAAAACTAAATTGTCAAATCAATCTGCTAAAGAGTGCTTCTCTCTCTTTGCGAATCGTTGCATCAGATCAACTGCTTCTAACATTGTGCATAGTCACTTTTGCGAAAAAATACTTTCTTCTAACTTTTTGCAACTAAAAGGTTGCGTTTTTAATTAAAAAAACACCTAAAAAGCATCTTGCTATTAGCAAAAAAAAATTTACAATTAAAAAAAAAACACCTAAAAATTATCTTGTTATTAGCAAAAAAAAAAAAAGATTTTAAAATTTTAAAAAAACATCTCACTCTTACACTCTATGCCAGATAAGTTGAATTCAAACACAAAATTATATTAAATCTTTTGGCGATGAATGAGAAGGCCAAAACCACCACACCCAGACATAACACCCTCCGACCTTATCTCGGGGCATAACTCCAAAAATATTTTCATATTAAAATTTTTTGGCCAAAAAACTCTCGGACACCAAATGACAAATGTCCAAATCCCAAATAATCTGAGACAAGGTATTAGTATGAGAAAATATATATATGAATAAAGTATTATTTTAGTTCTCAATATTTGAGTCAGATATTTATTTAGTCTATAATATTTTAAATGTCTTATTTCAATCCAAAAGAATTTTAAACGGGTTCAATATTATCCCACATTTAAAATTAACATAAAAAATTAACATTTAAAAACTAATATAACATTTGATTTCAATACAGAAATAAAATTGACCCACTAATAATTATTAATGTAAATTTTTTTTGTTAATTATTCGAATCAAATTTAACGGTAAGATAACATTACATCCGTTTGGAACATTTTAAAATTGAAATAGAATGTTTGAAACATTAGATTTCGACCTCAACATTAGAGACCAAAATAGTACTTAGTCTTATATATCTTACATTTCCAGAAAGCAGTTTGTAGTCCACATGATCAGTCTCATTCTTGTTGAGTTCTTGGAATTTATCCCAAATTGATCCAATAAAAGAATACATTTCATCACCTTTCAAACTTTCCTGCAATACTATGAGTTGAATTACATAATTACCGTATATTATATAGTACAAGTTAAATGATACACAACGGAAGTACCAAGCATCAAGCATATAGAGCTTTGTTCAGCTCATGTCTTTTTCAAAACTTAATTTCAAAATCTTTTCTAACTTCCCATCTTTTCAAATTTGATTTTCAAATCTTTTTCAATTAACTACTTGACTTTTTGTTTGATTTTAAAAGTTTACTATTTCAATCATATCTTTTTCAAAACTACCTAACTAATTCTCTCTCTAAATTTTCGAAAATCACCTTCCTCTTTTTCAAAATTCCTTTTTAATTAACTATTTGTTTTAAATTTTAATTTGATTTAATTTTATTTTTTTCTTAATTTTCAAATTCTAACCAAAATTCAAAATAAAAACAAAAATATTTTTCTTTTCTTTTCAATTATTTTCGAAAATTCTTCTCTCTCACCTCCTTCTAATTATTTATTTATCTACTAACACTTCTCTTTCTTAAAAATTCGAACCCACTCCCTCTTTTTGTGTTCAAATTTCTTTTCTTCTTCTACTCACATAAAGGAATCTCTATACTGTGACATAGAGGATTCTATATTTTCTTTTCTGTTTTCTTCTTTTTCATATGAGCAGGAACAAGGATAAGAACATTCTCGTTGAAGCTGATCCTGAACCTGAAAGGACTCTGAAGAGGAAGCTAAAGCACAACTCTCTGGAGAAAATCTGACAGAAATTTTCGAAAAAGAAGGAGACATGGCCAAAAATAATAATGCAAGGAAGATGCTTGGTGACTTTACTGCACCAAATTCCAATTTGCATGGAAGAAGCATCTCAATCCCTGCCATTGGAGCAAACAATTTTGAGCTAAAGCCTCAATTAGTTTCTCTGATGCAACAGAACTGCAAGTTTCATGGACTTCCATCAGAAGATCCTTTTCAGTTCTTAACTGAATTCTTGCAGATCTGTGATACTGTTAAGACCAATGGGGTTGACTCCGAGGTCTACAGGCTTACGCTTTTCCTGTTTGCTGTAAGAGACAGAGCTAGAATATGGTTGGACTCTCAACCTAAAGATAGCCTAAACTCTTGGGATAAGCTGGTCACGGCTTTCTTAGCCAAGTTATTTCCTCCTCTAAAGCTTAGCAAGCTTAGAGTGGATGTTTAAACCTTCAAACAGAAAGAAGGTGAATCCCTCTATGAAGCTTGGGAGAGATATAAGCAACTGACCAAAAAGTGTCCTTCTGACATGCTTTCAGAATGGACCATCCTGGATATATTCTATGATGGTCTATTTGAATTATCAAAGATGTCATTGGACCATTCTGTAGGTGGATCCATTCACCTAATGAAAATACCTGCAGAAGCTCAGGAACTCATTGACATGGTTGCAAATAACCAGTTCATGTACACCTCTGAAAGGAATCCTGTGAGTAATGGGATGCCTCAGAGGAAGGGAGTTCTTGAAATTGATACTCTGAATGTCATATTGGCTCAGAATAAAATATTGACTCAGAAAGTCAATATGATTTCTCAGAGTATGAATGGATTGCAAGCTGCATCCAATAGTACTCAAGAGGCATCTTCTGAAGAAGAAGCTTATTATCCTGAGAACCCTGCAATAGCAGAGGTGAATTACATGGGGGAACCCTATGGGAATACCTATAATTCCTCATGGAGAAATCATCCAAATTTCTCATGGAAGGATCAACAAAAGCCTCAACAAGGCTTAATAATGGTGGAAGAAACAGGTTTAACAATAATAAGCCTTTTCCATCATCCACTCAGCAACAGACAGAGAATTCTAAGCAGAATCCATCTAGCTTAGCAAATATAGTCTCTGATCTATCTAAGGCCACTTTAAGTTTCATGAATAAAATAAGGTCCTCCATTAGAAATTTGGAGGCACAAGTGGGCCAGCTGAGTAAAAGGGTCACTGAAACTCCTCCTGGTACTCTCCCAAGCAATACAGAAGAGAATCCAAAAAGAAAGTGCAAGGCCATTACCTTACTTGGTGTGGCCAAACCCAAAGAGGAGGGGGACGACGTGAATCCTAGTGAGGAAGACCTCCTGGGACGCTCAGTGACCAATAAGGAGTTTCCCTTTGAGGAACCAAAGGAATCTGAGGCTCATCTAGAGACCATAGAGATTCCAATGAACCTCCTTCTGCCCTTCATGAGCTCTGATGAGTATTCATCCTCTGAAGAGGATGAAGACATTATTGAAGAGCAAGTTGCTAAGTACCTTGGTGCAATCATGAAGCTGAATGTCAAATTATTTAGTAATGAGACTTGGGAAGATGAACCTCCCTTGCTCACCAATGAATTAAATGCATTGGATAGGCATAAATTACCTCAAAAGAAACAGGATCCTGGTAAATTCCTAATTCCCTGTAACATAGGCACCATGACCTTTGAGAAGGCTCTGTGTGACCTGGGGTCAGGAATAAACTTAATGCCACTCTCTGTAATGGAGAAACTTGGGATCTTTGAGGTGCAAGCTGCTAGAATCTCTTTAGAGATGGCAGACAACTTAAGAAAACAGGCTTATGGACAAGTAGAGGACGTGTTAGTAAAGGTTGAAGGCCTTTACATCCCTGCTGATTTCATAATCCTAGACACTGGGAAGGATGAGGATGAATCCATCATCCTTGGAAGACCCTTCCTAGCCACAGCAAGAGCTGTGATTGATATGGACAGAGGAGAATTGGTCCTTCAACTGAATGAGGACAACCTTGTGTTTAAAACTCAAGGATCTCCTTCTGTAACCATGGAGAGTAAGCATGAAAAGCTTCTCTCACTGCAGAGTCAACCAAAGCCCCCACAGTCAAACTCTAAGTTTGGTGTTGGGAGGCCACAACCAAACTCTAAGTTTGGTGTTGAACCCCCACATTCAAACTCTAAGATTGGTGTTAGGGGGTTCCAACAATGCTCTGAATATCTGTGAGGCTCCATGAGAGCTCACTGTCAAGCTATTGACATTAAAGAAGTGCTTGTTGAGAGGCAATCCAATGTTATTTAATTATATTTATTTATTTTCTATTGTTATTTTATGTGTTTTTTAGGTTGATGATCATGTGGAGTCACAAAAACTACTGAAAAATAAAAAATAGAATGAAAAACAGCTTTAAAAATAGCTCACCCTGGAGGAAGAACTTACTGGCGTTTAAACACCAGTAAGAAGCATCAAACTGGCGTTTAACGCCAGAAAGAAGCATCAAGCTGGCGTTAAACGCCAGAAACAAGCTCCAAACTGGCGTTTAACGCCGGAACAGAGCATGAAAGTGGCGTTAAACGCCAGAAACAGGGCTATATTTGGGCGTTTAACGCCAAAAACAAGCAGCAAGCTGGCGTTTAACGCCAGACATGCATGCTAAGGGCGTTTTACATGCCTAATTGGAGCAGGGATGTTAAGTCCTTGACCCCACTGGATCTGTGGACCCCACAGGATCCCCACCTACCACACCTCTTCTCCTCTCCTCTTCACACCTTTCCATAACACTCTTCCCCAAAATAACCTCCACCAATTACCTCCATTACTCCTCCAAAACCATCATATAACCCACCTACACCCACCCAATCAAATTCAAACCATCACTCCTTCCTTTTCACACATCATAACCACAAAAAAACCCCTTGGCCAAACCATTCACACACCTCCATCTTCTTCTTCGTCTACTACTTTCTTTCTTCTTTTGCTCGAGGACAAGCAAACCTTCTAAGTTTGGTGTGGTAAAAGCGTTGCTTTTATTTTTCCATAACCATTTACGACATCTAAGGCCAGAGAAACCTCTAGAAAGAGGAAATGGAAGGCAATTGCTTCCACCTCCAAGTCATGGGAGATGGAGAGATTCATCTCAAAAGCCCATTACTAAGAAAATGATGGAGCAAACAAGAGAGCCCACTCATGGACCTCAACAAGAGCATGAGGAAATTCCTCATCATGAAATCCCCGAGATACCTCAAGGGATGCACTTTCCTCCACAAAACTATTGGGAGCAAATTAACACTTCCCTAGGAGAATTAAGTTCTAACATGGGACAACTAAGGGTGGAGCACCAAGAGCATTCCATCCTCCTCCATGAAATTAGAGAAGATCAAAGAGCTATGAGGGAGGAGCAACAAAGGCAAGGAAGAGACATTAAGGAGCTAAAGCACTCCATAAGATCTTCAAGAGGAAGAACTATCCGCCATCACTAAGGTGAACCCGTTCCTTAATTTCCTTGTTCTTTATTTTCTGTTTTTCGAAAATTTTGCTTTATGTTTTATTTATGTTTGTGTCTTATTACATGATCATTAGTGTTTAAATGTCTATATCTTAAAGCTATGAATGTCCTATGAATCCATCACCTCTCTTAAATGAAAACTGTTCTAAAAACAAAAGAACAAGAAGTACATGGTTTCGAATTCATCCTTGAAATTAGTTTAATTATTTTGATATGGTGACAATACTTTTTATTTTCTGAATGAATGTTTGAACAGTGCATATGTCTTTTGAATTTGTGGTTTATGAATGTTAAATATGTTGGCTCTTGAAGAATAAGGAAAAAGGAGAAATGTTATTTGATGATCTGAAAAATCATAAAAATAATTCTTGAAGCAAGAAAAAGAAGTGAATACAAAAGCTTGTGAAAAAAAAAAGAAAAAAAATGGCGAAAAGAAAAGAAAAAGAAAAAGCAAGCAGAAAAAGCCAAAAGCTCTTTAAACTAAAAGGCAAGAGCAAAAAGCCAATAGCCCTTAAAACCAAAAGGCAAGGGTAATAAAAAGGATCTAAGGCTTTGAGCATCAGTGGATAGGAGGGCCCAAAGGAATAAAATCCCGGCCTAAGCGGCTAAACCAAGCTGTCCCTAACCATGTGCTTGTGGCGTGAAGGTGTCAAGTGAAAACTTGAGACTGAGCGGTTAACATCAAGGTCCAAAGCAAAAAAAAGAGTGTGCTTAAGAACCCTGGACACATCTAATTGGGGACTTTAGCAAAGCTGAGTCACAATCTGAAAAGGTTCACCCAGTTATGTGTCTGTGGCATTTATGTATCCGGTGGTAATACTGGAAAACAAAGTGCTTAGGGCCACGGCCAAGACTCATAAAGTAGCTATGTTTAAGAATCAACATACTGAACTAGGAGAATCAATAACACTATCTGAATTCTGAGTTCCTATAGATGCCAATCATTCTGAACTTCAAGGGATAAAGTGAGAAGCCAAAACTATTCAAGAGGCAAAAAGCTACTAGTCCTGCTCATCTGATTGGAGCTAAGTTTCATTGATATTTTGGAATTTATAGTATATTCTCTTCTTTTTATCCTATTTGATTTTTAGTTGCTTGGGGACAAGCAACAATTTAAGTTTGGTGTTGTGATGAGCGGATAATTTATACGCTTTTTGGCATTGTTTTTACATAGTTTTCAGTATGATTTAGTTAGATTTTAGTATATTTTCATTAGTTTTTAAATAAAAATCACATTTCTGGACTTTACTATGAGTTTGTGTGTTTTTCTATGATTTTAGGTAATTTCTGCCTGAGAGGGACCTGAGCAAAAATCAGATTCAGAGGTTGAAGAAGGACTATAGATGTTGTTGGATTCTGACCTCCCTAAACTCAAAGTGGATTTTCTAGAGCTACAAGAGTCTAAATGGCGTGCTCTCAATTGCGTTGGAAAGTAGACATCCAGGGCTTTCCAGCAATATATAATAGTCCATACTTTGCCCAAGTTTAAACGACGCAAACTGGCGTTCAATGCCAGCTCGCTGCTCTATTCTGGAGTTAAACGCCAGAAACAGGTTATAAACTGGTGTTTAACTCCAAGGAAGACCTCTGCACATGAAAGATTCAATGCTCAGTCCAAGCACACACCAAGTGGGCCCGGAAGTAGATTTCTGCATCATTTACTCACTTCTGTAACCCTAGTAACTAGTTTAGTATAAATAGAACTTTTTACTATCATGTTAAGGGTCGAATCTTTGGATTATCTTTTGATCCTTTGATCACGTTTTGGAGGCTGGCCATTCGGCCATGTTTGGACCTTGTTCTTATGTATTTTCAACGGTAGATTTTCTACACACCATAGATTAAGGTGTGGAGCTCTGCTGTTCCTCATGAATTAATGCAAAGTACTACTGTTTTTCTATTCAATTGAGACCTATTTCTTCTCTAAGATATTCATTCGCACTCAAGAACATGATGAATGTGATGATTATGTGACACTCATCATTCTCACTTATGAACGCGTGCCTAACAAACACTTCCGTTCTACATGAAAACAAGCTTGAATGTGTATCTCTTAGCCTCCTGATCGTGGATCAGAGTCTTCGTGGTATAGGCTAGAACTATTGGCGGCCATTCTTGAGGTCCGAAAAGTCTAAACCTTGTCTGTGGTATTCCGAGTAGGATCTGGGAAGGGATGGCTGTGACGAGCTTCAAACTCGCGAGTGCTGGGCGTAGTGACAGACGCAAAAGGATTACTGAATCCTATTCCAACATGATCGAGAACCGACAGATGATTAGCCGTGCGGTGACAACACATTTTGGACCATTTTCACTGAGAGGACGGGAAGTATCTATTGACAACGGTGATGCCCAATATACAGCTTGTCATAGAAAGGAGTGGGAATGATTGGATGAAGACAGCAGGAAAGCAGAGGTTTAGGAGGAACGAAAGCATCTCTATACGCTTATCTAAAATTCTCACCAATGAATTACATAAGTATCTCTATCCCATTTTATGTTTTATTTATCTTTTAATTATTAAAACTCTATAACCATTTGAATCCGCCTGACTGAGATTTACAAGGTGACCATAGCTTGCTTCAAGCCGGCAATCTCCGTGGGATCGACCCTTACTCACGTAAGGTTTATTACTTGGATGACCCAGTGCACTTGCTGGTTAGTTGTGCGAAGTTGTGATAAAGTGTGTGAATTACGTTCCGAGCACCAAGTTTTTGGCGCCGTGGTTAAGGATCACAATTTCGTGCACCACCTCCATTGTAAGTATCTCTTAATTACTACTCTTTATAGTTACAATTTTGATACTCTTTCTTGTAATTAAAGTCATAGTGTTAATATATATACTTTTTGCAATTTTACTTTTTTGTTGATGATTTTGATGATTGATGATTGTTATATGCTTGGTTGAGTTGCTATTGTTGCTTTTGATCATTTGTTGCTCATAGTTTCAAGCATTTTCTCAATTTTGTCATGATTTATATTTTTGCCCACCAAATGTTTGTGAAAATGTCAATTTTGATTATGGGCTAAATTTCCACCTCTTGGCTTGGGAAAAATGAGCAATTGGGATCCTAGAGTTGGAATGTGTAACATTTAGTGATGATTCTTGGATTGTTAATTATTCTTGTTTCCACTAACGCTCACTTAACCTACTCTCCAATGTGAGGGTTAACTAAGTGAGATTAATCCATTACAAATTCATAGTTGTAGTTCCAACAAGAAAATGATTGCCTAGCTCATCCCAAGCCAAGATTCCACTTATGTTTTGAATCACACACACACATACATACATCAATCACTTTTATAGCTTACTTATTCATATTACATAGCTAGTTCTTTAATTCCTTTATTAGTTCATTACTTGTAATTTTGAATGTTCTTTTATTCCTTTAATTATTTATCTCTTTATTGAAATCTTGTTGCCTTCACAACCGAAATTGTGCACTCATTGATCACTAGTCCTTGGGAGATGACCCGGGAATTAAAACTCCCGATTTATATTTATTTTGAAGAGTGACAACCTTTGTACTTCCAAACTTTTGGGGAAGATTGTTTGTTGGTTGGGAACTATGCTATCAACGTAATTATTTTTGTGAGAATTCTTAACCGACGATCATCCTCCTACTAAATTTTTGGCACCGTTGCCGGGGATACTAAGTGTAATGAGTGCTATAGTTTTGGTTGTTGTGAATATGTGAATAGTGTGAATACTTGATTTTTGTTTGTTACTTAACACTAATTGGTAGATGGTGCCTCTATCTAACTAGTAGTAGTAACTAACGTTTTTATTTGTTTAGTCCTAGGTAAATAGATATAGTTAGGGTATATATTCATCTATTTATTACTTTTGTTAATATCATTGAGTCTTAACTTTTCTTTTCACCATGAGCTATCACCCTTTTGGCTTGGAGTTTGGTTGTTATCATGTTGTAGGGGATGATAATACCAACATCGGGTTGCATCAAAATATGGGAGGCCAATTTGATGGAGAGTCGCAAGCAAGCAATTCTTGGCAACAAGGACCTTCACATGGACCCTATGATCCTAATGCCTATCAACCTCTCATATCTAGAGGAACCCACAATCATTACAATTTTGCCCCTCCACATGTTCATGCTCCATATCCCCTACATGAGACACAACCACTATACTCTCAAGTCCCTTTGCCATTCCCACCACCAACTCCTCTTCATTTACCTTACCAATCACCGCACTTGAAGCAACCTAACCTTCACCATCATCCCACTCACTTCAACCTTCCTCATGAGGAGAACAATCTTCAAGCCTACATTCAAGAACAACAGGAATTTTAAAGGAAACAAGACAATTGCATGGCAATTCTTGCCAAGGTCTTGTCCTGTTTAACACTTCCCTCTACCTCTAATAACCTTACTCCTTTACAACTTGTGACACCCATTAGCCCACCGTTACCGCCTCCTTCAACCCTCAAGTCTAGCATCGATGCTATAATTTCAAAAGGAGGCGAGCCACTTGAGAAGATAAACCCTCAATCCACTTTTGCCAAAGAGGAGCCTAATGATGAATTGATTGATAGGGAAGAGAACTCCGTTGAAGATGGAGAAAAGGGAAAACTCATAGTAGACACCCAACATGAGCTCCGAGAAGGTTTAATTGTTGATGGGAGCTCAAGAGTGAGAGAATTTGATGACGATGATGAAAGTACCTTGATAAACCCCAACTTTGTGGTTTATATTGTGTAGAATTTGGGGGGTTTTTGTCAATATTTCTCACACTTATTCACAAGAAATGCATGGTTTTGTGTTCCCTTCCTAATATTGCTCCATGATGAAAAACATGCTTATTTTGCCTTAAAATTGCTATTTTTAATCCTCTTTTATTGCCATTCGATGCCGTGATGTATTTGTTGAGTGATTTCAGGAATTATAGGACAAGAATGGCCTGGAAGAGAGAAAGAAAGCATGCACAAGAGGAAGGAACATGAAGATTTGAATTTTGGGAATTCCAGCATGGGCGCGCACGCGCACTTCACGCGCACGCGTGGATGTGGATAGCTGGAAGCAGCACGCAAGGATGGACGCATCTGTGTAGATCAGAGAAATCCCACCGACGCACGCGCGCATATGGCGCGCACGCATGGATCACAGAAACAATCGGCGCGCACGCACGCATGGTGCGCACGCGCGGAAAGCTGTACATGACCTCATTAAAGGAAATCATGCCTGGCGATTTCTGAGGCTCATCAGGCCCAAATTCAAGCTGCTTCTGCATGAAAAAGACCCAAGGATGCTAGGGGAAAGGGGGGATCAATCATTTTACACATAGACATAATTTTCAGCTAGTTTTGGTTCTTTTTCTTCTAGAGAGAGAAATCCTTGTTCCTCTCTAGATCTAGCTTTAATTTGATCTTCCCTTGTTGAATTCTGAAATGGATCTTGTTAATTACTAGTTTTAATTGTTTAATTTGAAATTCTCTAGTATATTTGTGTTAGATCTTGTGTTAGTTTTATGTCTCCTTGTTATTTGTCATTTTATACCTATTTCATGAATCTTGTAGCTCTTGATTTGTTATTGTTGCATTGATGATTTCCATGATTAATTGTGTTGTTTGAGTGATTGTATGTTGATAATTGTTAGTGGGTACTTGTTAGTTTCAATTTAATTGCAATTTGAATATGTCTTTTATTAATGCTTACCATGTGTTTGATGAAATGTTTCCTTTGATTATGGAGTAGTCCTTTTTACTCTTGGCCTAGACTAAGGGAATTGGTTAAGCTTGAGTCATTGGGTCTAATGGATTTGATGATTTGGGAACCCTTAGTGGTTAATTTGATAGCCATTGACACTAGCCTACTATCAAGTTAATTGGTAGTTAGGTTGGACCTTATGGGTTGATGTTGACCAAACCATTTAACATACTTCAAGTATAGAAGTAAACTTAATGAGTTTGGTTCCTCATAATTGTCAAGATATGGTTATTAGACAAGGATGGTGACCCCAATTCCCACGTCTAGCCAAGAGTTGCTTTTATTATTCATATTTGAAAACCCAAATTCTAATTGTCTTGTCTTAGTTATAGTTATTGTTTAGTTTTAGAGTAGAATTATATTGAATGTTATCTTCTTAGTTGGAATTGCTCATATCTTGCTTAGTTATTTGAATAGTTTCTTGCATTTTAAGATTACTTGCTTGTTAAGATCCCTAGTTTAATTTCTTGTTCATGACTCACAACCCCGGATTTCTAACCAATGTTGAAGCACATGTTTGCCCATTCCTTATGAGACGACCCGAGGTTTTAATACTTCGGTTACTTTTATTGGGGTTGAACTTGTGACAACCAAATTCCCTTCTAAATTTGATACTCGAAGATTGTTGTTGGGAAGAGCTATACTTGCAACGGGATTTTATTGAGAAATTCTATACCAACATAGTCCACGGGGGCCATCATACCTCACCAATCCCTCATGACCAAGAGGATAGACTACCACACCAAGAAGCAAGGGAAGATTTGAAGCCTCTTCCACCTCATGTTAAATATGCATTTCTTGATGAGGAACATAAATTTTTGGTGATAGTTGCAACCGATCTAGTCAAGAATTAACTAACTCGCCTCTTGGAAGCAGACATCATCTATCCCATCTCTAACAGTGAGTGGGTGAGTCCGGTCTAAGTGGTGCCAAATAAATCAGGGGTAACCGTGGTAAAAATGAAAAGTGGAGAGCTTGTTGCAACTCGAATTCAAAATACTTGGCAGGTGTGTATTGATTACCATCGTCTAAATCAAGCAACGCGGAAGGGCCATTACCCGTTGCCATTTATTGATCAAATGTTGGATCACTTGGCAAGTAAATCCCATTACTGCTTCTTGGATGGATATACTGGATACTTCCAAATTCACATAGCTCCTGAAGATTAGGAGAAAACTACCTTCACTTGTCCCTTTAGAACGTTTGCATATAAAAGAATGACGTTTGGCTTATGCAATGCACCGGCAACGTTCCAAAGGTACATGACAAGCGTTCTCTTGGATCTAGTAGAGAATTGCATGGAAGTATTCATGGACGATTTCAGTGTTTATGGTAGCTCCTTTGATGATTGTTTAGCGAACTTAGCTAGGGTACTAGAACGATGCACCAATACCAACCTTTTATTGAACTTTGAGAAATATCATTTTATGGTGAAGCAAGGCATAGTATTGGCTCATATTGTATCTAGAGACGGAATTTCTGTCGACCCCGCTAAGATTGATGTCATTTTGAGTTTACCTTACCCCTCCTCGGTGAGAGAGATCCGTTCCTTTCTTGGTCATGCAGGTTTTTACCGTCGATTTATCAAGAATTTGAGCCAAGTTGCCTTACCCCTCTCCCGCCTACTTCTAAAGGATGTGGAGTTCCATTTCAATAAGGATTGCAAAAAGGCTTTTGATAAAATAGATGGTTGAATCAAAATAATTCCTTTCAAGTTCTATTTATTTTGAGGGCAATATGAATATTCTATTATGTTCCATCAACACATTAAAAAGATTATATGAGATATCTTCCGTGATTGAAGGAAGCGTTGACCACAACCCCTATTGTGCGAGGCCCGAATTAGAACCAACCTTTCAAGATCATGTGTGATGCCTCGAATCACATTGTAGGTGCCGCCTAGCACAGCACGATGGTAACGCTCCTTACACTATAGCATATGCTTCAAAAATTTTAGATTCGGCCCAGTCAAATTACACCACTACCGAAAAAGAGCTTTTAGCCATTATTTTTGTGCTAGATAAGTTTTGACCTTATTTGCTAGGCTCTAAAGTAGTAGTGTAATCGGACCATGCCTCTTTGAAATATTTGCTGAAGAAAAAAGAGTCAAAGCCTAGGCTAATTATGTGGATATTGCTTTTGCAAGAATTTGACTTGGAGATCAAGGATAGAAGTGGGTCCCAAAATTTGGTAGAGGACCATTTGAGTCAGCTTGAACATTTAACTTTGGACCCTACTCCTATCAATGACTCATTCTCCTTAGATACCTTGCAAGCAATATCCCAAAGTGCTCCCTAGTTTGCCCCGATTGCTAATTATTTAGTCGCTCACATTTTTTCCCCACAATTTTCGAAGCATCAAAGGGATCAATTAAAGAGTGATGCTAAGTATTACCTTTGGGATGATCCACATCTGTGGAGGTGTAGGGCGGACCAAGTAATTAGGGAGTGTGTGCCAGAATCCGAGTTTCAATCTATCCTTCAATTTTGCCACTCATCTGAGAGTAAGGGTCACTTGGCCCACAACGAACAGCAAGGAAGGTTCTAGACTGTGGATTCTGGTAGCCCACTTTAGTTAGGGATGCCAACCAATTTTGCAAATCTTGTCATCAATGCCAAAAATCTGGAAATACCTCACAAAGAGATGAAACGCCCCAACAACCGATGATTTTTTGTGAATTTTTTTATGTTTGGGGAATAGATTTCATGGGCTCATTTCTAAATTCCAATGGGTTTACATTTTGCTAGCCGTGGATTACGTCTCAAAATGGGTGGAAACAATTCCTACCCATTGTGATGACGCTAATACCGTTGCTTCATTTTTAAGAAACAATATTATTTGTAGTTTTGGGTCGCCACGAGCAATTGTGAGCGACCAAGGAACCCACTTTTGTAACAGGAAAATTGAGGCATTGATGAAGAAGTATGGGGTTCTTCACAAAGTTTCCACAGCCTATCACCCCTAAACCAATGGGCAAGCGGAAGTATCCAATAAGGAGATCAAAATAATCTTGGAGAAAGTAGTTAACCCACAAAGAAAGGATTGAAGTTCCAGATTGGGAGATGCATTATGGGCATATAGGACTGCCTACAAGGCCCTAACTGGAATGAGCCCCTTCCGCATTGTCTTTGGGAAGCCTTATCATCTTTTAGTTGAAATTCAACACAAAGCATACTGGGCGGTGAAGCAGTGCAATCCAGATTTAAAGGGAGCGGGAATGGAGTGTAAGCTCCAATTAGAGGAGTGATGAGTCCATATTTGATGGTATATTTTGACTCAATTTGGATGGATTCTAGCACATGAACTCACACTTAAGCACCAAAAAGCATACTTTTATGTTTGATCCCTGATTTGTTCTTAAATGTGAAAACATGTGTTTTAATGCTTAGATTAGTGATTTTTAATTCTACTTTTATGTCATTCAATGCCGTGATATGGTTTGTGAGTGATTTCAGGCCTTAGAGGCAAGAATGGATGGCTAAAAGTGGAAGGAAGCATGTACAAGGGAGAAAATATGAAGAAAATAAGGAAAAGCACACACAGCGAAATATGCGTGCGCACAGCCCTGCGTGCACGCGCACAAGCGAGAATTTCCATGTGTGCGTGCGCACGAGCACCTGTGCGTCAATTTTCAGCTGAGTGTGCGGATGCACACGTCTGTGCATCCGCACAGGTTCCTGCACGTGATTGCATTAATGAAACACGTGCTGCACAAATTTAGAGGCCCTTGGCTCATTTTTGGAAGGCTGAAATGCTGAAATGAAGTGCTATATAAGGGGGGAATCAACACATATGAAGGTATTAGGACTTAGACTTTATTTTACATAGTTTTCATAGTATTAGGAGTAGGAGTAGTGTAGAGTAGAGAGCTCTCCTAGGGTTTATCAATTTCCATTGTAGCATTTTATAGCAAGCCTTGATTTTGGATTTTTACTTCTTCAGTTGTAAGTACTCTCAATTTTCTCTTTAATTAAAGCACTTTTACTTTCAAATCTCAAAATTTCAAATTTCAATTTTCAAAATTCAAATTTTAAAAAATTTTAAAAAATCAAACCTTTTCAAAAATCATATCTTTTTCAAAATCTTATCTTATCTTATTTCAAAAATCAAATTTCAATATTTCAAATTCAAAAATTTAAATAACCTTTTAATTTCAATTTGTTTTTATTTTTGTTTTTAAATTTTATTTGCTACTATGAACTCTCACCCCTATCGCTATGAGTCTGGTTGCAATTATGTTGCAGGAAGAAGAAATTATAATGAGAACAGGCATCAAGGTTGGAACAATCAAAGATGGGAGGAGCCACAAGGATTTGATCAACCCTCATGGCAACAACCACCTCCAATGGACTATCAACAACCACCACCATATGCCTATAAACCCTCTCCTCAACATGACTTTAGACCACCATACTCACAAGCCAACTACATCCATTCACCTCCATATGACCCTAACCCGTATCCACCATACCAATCACCTTATGAGCCAAATGAACCATACACAGAACCACCACCTTTCCAACACAACTACTCTCATGAACCACCACCTCAATATTCACCATCTCCATTTCATTATCAAGATGAACCACCTTCCTATTATGAACCCTCTCTCCTAACCAATGAATCCTCATATCCACCACAACCTCCAATGGATGACAGACTTCGTGTTATTCTTCAAAGGCAAGAAAGGATGAATAAGAGTGTGCTAGATTTTGCGGCCGCCTTAGGCGAGGTAGTAAATATAATAGCTTCCCAATATCTGGGCACTCAAAGAACTCACATGGCTACATGTGGAGAATCAAAAGAAGAGCAAAGCATAAAGGAGACACTAGAAACTTTGGTGGACAATGAGGAACATGGCTTTGTATTGGAACAAGTGGAGGAAGCCATAATAGTTTACAGAGGAAGAAGTGGTTGAAGACTTGGGAGATGCTAAACCTCCATGGGAAAGTCAAGACATAGAACCTCCTTCCAAGACGGTTGCATTTGATGTTGAGGAGGGTGTACAACCTCCAAGGCATATCATAATTGAAGACTTGGAAGAGGTTGATCAAGAGATGGAGATTCAAGAAGAAGAAGCACAACCTCCTATGCCTTTGGTAAGTAGTGCAGAAGAGACTGAATTGGAAGAAATCTACCAAGAGGAAGAGGTCGAAATTAAAGAAGTTTGCAAAGAGGTGGAAGTTGTCAGAGAAGAGCACAAGGGAGTGGAGCTTGCAATTTCATTAAAAATACCTCCCCCTAAGTTGCCATCATCCTTCACAACATTCAAGTGGGTAAAATTCATATCCCTTAGCTTTCTAATCCCACTTGAATATGGGCTACTGGAGACGGATGGTCAACTTAGAGCTCTTTGTGGCATTAAGAGTAAGAGGAAGATGGTCAGTGGTAAGAATTGTCCTGCAAGGTTCATTATGGTTGGAAACTTTAAGTTTAAACGCAAAGGTTGGTGTAAAGCTCAACTGAATTGGTCTAGGAAGCTGTTTGGTAGCTGCAGTGAGAATTCAAATTACTTATCACCCGGCTGGAAAAATACAGATCCCGACAAAAATGGGTGTAAAAGCAAGATTTGGGATCCTGGAATCTGCTCTGACATTTGTCACCCCGGGAGCCTAAGAATCTGTTTGAAGCTTCTTAAGGGCTTTACATGCCTAGTTTGGGATCCCGGAGGCTATTGGATTTACAAACATTGGTGGAGATTCCTGGATGAGTTCAAGCATAAGCCACCATAACAGGGAGCTCACCAAATGTCCAACTTAAGGACTTTAACTAAAAGTGCTAGGTGGGAGACAACCCACCATGGTATGATCGTTCCTTTTTCATTTTTTATTTAGTTTTATTTGTTTTCTAGTTTTATTTTATTTTATTATATTGAACCTGGAGTTTTGCATCACATTCATATTAACACTGCATTCTGCATTTTTTTTTCAGATTAAAAAAAAAAAGAGCACGCACGCGACGCGGCAGCGTCGCTGACGCGTCCGCGTCACCGGTGCAATGGGGAGAAAAGAAAACAAACAGAAAGTCACGCGAGAGCGTGGCTGGTGGCGCGCCTTTAGCATCATTTGACCCCACGCGACTGCGTCATGTGAGAACTTTGGCCTCCCACGCGACCGCGTCACCCACGCGGCTGCGTGCCATGTAAATCGACGTAACAAGGGTGTATGGCAGTAAGTTGAGCTGGAGTTGGGCTGGACTCGTGCTGGAAGCCCAAGCCCTCCCACGCGAACGCGTGCCCCACACGTCTGCGTCATATTGGAAATAAGGCCACTCACGTGATCGCATGCCCCACGCGACCGCGTCTCCCAGATTTTTGGCAATATGCATTTAAACAGAGAGTTGCACGAACGCGAGGCTGCACTCGCGCCATTCACACAAATCAGGTCACGCGATCGCATGACCCACGCGTCTGCGTCACCTGACCTTATCGCGCACCACGCGACCGCGTCACTCACGCGTCCGTGTCACAAGCGGCGCATAGAATATCCAGATCAGCCAATTTTCTTATCTTTTCTTCCCCTAATCCTTATTTCTTCTATCTTTTCTTCTTTCTTCTTTCCCTCTTACTTTATTTCTTTCCCTTCTCATTCTTCTTATCTTTTATTTTATTTTATTTTATTTATTTGCATACTTTCATTCATTGCATTTTAATTTTGTGCATATTTTTATTTTCTTTTTTAAAATTATTGGTGTTCAAATGTTCGTATTCAACTGTTATATCTTTTCTGGTATTATCTTGGTGCTTATGACTTGTTTTATTCTGATTAGGTAACATTATTTAAATCAATGTTAATCTTTTATGATATTTGTACTTCTCCTGCATTGATATAAATTTATACTATCTTGCATTACCCACATTCTCCTCTCCTTTGTTGCAAATATTGCACCACTGGTATGCCATGGCTTCTATTGTTTTCTCATGTACATGTTGAAGCTTCCATGTACATAAGACCCTTATCATTTGGCATTGACCCAACCATACTTCATTTATTTTCTTATCTCTATTATTGGGTTACCTTTCTTCCCTTTTTCCTTCAGGATGGCCACCAGGAAGAGAACCGGAAGACGTTTACATGGGGAGACAGACAAGTCCATCTGCACAATCCTTAGAGAAAAGCAACATTTGAAAC
This sequence comes from Arachis hypogaea, assembly GCF_003086295.3. Taxonomy (NCBI): domain Eukaryota; kingdom Viridiplantae; phylum Streptophyta; class Magnoliopsida; order Fabales; family Fabaceae; genus Arachis; species Arachis hypogaea. The sequence continues at coordinate 53,787,141 of NC_092048.1, forward strand.
ATCCCGTCCACCTGCACATCTCAGCATGCACCACAGACGGTGCAATCTTTAAGTGTGGGGAGGTCGATACCGATCTCCGTGGGTTAGTACATTCCTGTCTCAACACCAATGTTTTAATTTTCTACGTTAAATTAGTTGTTGCATTTGCATATTTATTTGATTTTATGCATTTAGTTACTACTTGGTTAAAATAATAAGTTTCTTTTTAAGATCTTATTTTTGAAATATTTCACTAATTTAAATAAATAAAAAAATTTAATTTTTATGTGTTAAAACTTGTTTGAAGTTGTATTTAGAACATGGTTTTTGAGCCAAAGAACACACAACCTGTGAGATTTTGAGCTTATTTATATGGTTACATTATTTAACCATAAATATGTTATTCTTGTGTGTTTTCTTCTCTATAATTGCAATCTTTGCTTTGTTCCATTCTATATGTCCATTATTTAGTATATTTACATGCTTGCACATGATTGAGGCCATTGTTTGATTTTAGCTCACTTATCCTAAATAAGCCTACCCTTTAAATCACCCTTGTTAGCCACCTTGAGCTTTTTAATCCCCATTTGTTCTATATCTTACCACATCACTAGCCTTAAGCAGAAAATAAATTAATTATCCCAATTGAATCTTTGGTTAGCTTAAGATAGTGTGTTAATTAAGTGTGGGAAAACTGTGGGAACATGGGTTAATAAAGGAAAAGTATAATGTTTCTAATTTATTTGAATATCAGAAATTTGGGAACCTACTCATGAAAAACCAAAATAGAAAAATAATAGAAAATCCATGTGCATTGATAAGTTATGTTTGTTTCTCTACAAAAAAAAAGAAAAAAGAGAAAAAATCCAAAAATACTCAATAAATAAGTAAATAAGGGGACAAAATTACCCCAATGCTAAGTTAATAAAAAGATCAATGCACATGTGATAAAAGTAAAGAAATATCAAAATTTTGGTACATGAGTATGGGAATCATACAAAAGTGGGAATTATGAGTAGCTAGGCATGAATTTAACAGTATATAGAGTATATGTATATTAGGTGAGAGTTTAGGTTAGTCAAAGATTCATATTATAGCTTACTTGGCCATACATGTACCCTTACCTTTACCTCAGCCCCATTACAACCTTGAAAAGACCCCATGATGTTTGCATTGGTACATTAAATTTTTGTTGATTAGTTAGATGAAGAACAAGGTTTAGAAAGCATGATTAGAGAAGAATAGAGTGATTAACCCTAGACACTTGAGAGATTAGAGTGATATACACTACCAGTAAGGGTTCAAGGCTTGATTCCATGTTCCCTGCTTTCATGAGCTATCTTCTTACAAGTTTATTTGCTTTTATTGTATGATTTGAATTAGTGAAATCTGATTTATATTTGTCTTAGAGAATTTATTTATTTTTAACCAAGTAGGTAGAAACATTTTGCATGTAGTTGCATTCATATAGATAGGTTGCATTTCATACATTCTACCATTCCTCTTCATCTTTTTAGCTTCTCTTGAGCTTAGCATGAGGACATGCTAATGTTTAAGTGTGGGGAGGTTGATAAACCACTATTTTATGGTTTATCTTGTGCTCAATTGAGTAGTTTTTATCTACTCTTTACCCACTTATTCATACTATTTGCATGGTTTCACATTTGCCTTCCTAATTATGTGCTTTAATTGAAAACATGTTTCTTTGGACTTATCTTTGCTAATATTAATCCTCTCTTGTTACCATTAGATACCTTGATATGTGTGTTAAGTGCTTTCAGAGATTACAGGGCAGGAATGGCTCAGAGGATGGAAAGAAAGCATGCAAAAGTGGAAGGAATACAAGAAGTTCAAGGAACTGCAAAGCTGTCAGCCTGACCCTCTCGCACTCAAACGGCTGTAACTTTAGCTACAGAGGTTCAAACAACGCGGTTCTAGTTGCGTTGGAAAGCTAACGTCCGGGGCTTCAATTTTATATATAATATGCCATAGTTGCCCTGATGCTAGGCAAAGCGAACGCGTGATCCACGCGGACGCATCGCAATGACAAAAAACCAGCGTGGCAGATTTCTCCTCCAGCGATTTCTGGGCTATTTCCGACCCAGTTTACGGCCCAGAAAACACAGATTAGAGGCTATAAAGTGGGGTAATGCATCCATTCATAATCATGCTCTCATAATTCATAATTTTAGTTTTAGATGTAGTTTTTAGAGAGAGAGGTTCTCTCCTCTCTCTTAGGATTAGGATTAGGATTTCATCTTCCGCAATCACAGGTTCATTATTTTTATTTATTTTTCCAAATTAATTTATGAATTCTTCTATGTTACAAATTACTCTTTTGGATTAAGGTTATTTGAGGTATTTCAGTTTAATATTGCTTTCCTTTATTTATGTTACAATTATCCCCAATCTGAAGACATTTTTATTCCAGTAGATTTATTTTCCTTCTTTTGGTTTTGGTTAAGAAATCAGTAACTCAGGAGTCATCAAACTACATGCTTGACAATTGTTATCTTTGTTAATTTGAGCTTCAATAATCTCAATCTTTTCTTAGGAAATAAATAGGATTCGAAGATCAACTTAATTAATCCCTTGATATTCCTTTAATTTAGTAAATGTTAACGAAGAGGAATTAAGATTCAATTGTCATCATCTTTGATAAGGATAGCTAGGATAGGATCTCTTATTTCTTATACCTTGCCAAGAGATTTTATTATTATTATTTTATTTTACTTGCCATTCAACATACTGCTCCCTAATTTCTAAATCCCCTAATTTACAAACTCATAACCAATAATAAGAACATACCTCCATGCAATTCCTTGAGAAGACGACCCGAGGTTTGAATACTCGGTTATCAATTTCAAAGGGGTTTGTTACTTGTGACAACCAAAACGTTTGTACAAAGGGATTTCTGTCGGTTTAGAGACTATATCTACAACGCGACTATTTTTATGAAATTTTTTACTGGCAAAAATCCTAACGTCAAGGACATGTTCATGCATTCAATACGTTAATCAAGGTTCTGAAAACCGGACCGATCATCAAACCGTTCTAATCACTAGTTCACTAGTTTATTAGTCCAACCAGTTTAACCGAAAAAACCATTTTATAATAAAATAATAAATAAATTATAAATAAATATAGTCTAACATAAAATTTAAAATGTCTTCCAAATATAAAATACCTCGTCAACCAAAATCTAATATAACCTTTAATTTCATCATTATTAACAATTTATCATTCATTAGTCATTCTATCGCTATTGAACTCATTAAGATAGTTACAAAAAAAACATTGAATTTACCAAATCAATAACAAATATTCGATCATCTACTCATAGCTAAGCTCAACATTATAGCATGACAACATAAATCCAACATGACCATTCTGCATCACCAACAGCCAATAATGTAACCAGAAATTGCCCATTCTCAAGGGCAAGATACCAAGTCATCATTGAATTAGATGAAGAATCCAAAACCTGTTGAACAACTTGGGGATTGATTTCACAGACACGTCTTCACAAAACAAGAGGGAGATCAACCTCACCTCAAATGTCCATGATGGAGGAAGTGGCTTCAAGGGTATAAGGGACTTCAAAAACACCAAGAATGAAAAACAATATATGAAGTAAAGTAACGTTAGAATACAGGTTATCCTTCATATTTCAAGTTTTAGTTGGGCATATCTCATCTATCTAACAAAGTTTCAGCCAAATTTTAACAAAGTTTCAGCATATTCTTAACAAAGAGTAACAATTTTTTCCAAATCTTTCTGATGTTAAGCATATTAGAAAAAGAAATCCAACTTTCAGGAGTTAGTAACAAAATCATGAAATTTGAACAAGATCAAATACAGACCAAAAACAAAACAACACTCACAGAGCCAGAAATCAAGAACAATCAGCACAACATACTAAACAGAGCCAAAAATCAATAAATCTATCAACAAAAATTCAAAAGTTAAAAAGTACTAAAACAGTAGCAGCAACATAACAAGTGACATGACATTCAGAAATAAAAAACAGATCAACAGAGCAAGTAGTTAACTTACAGTGGTGATATCACTCAGATGCATGTCAATACAAAATAAAGAAGACACAAAACAGTAATACTGCAGAATCAGAGCTCATTCAATAAAAAATCACAACACACAAAAATAGCAACACAGCAGAACTAGAGTTCATTAGTAATCAAATAATCATTCAATAAAAAATTAAAACACAAAATATTCAAATAATCAGTAATCAAATAATCATTGAACATGACAAATAAAAAATACAGAAGAAGTTAACAGTGAACTGACTTTCGAATCCTAGGGTTTTTTTCTTTGTTAAGCTTCTGCTCTCTGAACTCGAAGGAAGAAAATTGGAATGGAGAAGAGTTTTTCTTCTGAGCAATTTGAAAAGAGGGGCAGAATTGTGATGGAGACAGAGGTCAGGCGACAAACACGACTCAGAAGACGGTGGTGGGTTGGAAGAACTTGCGGCGACCAGACGAAGACGATGGTGCCTGAGCGCGCGATGGACGGCGGCAGGAGCGCGACGGAGCAGATGAATACCAGGGACTGACGCGTGGAGCTAGAGGAAGAAGAAGCTACGATTCTTGAAGGAGGAAGAAGCACGAATGACCAGACGACCATGGTAGTGCCTGAGCACGACGGACGGCAGCAGTCCTTGCGGCAGTGGTGAAGAAGCTAGGGTTTCCTGTTTCAATGCAACTTCCGTAAAGTTAGTGACATTAAGGAGCGCTTGTTGGGAGGTAACCCAATCTTAATTTATTTCCTTTTATTTAGTTTTGTCAGAGTCATGATCATGTGCATCAGTCATAACAGAGATAGAATTTCACAGCAGTGAAAACAGAACACTTTGGATGGAGTGTTGAAGTGAATGCCAGCTAGGGTATCCCTGCTGGGCATTCAACGCCCCTATGGGCAGCATTGCTGGCGTTGAATGCCAATCAGGAAGTAGCCCCTGGGTGTTCAAACGCCAATACAGAGAAGCAGGGAATTTGGAATTCCCTAGCCTCTCAGGACCTGTGAGTCCCACAGCATCTTTCACCTACGCTACCTACCCCACTTACTTTCACACTTCCCTATAAACCCTAGCCCAATCACATCCATACCACTTCTCCAAAACCATCATAACTCCCACCTACCCCCACCCACTTCAAAATTAAATTTCCCACCCAAAACCAACCCTATGGCCGAACCAACCCCTTCCCACTTCTATAAATATCCCTCTCCATAACCCTTCATACACACACCTCTCATACACTAATACACCCACAAGGCCGAGCCCTCTCTCTCACTCTACCTTCCTCTATTGTCTTCTTCTTCTACTCCATTCTTCTCTTTTCCTTATTTTTGCTCGAAGACGAGCAAAGTTTTAAGTTTGGTGTGGGAAAAGCATAGCTTTTTTCTTTCCATTACCATTCATGGCACCCAAGGTTGGAGACTCCTCTAGAAAGAGGAAAGGAAAGGCAGTAGCCAATCCCTCTAAATCTTGGGAGATGGAAAGATTCATCACCAAAGCCCACCAAGACCACTTTTATGAAGTAGTGGCAGAGAAGAAAGTGATCCCTGAGGTCCCTTCCATGCTCAAGAAGAATGAGTATCCAGAAATCCGAAGAGAGATTCGGAGAAGAGGTTCGGAAGTCCTAACTAATCCCATCCAGGATATTGTGATTCTCATGGTGCAAGAGTTCTATGCTAATGCATGGTTACTAAAAACCATGACACTAGTGTGAACCCAAATCCAAAGAATTGGATCACCATGGTCCGAGGAAGAATCTTAGATTTCAGTCCAGAAAGTGTGTGGTTGGCATTCAACTTGCCTCTAATACAAGGAGATCCTCATCCTTACACTAGGAGAGTTAACTTTGATCATAGATTGGATCAAGTGCTCTCTGACATATGTGTGGAAGGAGCACAGTGAAAAAGGGATTTCCAAGGCAAGCCCATTCAACTAAGAAGGCTTGACCTAAAGCCCATAGCTAGAGAATGCTTGGAATTCATCCAAAGATCCATCATCCCTACTAGCAATCAGTCAGAAGTGACTGTTGATAGAGCCATCATGATCCATTGTATCATGATTGGAACTGAGGTGGAAGTACATCAGGTGATTCCTCAAGAATTGTACAAGGTAGCTGAGAAGCCTCACACCAATGCCAGGTTGGCATTCCCACACCTCATCTGTCATCTATGCAATTCAGTTAGAATTGTCATAAATAGAGATGTCTCCATTGAGAGGACAAGCCCATCACTAAGAAGAGGATGAAGCAAACTAGAGAGCATGCACAAGAGCCTGTGCATCCGCCTCAGTATGAGATCCCTGAGATGCCTCAAGGGATGTATTTTCCTCCCCAAAGCTATTGGGATCAATGGCAAACTTCTCTTGGAGAATTGAGCACTAATATGGAGGAATTGAGGATGAAGCATCAAGAGCATGCTACCACTCTCAATAAAATAAGAGAAGACCAAAGAGCCATAAGGGAAGACCAAAGGCCTATGAGGGAAGAACAACAAAGGCAAAGAGATGACATAGAAGAGATCAAGCATCACATTGGACCCTCAAGGAGGAGCATTAGACACCACCATTGAAGGTGAATTCATTCTCTTTACACCCCTTTCCTGTTACTTTTCTATTTTCTGTCTGTTTATTTATCTGTTCTCTTATTCTAGTTGTATGATCATTTGCATTGATATTTTAAAGTTGTAAAATGTTCCATATATCTCTTACCTTGCTTAAACAAAAATTTTATTGAAAAGAATTGAGAGATACATAAACTTCAAGTTTAAAATAAGATTAATTTAATTAGTTTGATGTGGTGTCATTTGCTTTTGTTTTCTGAATGTATGATTAAACAGTACATATTTGAAGTTGAAAATTTCAGAATGTTGGCTCTTGAAAGAATAAGGAAAAAGGAAAAATATTATTGATAATCTGAAAAATCTAAAAATTGATTCTTGAAGCAAGAAAAAGCAGCAAAAATAAAAAGAAAAAGCATGTTGCAAAAGAAAAAAAATATATGCATGCAAAAAAGAAAAAAAAATGGCAATTGGAAAAAAAAAAGCTGAAAAATCCATTACTGCCCAAAAATGCAGGAAAAGGAGGGCAGATTGAAAAAGTCAATAACCCTTTAAACCAAAAGGCAAGGGTAAAAGGACCCAAAGCTTTGAGCATTAATGGATAGAAGGGCCCAAAGGAATAAAATTCTGGCCTAAGCGGCTAAACCAAGCTGACCCTAACCATGTGCTTGTGGCGTGAAAGGTGTCAAGTGAAAAGCTTGAGCCTGAGCGATTAAAGTCGTGGTCCAAAGCAAAAAGAGTGTGCTTAAGAACTCTGGACACCTCTATCTGAGGACTCTAGCAAAGCTGAGTCATAATCTAAAAAGGTTCACCCATTTAAAGTGTCTGTGGCATTATTGTATCCGGTGGTAATACTGGAAAACAAGGTGCTTAGGGTCACAGCCAAGATTTTGAAAGCTGTGTTCAAGAATCAAAATAAGCTTAAATAGGAAAGTCAATAATATCATTTGGATTCTAAGTTCCTAAAGATGCCAACATCTCTGAGTTTCAATGGATAGTGAGATGCCAAAACTATTCAGAAGCAAAAAGCTACTAAGTTTTGCTCATCTAATTGTAACTGAGCTTCATTTGAAACTTAGAAATTTATTGTATCCTAATTTTCTTTTCTATCCTACTATGTTTTTAGTTGCTTGGGGACAAGCAACGGTTTAAGTTTGGTGTTGTGATGAGCGGATATTTTATATGCTTTTTGGCATCACTTTCATATAGTTTTTAGTAGTTTTTATTTAGTTTTCATTAAGTTTTTATAGGTTTTAGTGTTAAATTCACATTTTTGGATTCTACTAGGAGTTTTTGTGTTTTTGGACAATTTCAGGTATTTTCTGGCTGAAATTGAGGAGCTGGAGCAGAAGTCTGATTCAGAGACAGAGAAAGCACTGCAGATGCTATCCGGATCTAACCTCTTTACATTCAGAAGAGCTTTTCTGGAGCTATAGAAGTTCAAATGGAGATCTCTCAACGGATATGGAAAGCTGACTTCAAGAGCTTTCCAACAATATATAATATTCTATACTTTACTTCGGATTAGAAGGCCCAAAACTGGCATCCAACGCCAGCTTCCTGCCCCCTTCCAGGCGTCCAGCGCCCAAAGAGCAGAGACCAATGTACAAACGCCCAAAGAGGACCCCCTAGCTGGCATTCCATGCCCAAGAGACCTCATAGCATGTGGATCTCATCAAAGCTCAGCCCAAACCCTCACCAAGTGGGCCCCAGAAGTGGATTTTAGCACTAAATAGACTGTTTTACCCTTACTAGTCATCTGTTTAGTATTTAAGGGATTAAATTTATGTTATTAAGGAATTTTGATCATTATCACACATACCATACATGTTTTTACTTCAGTATGAGTTTTTAAACCTCCTAGGTTGAGGAAAGGAGCTCTGCTGAGTCCTATGAATTAATAAAAATATTACTGTTTCTTCTTCGATCCGTGTTTGATTTATCTCTAAGATGTATATCCGATCTTCATCGTGGTGAATAGGATGATCTGATAAATTAGATCTGTTCATCACATTAAGAAGATCGTGCCTGACAAACACCCGCGTCTACTTGGGTTCGTGTGAATACGTAACTGGAAAGCACGAGCCAACAACTATGTTTATGCATCTCTCAGACGGCTAATCCACGACTTTATTGGGGACTTCTCAAGACACCAGTTCAGCTAGAATCCTAAGAAGCAGCATCCTTTGATCCGGAAGATTTGACTTTGTCTGTGGCGTTTTGAGTTGGATCACCAAGAGAATGGACTGCTAAGCACTTCACCTTTCGTCAGATTGGATGACCATGGCCAATGGCGTTCAATCTGTAGCAGAGGAGATCAATGACCACGGCCCATGGCGTTGATCACATATAGCCTGCCATAGTAGAAGATCATTCACAAGTAGAAAAGACAGTAATACCGGAGTTAATTCAGAAAGACAAAGCAACTCCAATCCTTAACCTTATTCCTATCAGTATTTTCTACCTCTTGTGCTTTATTAGTTATATGTCTTTATAGTTTCATGATCATCATAGTTCAACAACCTTCTGATCTGCCTGACTAAGACCTGCAAGATAACCATAGATTACTTCAAACTACAATCCTCGTGGGATCGACCCTGACTCGCTTAAGTATTACTTGGATGACCCAATGTACTTGCTGGTACAACAATACGAAGGTATGGAGATTTATGCTACCAACATTCCATGATCAAAATATTAGGAGGAAGAGCTTTAAGATAGGGGATGAGGTGCTTGTGTACAACTCAAGGTTGCGGTTGATGCCCGAAAAGAGATCTAGATGGGATGGTCCATTCAAGGTGGTGGATGTCAAGCCTTATGGGGTGGTTGAGGTAGTTCACCCTATCAATGGAACTACTTTCAAAATCAACGGTCATAGGGTGAAACCTTACCACACACAACCCAAGCATGCCAAGGAGTTGGAGATTTTCCTCCTTAGAGAGGTTTCAAATGATCAATGAACTCATGCAAGTCCAACTTACGACTTTAAACCAAAGTGTTAGGTAGGAGACACCCCACCATGGTAACATTGTTCTAACCCTTCTCTTTTTACTTATAGTTCTTTGACTTAATTGCTTTTTGGTAGAATTAGTTTGTATAAGATTGGTTTATATGTCTTTGAGTTAGATAGGTTAATTTGCTTGTGGGTCATGACTGTTGGAATGTTTGTATGTTTGGGGTTGAGATTTGGATTGAGCTAAGGTTGAGTACCTTAAAATGGAGGAAATTTTTTTTTTGAAAACAGGGCATCTATGCGTGCGCACACCCTTGTGCGTGCGCACAAAACCTCTATTTTCAGCGTCTTGTGCGTGCACACCAACATGTGCGCACGCACACTCTTGGTTATGCCCTATGTTCGCAGCGGCATCATAGCTTGTGCGTGGGTGCTCCCCTATTTTTTTGCGATTTGTGTGTGCGCACCTGCTTGTGCGTACGCACACACCACTCTTTTCGCACTCCCGTGTGCGTCCGCACGCCAATTTGAACCCACTCTGTTGGGGGCGTTGGCACAGCCTATGCACATGAACCCCTTCTCTTTTTGTTCCTGTGCACACGCACATATGAGCCCTTCCCAAGCAATTATTAAAAAAAAAACATTTTCAGTCATCTGTGCTATCGCACAGCCTTGTGCCCCTGCACACCTCGATGCTCCCACTCTGATGGGAGCGTTTGCACGCTGTGTGCGTCCGCATCCCCTTCTGTTTGGCTTCCTGTGCACGCGCACGGACCTGTGTGCACACACATAGGCCTCGACTTGGGCGTCAAACAAGGAAAAATCCCTTTTGAACCAACAGCCTCTTCTCTCTTATTCTCTACTGCTGCTGCACTGCCCTCTACCCTGCCCAACCCCTTCCGGCGACCCTGTCGCCGGCGTGCCACCACTGTCAGCCACCGCTACCTTTCTTTCTCTCTCTTCTCTCTTTCTTCTACCCTTCTTTCTTTTCTTTCTCTTCCACCGGAGAGTTTCTTCACCCTTATGGAACTCCGGTGTATCTCCGGTGAAGCCAACCGCCGTGAACTCGCAGTGGCTATAACAAGTGCCATTGTTTCCTCTTCTCATTTTGCTTTCTTCAACCTTTGATTTTCAGGTTTATATTTTCTTTTTATGTTGATTTTTGAGGTTGTTTTTTTTTCATGTTAATTAGATTGAAGTTATTACTTTCTTTAGTTATCTTTGTATTGCAAGTGTTGATATTGTTGGGTTGATTTTGATTGAATTTGAGCTTAAATATCATAAGTTTGTACAATGCACATTACTTGTTTGATGAAATGCCTATATGAAACTTTTGTTTGATTCATATGAGATGGCCAGCATATGTTTTCATCATTCTCTTATTTAGCATATTCTATAATTTTTGCAACTTCAAATATGAATTTTGATGATGAATTTACTAATGCATTCCCTTGTTTCATGAACTTGAAGTCCCAAACACCCATGTCTTCCATGACTTTTATTCCTTTGTTAATGGGTGACTTGTTGTGAATGCATTGATCTTAATTGAATTCAAATTTCTCATTGTTCATCTTAGCAATTGAATTGAGTAATCATATTACAAGTGTTCATTCTTTAATGTCTTGATCAAACATCTTTTGCTCTAACTTAAACACATTATTTATGTGATTCTCACACCTTCAAGATGAACCAAAATGACATGTTACTTTGCTTAAATGGTTATTGTTGTTGTGCATCCATTTTATCAATGAACTTTCATGTCCACAACCCTAATAACCATTGCCTTCAAGAATTCAATTGAGTCATTTTGTGCTTGTTTAAGTTGCATGCATCTCAATTCTTTACACTTGCAACTTAAACACTTGATTGAGAAGCATTGAGCTTTGATTGTTTTAATATTGTGATTGCCGTTTTAACCGGCCGGGTTGTGTGTTCTAACTGTGTGCACATTTGGAATACACACATTGTCTCATCTCAAATCACACTATTTTGAAAGCTTGGAATTGAGAATTTAAAATTTGTCCTTATTTTATTTGTGCTTCCTCATTGATCTTGATTTATTGTTGTCGGATGATATTGAAATCCTTTGTTTCTCTTTCTTCTTTTTAGGATGCGCAAGAAAGGTAAAGCACCGGTCACATCACCAGTTGTGCAACCAACAACTCGCCCTTCTAATTCTTGGTCATGGATCGCTAAAGTGAGACACCAAGTGTCTTGGTTAACCGAAGAGCCGACTCCCAATATGAAGCAATCGAGAAAAGAATAATCCATTGGGAGAGGACACTGAAGGTTCCAAGCAAGTACAAGGCGATGATCCATGAAAGGATTACCTCGCTTCATCGGGGATTTCTTGAGCAAAAACCCATTGAAGTTAATAAATCCATGGTACGGGAATTCTATGTGAACTATCAAGCTTGGGAAGTAGAGTCGGTATTCTTCCGAGGGAAGATGTTGGACACTTCCAACAAAGCTCTAGAAGCTACTCTGAAAATTCCCCACGTTCTGCCTGCGAAGGATGATTATTCAAAAATCAAAGTGGATGTGTTCAAGGAGAGGATGTCTTTGGCTCCTATTCTAAAGAAGATTGGTCGTCCCGGTGCGTCGTGGGAATATAGCAAGGGGAGGAAATATGTTCCCGCTAGTATTGCTTATTCCGACTTGAATGCTGAGGCACGCATTTGGCATCAGATTGTGGCTGACCATATAGTTCCTAGCACCCATGCTACCCATGTCAGACTTAAAGCTGCTTTGCTAATTTGGGCTATTTTGGAAGGAAAGAAAATAACCATTGTGCCTTTGATACGCACATCGATTTGGAAGCTCATTGAAAAGAAAAAGATCAACATTCCTTTTCCATCGATGGTGATGCAACTAGCTATGGCAGCGGGGTAGAGAGGCAACCGACGGATGTCATGTTTAAGATACCAAGAGGCAACAAATTCATTCCGCGAGAAGATTTAGATGGATCGACAAAGAAGACACCCTCCAAGAGGAAAGAACCTACAACACCATCATCAAATCCACCAACTTCATCAACTCCTCTACCATTTCTCTGGTCTCTTCCAGACTTCTTCCAAGATATATTGCATGATATCCACGACATGGAGCGACTTTAGCACGAGCGTTTCGAGTGGGTAGCAGCAAGACTACAAGGAAGAGACCCCAGCCCAACTCCCAAAGCTTCATCAAAGTTAGTTGGGGAGGAGGATGATGGAAGTTACCAACCCATGTCAGTGACCACCAGCTGAAGGTGGAACCCCCAAGTTATCGTTTTTCCGGATTGTGAGCATGCACAGAGGACCGTGCATTAATTAAGTGTGGAGAAGGTTCAACAATATTGAGGGGGTAAAATTCTTTTCTTAGACACTTTGCAATAACTTTTAGTTCTTTTTCTTCAATTTTTGCAAATTTTGTTTTTATCGCACTTTGTTTGGTGTGTTTGAATTGAAAATTTATTTTCAACTTGCTTGAAGTATCTTTTTCATAGAACATAGAAAAAAAGAGCTAGAAAAACATACCTTGTGAGATTTGAGCTCTAATAGATGGTTTTATATTTTCAACCATAAAGTTTGTTCTTGTGTGATTATACTCCTTTCTTATTGTGATCTTAGCTTTGCATGAATCTATATGTCATACTTTTGGTGTTTGATTGCATTTAGTATGATTGAGGCTATTTTTTATATTGAACTCACTAACCCACATGGGCGAGCCTTACATTCACCTTTGTAACCCCTCTTTGAGCCTTTAAATCCTCTTTTGTTCTGATTTTGAGCACATTATTCTCCCTAAAGCAGAAAACCATTTGATGTCCTTGAATTTCTTCTTTGATTCGCTTGGGTGGAGTAGTGTGTGTACTCTAAGTGTGGGAGAAGATTGTTGGAAAACATTGGTGATGAAGTTACATAGGATATTCATTGTGAAAATTTGGAAAATGGGTCATTACTCACGTATTCATTGTTCAAGACATATGCATCTCTTCTTGTTGACAAAGACAAGAAGATTTTGATTAGTGTTAATATAAAAAAAATTCAAATCAAATCTTGTGCATAATAGAATATGAAATAAAAAGCTAAATAAATGGGTAGTTAGGTTGTTTTGTTATGTGTATAGGATGGTATAGGATTAGCTGGATACTTGAGCTAATCAAAGCTGTAATTCACTAAGTCCACTTAACCATATTAATCTTACATTAACCTTAGCCCCATTACAACCCTCTAAAGACCTCATGATATTTGTTTTCATGCATCAAATATTAGTTGATTGTTAGATGACTTACAAATCTTTGAAAAACATGATTAAAGGAGAATTGAGTGATTAAGCCCTAAACACTGAGCGAATAGAGTGAATATACATCTGGTGAGGGGTTCGATCGCTCAATTCTATGTTCTTGTTCCTTGTATTGTATCATCTTGCAAGTTATTTGTTAGTTTTGAAAATCTCAATTTAATTCTTTGGACATTGATCATAGTGCATTGAATTTTTGCCTTAGCCCTAAGGCTTCCTTGGGATTGATTAGAATTTCATGGTTTGTTTCTACCAACATTCAGTAGAATAGATATTAGTAGGTAATATCTAGGTTAGTTGCATGCATATAGGTAGTATATTAAATAAATTGTTTGCCCTTTCATTCATCTCCTTTGATTGTAAATAGCATGAGGACATGCTAGTATTTAAGTGTGGGGGAATTGATGAATCCATATTTTTTGATAATTTTTTGTTAGAATTGAGAGGATTTCATCATATAAACCTACACTTATTCCATTAAATAACATGCTTTTAAGCTTTCCTTCTAAATTGTGCTTGATTATGAAAACATGCTCTTTTGTGCCTAATTTAACCTATTTTATTCCAATTGCCTTCTATTCGATACCTTGATGTTGTTTGTGAGTGATTTCAGATGTATAAGGTAGGAATGGCTTGGTAAGGATGGAAGAAGAGCATGCAAGGAGCAGGAAGCATGAAGAAACAAAGGAGAAGAGCAAAGCGTTGTGTGCGTGCGCACAGCACCTTGTGCGTACGGACAGGCAGCAGAGCAGAGCAAAGTGTGCGAGCGCACATTATCGTGCACATCACACAAGCATCCCAAGTATCACGAAGTGTGTGTGCGCACAACCCCTTGTGCGTACGCACAACCTGAGAATTCGGTCAAGTGTGCGTGCGTACACATTTGTGCGTATGCACAGGTGCCCGCACATGCCTTCATTAAAAATTCACGTGACTCACATTTTGAAGGGCTTGGAGGCCCAATTCTGATGCTAAGAGCTCATATTGGAGGGGGCAAATATTAAAGAGGTATAGTATATCATTAGGGTAGTTTTTAGAATAGTAGTAGGAGGCTTTAGTTTAGTTTTTCTCTAAGTTTTCTCTTATCACTATTAGGGTTTATATTGGGTTTTACATTTCAAGTGCCATTTTCATTTTTGATCTTGGTTTGTGCTAGCCTCCATTGTAAGTATCTCTTAATTACTACTCTTTATATTTACAATTTTGATACTCTTTCTTGTAATTAAAGTCATAGTGTTAATATATATACTTTTTTGCAATTTTGCTTTCTTGTTGATGATTTTGATGATTGATGATTGTTATATGCTTGGCTGAGTTGCTATTGTTGCTTTTGATCATTTATTGCTCATAGTTTCAAGCATTTTCTCAATTTTGTCATGATTTATGTTTTTGCCCACCAAGTGTTTGTGGAAATGTCAATTTTAATTATAGGCTAAATTTCCACCTCTTGGCTTGAGGAAAATGAGCAATTGGGATCCTAGAGTTGGAATGTCCAACATTTAGTAATGATTCTTGGATTGTTAATTGTTCTTGTTTCCACTAACGCTAATTTGTTGCTAAGGTAATTAGCAAGTGAGTTAGGATTTGTGGATTAGGAACAACTATGCTCACTTAACCTACTCTCTGATGTGAGGGTTAACTAAGTGAGATTAATCCATTACAATTGTCATAGTTGTGGTTCCAACAAGGAAAGGATTCCCTAGCTCATCCCAAGCTAAGATTCCACTTATGTTTTGAATCACACACACACATACATACATCAATCACTTTTATAGCTTACTTGTTCGTAATACATAGCTAGTTCTTTAATTCCTTTATTAGTTCATTACTTACAATTTTGAATGTTCTTTTATTCCTTTAATTGTTTATCTCTTCATTGAAATCTTGTTGCCTTCACAACCAAAATTGTGCACTCATTAATCACTAGTCCTTGGGAGACGACCCGGGAATTAAAACTCCCGATTTATATTTGTTTTGAAGAGTGACAACCTTTGTACTTCCAAACTTTGGGGGAGGATTGTTTGTTGGTTGGGAACTATGGTATCAACGTAATTATTTTTGTGAGAATTCTTAACCGATGATCATCCTCCTACCAGATATCTACTTGATATGCTAGCATGCTTGTCTGTGAGTGCTTTTTTGGGGATAATTGAAGCACTAAACATAAGATGTTGAGACTGATCACCTCGATATCGATTGTTTGGTGTAGACAGGTGATAAACCCATATTTCATGAGTTATTTTGTACTTAGTTTGAGTGATTTATTCAATCCTTCACCTACTTATTCATATTAATTGCATGGTTTTACTTTCCCTTCCTTATTAGGTGATGTACGTGAAAAATATGTTTCCTAAGCTTTAAAATTAATTATTTTAATTACCTTTATTTCCATTCGATGCCGTGATTAGTGTGTTGAGTAGTTTCAGATTTTCTAAGACAGAATGACTTAAAGGATGGAAAAGGAAATGTACAAAAATGGAAGGAAAGTGCGAAATGGAGTTTTGAAGAAACTGGCATCCACGCGATCGCAAGGACGACGCGATCGCGTGTCAGGAGCGAAGAAGCAGCGACGCGGCCGCATGACTAACGCGGCCGCACGACTTGAGCATAGCGCATTCAATGCGGACGCGTGACCGACGCGACCGTGCCACAAGGAAAACTCCAGATGACGCGACCACGTGACCCACGCGGACGCGTGATAGAGGCCACGTATCAGAATTTACAGAATACGCCCCTAGTGATTTCTGAAGCCCTTTTGTCCCAGATCCAGGTACAGAACACACAGACTAGAGGCTATAAAGTGGGGGAATGCATCCATTCAAAAGGGAGCTCGCCAATTTTCACTTTCCATGATTTAGATTTAGTTTGAGAGAGGTTCTCTCCTCTCTCTCTCTTAGGATTAGGATTTAGGACTTCTCTTAGTTTTAAGAGTAACTCTCGATCCAGGTTTAGTATTTACTTTAATTTATGTTTCTATGCTACTTTTACTTTTGATGCTTTTATTCGTATCTATAAATGTTGCCAATTTGGCTTATGAACCCTTTCCATGTTATGATTTGAATTAATGATTATTTGAGGTATTTCAGTTATTGATTGCTTTCTCTTTAATTTGTGTTACCATTGCTTTCCATCTAAGGACATTTTTATTCCAGCAATTTTACTTTTTCCCCTTTTGGTCTTGGTTAAGAAATCAGTAACTCAACATTATCAAACTCAACATAATTGATAATTGCTATCTTGCTAATTGAACTGAACTTCAATAATCCCAACTTTTTCTTAGGAATTAAATAGGATTCGAAGGCCAAACTAATTAGTCCCTTGACTTTCCTTTGCTTTATTAAAGGTCAACTAAGTGGAATCTAGATTCAACTTTCATCATTGTTGAGAGAGATAACTAAGTTGGACTTCCAATTTCTCTTACCTTGCCAAAACTTTGCTTTACAGTATTTATTTATTTTAATTGCCATTTACTTTACTTGTCATTCAATTCACTTGCTTCTCACCTTCTAAACCCCGATTACGACCTTTATAGCCAATAATAAGAACATACTTCCTTGCAGTTTCTTGAGAAGACGACCCGAGGTTTGAATACTCGGTTAACAATTTTTAAGGGGTTTGTTACTTGTGACAACCCAAAACGTTTGTACAAAGGGATTTTTGTTGGTTTAGAGACTATATCTACAACGCAACTGTTTTTATGAAATTCTTTACTGGCAAAAAACCCAACGTCAAAATGGCGCCGTTGCCGGGGAGTTGCTAACGTGTGCCTTATTATTGGTTATTTTAAATATTTTTCTTTTACTTGTTTATTTATTTCTGTTTTTCCTTTTTATTTTTCATTTGCTACCATGAATTCTCACCCCTCTCGCTTTGAGTTTGGTTCTAACTTTGTTGAAGAAAATAGAAGTTACAGCAGGAATATGCATCAAGGTCAGACCAATCAAGGATGGATGGAGCCAAGAAGATCTAATCAACCCTTTAGGCAGCAACACCCTCCGAGATATCCTGGACAAAGACCATTCTACCGTGCATACCCAGCTGAAAGATATGGTGGACAACCTTGTAACTACCAACAAGCCCCACCCCGTGCATATAGACCATCCTTTCAACATAACCTCGAACCACCGCACTCACAAGCTTCTCTTCACCATTCGCCACCATATGATCCTTCCTTACCCCGATTCCAATCCAATCACTCCCAACCACCACCACTTTCCTATGTATCATGTCCAAATCCGGCACCCCAAGAAGTAGAGGTTCGCGTAAAGGAAACAGTAAATAAACTTCAAACAACCATTCGACAACTGGAGCAAGCAGTAATTCAATGGGTTTCTAGATGCTCAAATATGCAAGGATCAACCATAACTCCATGTGGACAGACTAATGAAGAGCGTAGCATGAAGGAGATATTAGAAACTCCAGTGGATTAGACAGAACATGAATTTGTACTAGAACAAGTAGAAGAAGCTGTCATCGTTCAAGAAGAAGAGTTGGTTGAAGATCTAGGAGATGCTTAACCTCCAGGGGAATGCAGAGCTGAAGAGAACTCCGTCAAGGATGTTACAGTTGATGCTAAGGAGGATATTGCACAACCCCCAAGGCAAGTCGTTTGTGAAGAATCAGACGGAATAATCCAAGAAGCAAATTTCCTTGATAATGATAATCACAAGTCTAGCTCTCTTAGTAATGAACTTGCATCCGCAAGTGAATTCTCTGAGATTGAAGAATCTTCCCCAATTGAACACGAAGATGATGCAGAGGTAGATTTCTCTCAACCTCTAATCTATGACTCAAGTGATGAGGAAGACATAGAAGACTTTGACCAGGACTCAGATGCATTTGAAGAACCTACAAGGAAGTGGAGGAATTCACAGAAGAGCACAAGGGAGTAGAACTTACAGAACTACCAGAAACACCTTCCCCAAGGCCATTACCACCTAATACAAGCCTCAAGTGGGTACAATCCTTAACTTTTAACTTTACTTTTTCACTTGAATACGGTTTGCTTGAAACAGATGGCTAGCTTAGAGCTCTCTGCGGCTTTAAGAGTAAGAGGAAAATGGCTCGTGCTCAGAGCTGGTGCACAAGGTTCAATAAGGTTCCACGCTTCAACTCGAAGTGCACGGATTGGCATCAAAATCAATCGAATAGATCTCGGAAAACGTTTGGTTACCATGATGAGAATTTACTTTTTAAACCGCCCGGATGGAAACATGGAGATCAAGACGGAGGCGGATTTAAAAACAAGGCTTGGGATCCTGGAATCTACTCTGACATTCGTCATCCCGGGAGCCTAAAAATATGTTTGAAGCTGCTCAGAAGCTTTACATGCCTAGTTTGGGACCCCGGAGGCTATTGGCATTCCAAGCATTGGTGGAGATTCCTGGATGAGTTCAAACACAAGCCACCATAACAGGAAGCTCATCAAATGTCCAACTTAAGGACTTTAACTAAAAGTGCTAGGTGGGAGACAACCCACCATGGTATGATCGTTCTTTTTTTTCATTTTTATTTAGTTTAATTTGTTTTCGAGTTTTATTTTATTTTATTATATTGAACTTGGAGTTTTTGCATAACATTCATATTAACACTGCATCCTGCATTTTTTTTTTCAGATTATAAAAAAAAAGGGATTTTTGCACGCGATGCGACAGCATTGCCGACGCGTCCGCGTCGTATGTGCGTTGTGAAGAAAAGAAAGTAAACAGAAAGTCACGCGAAAGCGTGGCTGGAGGCGCGCCATTAGCACAAATTGACTCCACGCGACCGCGTCGATGACGCGTCCGCATCATTTGGAAAAATAGCCTCCTACGCGACCGCGTCACCCACACGGCCGCGTGACCTGAAATCGGCGTAAAAAGGGTGTATGGCAAAAAATTGAGCTGGAGTTGGGCTGGACTCGTGCTAGAAGCCCAAGCCCTACCACGCGAACGCGTGCCTGGTGCACGAAATTATGATGTCCAGGCTCGAACAATCCCTGGCAACGTGAGCAACCTGGTACGTGTAATCGTGATTACACTTTAATGATGTAAAATTCATGGCTCCTTCTTTCCCTGGCAATGGCGCCAAGAACATGGTGCCAATACCATGGTTCACAACTTCGATACAACTAACCAGCAAGTGCACTGGGTCGTCCAAGTAATACCTTACGTGAGTAAGGGTCGAATCCCACGGAGATTGTTGGTATGAAGCAAGCTATGGTCACCTTGCAAATCTCAGTTAGGCAGATATAAATCGATAATGGTGTTTTCGAATAATAAATAATAGAATAGGGATAGAGGTACTTATGTAAATCATTGGTAAGAATTTCAGATAAGCGAATGGAGATGCTTTTCGTTCCTCTGAACCTCTGCTTTCCTGCTATCTTCATCCAATCAGTCTTACTCCTTTCCATGGCTGGCTTTATGTGATACATCACCACTGTCAATGGCTACTTTCGGTCATCTCTCGGGAAAATGATCCAATGCCCTGTCACGGCACGGCTAATCGTCTGGAGGCATCACCCTTACCAATGGCTTCATCTTATCCTCTCAGTGAATAATATGCTCACGCACCCTGTCACGGCACGGCTATTCATCTGTCGGTTCTCGATCATGCTGGAATAGGATTTACTATCCTTTTGCGTCTGTCACTAACGCCCTGCAATCGCGAGTTTGGAGCTCGTCACAGTCATTCATTCATTGAATCCTACTCGGAATAACACAGATAAGGTTTAGACTTTCCGGATTCTCTTGAATGCCGCCATCATTCTAGCTTACGCCACAAAGATTCTGGTTAGGAGATCTAAGAGATATTCATTCTAGCTTATTTCATGTAGAACAGAAGTGTTTGTCAGGCACGTGTTCATAGGGGAGAATAGTAATGAGCGTCACACATAATCATCACCTTCATCACGTTCTTGGGTGCGAATGGATATCTTAGAAGCGAAATAAGATGAATTGAATAGAAAACAGTAGTACTTTGCATTAATCTTTGAGGAACAGCAGAGCTCCACACCTTAATCTATGGAGTGTAGAAACTCTACCGTATGAAAATACATAAGTGAAGGTCCAGGCATGGCCGAGATGGCCAACCCCCTAAAGCGTGATCAATAGTCTCCTAAGATGAACAATCGATTAAAACTGAGACCAAAGATGTCAAAAAGACTAGTAAAAGGTCCTATTTATAATAAACTAGTCACTAGGGTTTACATGAGTAAGTAATTGATGCATAAATCCACTTCCTGGGTCCACTTGGTGTGTGTTTGGGCTGAGCTTGAGTGTTGCACGTGCAGAGGCCATTTGTGGAGTTGAACGCCAGCTTTTGTGCCAGTTTGGGCGTTCAACTCTGGTTTTGACTCCTTTTCTGGCGCTGGACGCCAGATTTGGGTAGAGAGCTGGCGTTGAACGCCAGTTTACGTCGTCTATTCTTGGCCAAAGTATGGACTATTATATATTGCTGGAAAGCCCTGGATGTCTACTTTCCAAAGCAATTGGAAGCGCGCCATTTCGAGTTCTGTAGCTCCAGAAAATCCACTTTGAGTGCAGGGAGGTCAGAATCCAACAGCATCAGCAGTCCTTTGTCAACCTCTGAATCTGATTTCTGCTCAAGTCCCTCAATTTCAGCCAGAAAATATCTGAAATCACAGAAAAACACACAAACTCATAGTAAAGTCCAGAAATGTGAATTTAACATAAAAACTAATGAAAACATCCCTAAAAGTGACTAGATCCTACTAAAAACATACTAAAAACAATGCCAAAAAGCGTATAAATTATCCGCTCATCACAACACCAAACTTAAATTGTTGCTTGTCCCCAAGCAACTGAAAATCAAATAGGATAAAAAGAAGAGAATATACTATAAATTCCAAACTATCAATGAAACATAGCTCCAATCAAATGAGCGGGACTTATAGTTTTTTGCCTCTTGAATAGTTTTGGCATCTCACTTTCTCCATTGAAGTTCAGAATGATTGGCATCTATAGGAACTTCAGATTTCGAATGGTTTTATTGACTCTCCTAGTTCAGTATGATGATTCTTGAACACAGCTTCTTTATGAGTCTTGGCCGTGGCCCTAAGCACTTTGTTTTCCAGTATTACCACCAGATACATAAATGCCACAGACACATAATTGGGTGAACCTTTTCAGATTGTGACTCAGCTTTGCTAAAGTCCCCAATTAGAGGTGTCCAGGGTTCTTAAGCACACTCTTTTTTTTTTTTTTGCTTTGGACCTTGACTTTAACCGCTCAGTCTTAAGTTTTCACATGACACCTACACGCCACAAGCACATGGTTAGGGACAGCTTGGTTTAGCCGCTTAGACCAGGATTTTATTCCTTTTAGGCCCTCCTATCCACTAATGCTCAAAGCCTTGGGATCCTTTTTATTGCCCTTGCCTTTTAGTTTTAAGGGTTATTGGCTTTTTCTGCTTGCTTTTTCTTTCTATTTTTTTTTCACCTATTTTTTTTTCTGCAAGCTTTGCTCTTTGCTGCTTTTTCTTGCTTCAAGAATCATTTTTATGATTTTTCAGATTATCAAATAACATGTCTCCTAGTCATCATTCTTTCAAGAGCCAACATATTTAACATTCTTAAACAACAACTTCAAAAGACATATGCACTGTTCAAGCATTCATTCAGAAAACAAGAAGCATTGTCACCACATCAATATAATTAAACTAAGTTCAAGGATAAATTCGAAACTCATGTACTTCTTATTCTTTTGAATTAAAACATTTTTCATTTAAGAGAGGTGATGGATTCATAGGACATTCATAACTTTAAGACAAAGTTACTAACTACTAATGATCATGAAATGAAGACACAAACATAGATAAGCACATAACATAGAAAACGAAAAACAGAAGAAAGAAGAACAAGGAATGAATCCACCTTAGTGATGGTGGCGTTTCCTTCTTGAGGAACCATGGATGTCCTTGAGCTCTTCTATGTCTCTTCCTTGTCTTTGTTGCTCCTCCCTCATTGCTTTTTGATCTTCTCTTATTTCATGAAGCATGATGGAGTGCTCTTGATGTTCCACCCTTAGTTGTCCCATATTGGAACTCAATTCTCCTAGGGAGGTGTTGATTTGCTCCCAATAGTTTTGTGGAGGAAAGTGCATTTGAGGCATCTCAGGGATCTCATGGTAATGAGCTTCATACGCCTCTTGAGCTCCATGAGTGGGCTCTCTTGCTTGCTCCATCTTTTTCTTAGTGATGGGCTTGTCCTCTTTGATGAGGATATCTCCCTCTATGTCAATCCCAGCTGAATTGCATAGGTGGCAAATGAGGTGAGGAAAGGCTAACCTTGCCATAGTGGAAGACTTGTCAGCCACCTTGTAGAGTTCTTGAGGTATAATCTCATGAACTTCCACCTCTTCTCCAATCATGATGCTATGGATCATGATGGCCCGGTCTATAGTAACTTCAGACCGGTTGCTAGTGGGAATGATTGAGCATTGAATAAACTCCAACCATCCTCTAGCTATAGGCTTGAGGTCCAATCTTCTTAGTTGAACCGGCTTGCCTTTGGAGTCAATCTTCCATTGAGCTCCTTCTACACATATGTCCATAAGGACTTGGTCCAACCTTTGATTAAAGTTGACCCTTCTAGTGTAGGAGCGTTCATCTCCTTGCATCATGGGCAAGTTAAACGCCAACCTCACATTCTCCTGACTAAAATCTAAGTATTTCCCCCGAACCATTGTAACATAGTTCTTTGGATCCGGGTTCTTACTTTGATCATGGTTCTTGGTGATCCATGCATTGGCATAGAATTCTTGAACCATTAGGATGCCGACTTGTTGGATGGGATTTGTTAGAACTTCCCAACCTCTTCTTTGAATTTCATGTCGGATCTCCGGATACTCATTTCTTTTGAGTTTGAAAGGGACCTCAGGGATCACCTTCTTCTTGGCCACAACATCATAGAAGTGGTCTTGATGGGCTTTGGAGATGAACCTTTCCATCTCCCATGACTCGGAGGTGAAAGCTTTTATCTTCCCCTTCCCCTTTCTAGAGGATTCTCCGGTCTTAGGTGCCATCAATGGTAATGGAAAAACAAAAAGCTTATGCTTTTACCACACCAAACTTAGAATATTGCTCGTCCTCGAGCAATAAACAAAAGAATAGAAGAAGAAGAAGAAGAAATATAGAGAGGGAGAGGGAGATGTGGTTTCGGCCAAGAGGAGTGTAGAGGGGTGTGTTGTGTGAATTTGATGAAGAATGGAGGTCTTTATATAGGGAAGGGAGGGGGGGAAGGTTTCGGCCATATGGGTGGGTTTGGGTGGGAAATTGGTTTTGAATTTTGAAGGTAGGTGGGGTTTATGAGGTAGGTTTATAGGGAAGAGTGGATGGATGTGAGGGGTGAAGAGGTGATGGGGAAGAGAGATTGAGGTGATTGGTGAAGGATTTTTGGGGAAGAGTGTTTATGGGGTTGTGTGAAAGAGAGTGGTGAGAAGAAGTGAGTGGAGGTAGGTGGGGATCCTGTGGGGTCTACAGATCCTGAGTGGATCCTGTGGGGTTCACAGATCCTGAGGTGTTCAAGGATTTACATCCCTGCACCCATTAGGCATGTAAAAATGCCTTTGTACCCAACTCTGGGCGTTCAGCGCCAGGTTGGTGGCCATTTTGGGCGTTCAACACCCATTTGTGTGCCATTTCTGGCGTTGAACGCCAGAACCATGCCTGTTCTGGCGTTCAGCGCCCAGAAGCTACCCATTTTGGGCGTTCAGCGCCAGCACCATGCTCTGTTCTGGCGCTGAATGCCAGACAGATGCTCCTCCAGGGTGTGATTTTTCTTCTGCTATTTTTGATTCCGTTTTCAATTTTTATATTTATTTTGTGACTCCACATGATCATGAACCTACAAAGACATATAACTAAGAAAAATATAGTTAGATAAATAAAAATTGGGTTGCCTCCCAACAAGCGCTTCTTTAATGTCAATAGCTTGACAGTGGGCTCTCATGGAGCCTCACAGATGTGCAGAGCTTTGTTGAGACTCTCCAACACCAAACTTAGAGTTTGGATATGGGAGTTCAACACCAAACTTAGAGTTTGACTGTGGGGGCTCTGGTTGACTCTTCTTTGAGAGAAGCTTTTTCTGCTTCCTCTCCATGGTTGCAGAGGGAGATCCTTGAGTTTTAAACACAAGGGAGTCCTAATTCCATTGAAGGACTATTTCACCTCTGTCAACATCAATCACAGCTCTTGCTGTGGCCAGGAAAGGTCTTCCTAGGATGATGGATTCATCCTCTTCCTTTCCAGTATCCAGGACTATGAAATCAACAGGGATGTAAAGGCCTTCAACCTTTACTAACACGTCCTCTACTTGTCCATAAGCCTGTTTTCTTGAACTGTCTGCCATCTCTAATGAGATTTTAGCAGCTTGCACCCCATAGATTCCCAGTTTCTCTATTACAGAGAGGGGCATGAGGTTTATTCCTGAACCAAGGTCACACAGAGCCTTAAAGATCATGGTGCCTATGGTACAAGGTATTATGAACTTTCCAGGATCCTGTCTCTTTTGAGGCAATGTCAGTTGATCCAGATCACTTAGTTCATTGATGAACAAGGGAGGTTCAACTTCCCAAGTATCAATGCCAAATAATTTGGCATTCAGCTTCATGATTGCACCAAGAAACTTGGCAGTTTGCTCTTCAGTAACATTCTCATTCTCTTCAGAAGAGGAGTACTCATCAGAGCTCATGAAGGGCATAAGGAGGTTCAGTGGAATCTCTATGGTCTCTAGATGAGCCTCAGAGTCCTTTGGTTCCTCAGAGGGAAGCTCCTTATTGATCACTGGACGTCCCAGGAGGTCTTCCTCCTTGGGATTCACATCCTCCTCTCCTTCTTTGGGTTCGGCCATGGTGCTTATGTCAATGGCCTTGCACTCTCCTTTTGGATTCTCTTCTGTATTGCTTGGGAGAGTACTAGGAGGGATTTCAGTGATCCTTTTACTCAGCTGGCCCACTTGTGCTTCCAAATTTCTAATGGAAGACCTTGTTTCATTCATGAAACTCACAGTGGCCTTAGATAGATCAGAGACTAAATTTGCTAGATTAGAAGTATTTTGTTCAGAGTTCTCTGTCTGTTGCTGAGTTGATGATGGAAAAGGCTTGCTATTGCTAAGCCTGTTTCTTCCACCATTATTAAAGCCTTGTTGAGGCTTTTGATCCTTCCATGAGAAATTTGGATGATTTCTCCATGTTGAGTTATAGGTGTTTCCATAAGGTTCACCTAAGTAATTTACCTCTGCTATTGCAGGGTTCTCAGGATCATAAGCTTCTTCTTCAGAAGATGCCTCTTGAGTACTGTTGGATGAAGCTTGCATTCCATGCAGACTCTGAGAGATCATATTGACTTGCTGAGTCAATATTTTATTCTGAGCCAATATGGCATTCAGAGTATCGACCTCAAGAACTCCCTTCTTCATAGGCATCCCATTATTCACAGGATTCCTTTCAGAAGTGTACATGAACTGGTTATTAGCAACCATGTCAATGAGTTCTTGAGCTTCTGCAGGCGTTTTCTTTAGGTGAATGGATCCACCTGCAGAAGTGTCCAATGACATCTTTGATAGCTCAGATAAACCATCATAGAATATATCCAGGATGGTCCATTCTGAAAGCATGTCAGAAGGACACTTTTTGGTCAACTGTTTGTATCTTTCCCAAGCTTCATAGAGGGATTCACCTTCTTTCTGTCTGAAGGTTTGAACATCAGCTCTAAGCTTGCTCAGCTTTTGAGGAGGAAAGTACTTGGCTAAGAAAGCCGTGACCAGCTTATCCCAAGAGTTCAGGCTGTCTTTGGGTTGAGAATCCAACCATAATCTAGCTCTGTCTCTTACAGCAAAAGGGAAAAGCATGAGCCTGTAGACTTCAGGATCTACTCCATTAGTCTTAACAGTATCACATATCTGCAAGAATTCAGTTAAGAACTGAAAAGGATCTTCAGATGGAAGTCCATGAAACTTGCAGTTCTGCTGCATCAGAGAAACTAATTGAGGTTTCAGCTCAAAGTTGTTTGCTCCAATGGCAGGAATGGAGATGCTTCTTCCATGTAAATTGGAATTAGGTGCAGTAAAGTCACCAAGCATCTTTCTTACATTATTATTATTTTCGGCTGCCATCTCCTTTTCCTGTTCGAAAATTTCTGAAAGGTTATCTCTAGATTGTTGTATTTTAGCTTCTCTTAATTTTCTCTTCAGAGTCCTTTCAGGTTCTGGATCTGCTTCCACAAGAATGTTCTTATCCTTGCTCCTGCTCATATGACAAAGAAGAAGGCACAGAAAAATAATAATAATAATAGAGATCCTTTATACTACAGTATAGGGATCCCTGTGTGAGTAGAAGAAGAGGGGGAGACAAAGAATGTAATATAATGGAAGAAACACAACTGTGAGGATGGCAGAGATGTGAGATGAGATGTTAGGATATGAATGAATAAATAGAATAAGATGGGGGAGGGATAATTTTTGAAAATTATTTTGAAAAAGAGTTAGTGATTTTCGAAAATGGTTTTTGAAAATTGTTAGTATTTTTTCGAAATTTTTTTTTATAAAAATTAAAAATAAAAATAAGAATAATTAGTTAATTAAAAAGAAATTTTTGAAAATGAGGGAAGATATTTTCGAAAATTAGAGAGAGAGAGTTAGTTAGGTAGTTTTGAAAAAGTTAAGAAACAAACAAAAAGTTAGTTAGTTAGTTGAAACAAATTTTGAAAAGATAAGAAGTTAGGAAGTTAGAAAAGATATTTTGAAAAGATATTTTTTGAAAAAGATAAGATAAGAAGATATTTTTGAAAAGATATGATTGAAATTAGTTTTGAAAAAGATTTGATTTTTAAAATCACAATTAATGACTTGATTCATAAGAAATCACAAGATATGATTCTAGAACTCAAAGTTTGAATCTTTCTTAACAAGCAAGTAACAAACTTCAAATTTTTGAATCAAAACATTAATTGATTATGTTATTTTTGAAAATTTGATTTAAAAATAAGAAAAAGATTTTTGAAAAATATTTTTAGAATTTTCGAAAATAACTAAGAAATTTGAAAAAGATTTGATTTTTGAAAAAGATTTTGAAAAAGATAAGATTTTCAAATTGAAAATTTGATTTGACTCATAAGAAACAACTTAATTTTAAAAATTTTTGAAAAAGTCAACTCAAATTTTCGAATTTGATGAGAGAAAAAGGGAGAGATATTTTTTTTATTTTTGAATTTTTATGATGCAAGGGAAAAACAAGAAAAATGATGCAATGCATGAAATTTTTAGATCAAAACAATGAATGCATGCATGAATGATATGAGTGTCAAGATGAACACCAAGAACACTTTGAATGTCAAGATGAACATCAAGAACATATTTTTGAAAAATTTTTGATGCAAAGAAAACATGCAAGACACCAAACTTAGAATTCTTTAATGCTTACGCACTAAGAATTCAAGAATGCATATGAAAAACACCATACAACACAAAACAAAAAATCATCAAGATCAAACAAGAAGACTTACCAAGAACAACTTGAAGATCATGAAGAACACTATGAATGCATGAAATTTTCGAAAAATGCAAGATGCACATGCAAATGACACCAAACTTATGATATGACTCAAGACTCAAACAAGAAACACAAAAAATATTTTTGATTTTTATGATTTTCAAATTTTTTTGGATTTTTTTTTCGAAAATTATATGAAAAAGAAAAATAAGGATTCCAAAATTTTTAATATGAATTCCAGGAATCTTGCATTCTTAGTCTGAAGCTTCAGTCCAGGAATTAGACATGGCTCACTAGCCAGCCAAGCTTTCAAAGAAAGCTCCAGTCCAAAACACTAGACATGGCCAATGGCCAGCCAAGCTTCAGCATTTAACACAAGAGTATATTGCTCTTGATAACAAATTGCAAGCCTCAGTCCAAATAAATTTAGATATGGCTTTACAGCCAGCCAAGCTTTACATGCTTCATGAAACACTAGAATTCATTCTTAAAAATTTTGAATAAAAATTTTATTTTTGAAAACATTTTTATTTTTTTCGAAAACAGATGAGAAAATTTTAGAAATATTTTTTGAAAAATTTTTTGAAAAGAAAATAAAAAGAAAATTACCTAATCTGAGCAACAAGATGAACCGTCAGTTGTCCATACTCAAACAATCCCCGGCAACGGCACCAAAAACTTGGTGCACGAAATTGTGATGTCCAGGCTCGAACAATCCCTGGCAACGTGAGCAACTTGGTACGTGTAATCGTGATTACACTTTAATGATGTAAAATTCATGGCTCCTTCTTTCCCTGGCAATGGTGCCAAGAAATGGTGCCAATACCATGGTTCACAACTTCGATACAACTAACCAGTAAGTGCACTGGGTCGTCCAAGTAATACCTTACGTGAGTAAGGGTCGAATCCCACGGAGATTGTTGGTATGAAGCAAGCTATGGTCACCTTGCAAATCTCAGTTAGGCAGATATAAATCGATAATGGTGTTTTCGAATAATAAATAATAGAATAGGGATAGAGGTACTTATGTAAATCATTGGTAGGAATTTCAGATAAGCGAATGGAGATGCTTTTCGTTCCTCTGAACCTCTACTTTCCTGCTATCTTCATCCAATCAGTCTTACTCCTTTCCATGGCTGGCTTTATGTGATACATCACCACTGTCAATGGCTACTTTCGGTCATCTCTCGGGAAAATGATCCAATGCCCTGTCACGGCACGGCTAATCGTCTGGAGGCATCACCCTTGCCAATGGCTTCATCTTATCCTCTCAGTGAATAATATACTCACGCACCCTGTCACGGCACGGCTATTCATCTGTCGGTTCTCGATCATGCTGGAATAGGATTTACTATCCTTTTGCGTCTGTCACTAACGCCCTGCAATCGCGAGTTTGGAGCTCGTCACAGTCATTCATTCATTGAATCCTACTCGGAATACCACAGACAAGGTTTAGACTTTCCGGATTCTCTTGAATGCCGCCATCATTCTAGCTTACGCCACGAAGATTCTGGTTAGGAGATCTAAGAGATATTCATTCTAGCTTATTTCATGTAGAACGGAAGTGTTTGTTAGGCACGTGTTCATAGGGGAGAATAGTAATGAGTGTCACACATAATCATCACCTTCATCACGTTCTTGGGTGCGAATGGATATCTAAGAAGCGAAATAAGATGAATTGAATAGAAAACAGTAGTACTTTGCATTAATCTTTGAGGAACAGCAGAGCTCCACACCTTAATCTATGGAGTGTAGAAATTCTACCGTATGAAAATACATAAGTGAAGGTCCAGGCATGGCCGAGATGGCCAGCCCCCTAAAGCGTGATCAATAGTCTCCTAAGATGAACAATGGATTAAAACTGAGACCAAAGATGTCAAAAAGACTAGTAAAAGGTCCTATTTATAATAAACTAGTCACTAGGGTTTACATGAGTAAGTAATTGATGCATAAATCCACTTCCTGGGCCCACTTGGTGTGTGTTTGGGCTGAGTTTGAGTGTTGTACGTGCAGAGGCCATTTGTGGAGTTGAACGCCAGCTTTTGTGCCAGTTTGGGCGTTCAACTCTGGTTTTAGCTCCTTTTCTGGCGCTGGACGCCAGATTTAGGCAGAGAGCTGGCGTTGAACGCCAGTTTACGTCATCTATTCTTAGCCAAAGTATGGACTATTATATATTTCTGGAAAGCCCTGGATGTCTACTTTCCAAAGCAATTGGAAGCGCGCCATTTCGAGTTCTGTAGCTCCAGAAAATCCACTTTGAGTGCAGGGAGGTCAGAATCCAACAGCATCAGCAGTCCTTTTTCAACCTCTGGATCTGATTTCTGCTCAAGTCCCTCAATTTCAGCCAGAAAATACCTGAAATCACAGAAAAACACACAAACTCATAGTAAAGTCTAGAAATGTGAATTTAACATAAAAACTAATGAAAACATCCCTAAAAGTGACTAGATCCTACTAAAAACATACTAAAAACAATGCCAAAAAGCGTATAAATTATCCGCTCATGTGCCCCACGCGTCCGCGTCATTTTCAAAAGAAAGGCCACTCACGCAATCGCGTCGACCACGCGATCGCATCGACCACGCGATCGCGTCACCCAGAATTTTGGCAAAAAGAATTTCGAATAGAGAGTTGCGCGACCGCGAGGCTGCACTCGCGCCAATCGCACAAAACAGGCCACGCGATCGCGTGACCCACGCGTCTGCGTCACCTGACCTTCTTGCGCACCACGCGACCGCGTCACTCACGCGTCCGCGTCACAAGCGGCGCACAGAATATCCAGATCAGCCAATTTTCTTATCTTTTCTTCTCTAATCCTTATTTTTCTTATCTTTTCTTATTTCTTTCTTCTTCCTTTCTTATTTTCTTTCACCTCTATTCTATTTTATTTGCATATTTCATTCATTGTATCTTAATTTTGTGCATATTTTTATTCTCTTTTCTAAATTAATTATTTTTCCTTTGGTGTTAAAATTTTCATATTTAACTATTGCATCTTCCCTTGAATTATTTTTGGGTGCTTAGTGACTTGTTTTATTCTGGATAGATTATATTATTTATATCAATGCCAATCTTTTATACCCGTATTACTTTTTGCATTGACATGAATTTACATTACCTCTCCTTACCCACACTCTCTTCCCTATTGTTGCAAATTATTGCATTCTTGAATTGCCATGTGCTTTTGTTTGTTTTCTCACGTACATGTTGAAGCTTCCATGTAAATGAGACCCTTATCATTTGGCATTAACCCAACCATACTTCATTTATTTTCTTATCTCTATTATTGGGTTATCTTTCTTCCCTTTTTCTTTCAGGATGGCCACCAGGAAGAGAACCAGAAGACGCTTACATGGGGAGACAAGCAAGTCAATCTGCACAATCTATAGCGAAAAGCATCAGTTGAAGCCACCCATCCACTTGCACATCTCATCATGCACCGAGGACGGTGCAATCTTTAAGTGTGGGGTGGTCGATACCGATCTCCATGGGTTAGCTACTTTTCTATCTCAACACCAATATTTTATTTTCCTTGTTAGTTGTTACATTTGCATATTTGATTGCATATTTATTTGATTTTGTGCATTTAGTTACTACTTGGTTAAAGTAATAAATTTCTTTTTAAGACCCTATTTTTGAAAAATTTCACTAATTTAAATTGAAAATTTTTGTGTTAAATTGTTTAAAGTTGTATTTGGAACATGGTTTTTGAGCCAAAGAACATAGAACCTGTGATATTTTGAGCTTATTTACATGGTTACATTATTTAACCATAAATATTTTATTCTTGTGTGTTTACTTCTCTATAATTGTAATCTTTATTTTGTTCCATTCTATATGTCCAATATTTAGTGTATTTACATGCTTGCATATGATTGAGGCCATTATTTGATTTTAGCTCACTTATCCCAAAAAAAAAAAGCCTACCCTTTAAAGCACCATTGTCAGCCACTTTGAGCCTTTTAATCTCCATTTATTCTATATTTTACCACATCACTAGTCTTAAGCAGAAAAACAAATTAAAAAACCCCAATTGAATCTTTGGTTAGCTTAAGATAGAGATTGTGTATCAACTAAGTGTGGGGAAATTGTAGGAACATGGGTTAATAAGGGAATGTAACATGTTTCTAATTTATTTGAATATTAGGAATTTGGGAACCTATTCACGAAAAACCAAAATAGAAAAATAATAGAAAATCCATGTGCATTGATAAGATATGTTTATTTCTCTACAAAAAAAAAAAGAGAAAAAGAGAAAAAGAGAAAAAGAAAAAAAATATATATATAAATAAATAAATAAGGGGATAAAATTATCCCAATGTTAAGTTAATAAAAGATCAATGCACATGTGATAAAAATTAAAGAAAATTTGGACATGAGTATGGGAATTATACAAAAGTGGGAATTATGGGTAGCTAGGCATGAATTTAAAAGTATATAGAGTATATGTATATTAGATGAGAGCTTATGTTAATTGAAGATTCATATTATAGCTCACTTGGCCATACATATATCCTTACCTTTACCTCAGCCCCATTACAACCTTGAAAAGACCTCATGATGTTTGCATTGGTACATTAAATATTTGTTGATTGGTTAGATGAAGAACAAGGTTTAGAAAGTATGATTAGAGAAGAGTAGAGTGAATAACCCTATACACTTGAGAGATTAGAGTGATATACACTACTAGTGAGGGTTCAATGCTTGATTCTATGTTCCCTGCTTTCATGAGCTGTCTTCTTACAAGTTTACTTGATTTTTATTGTATAATTTGAATTAGTGGAATTTGATTTATGTTTGTCTTGGAGAACTTATTTACTTTTAACCAAGTAGGTAGAAACATTTTGCATTCATATAAATAGGTTGCATTTCATACATTTTACCATTCCTCTTCACTTTTATTGTTCTCTTGAGCTTAGCATGAGGACATGCTATTGGTTAAGTGTGGGGAGGTTGATAAACCCATATTTCATGAGTTATTTTGTGCTTAGTTTGAGTGATTTATTCAATCCTTCACCCACTTATTCATATTAATTGCATGGTTTTACTTTCCTTTCCTTATTAGGTGATGTACGTGAAAAATATGTTTCCTAAGCTTTAAAATTAATTATTTTAATTACCTTTATTTCCATTCGATGCCGTGATTAGTGTGTTGAGTAGTTTCAGATTTTCTAAGACAGAATGACTTAAAGGATGGAAAAGGAAACGTACAAAAATGGAAGGAAAGTGCGAAACAAAGTTTTGAAGAAACTGGCATCCACGCGATCGCATGGACGACGCTATCGCGTGTCAGGAGCGAAGAAGCAGCGACGTGGCCGCATGACTGACGCGGCCGCGCGACTTGAGCATAGCACATTCGATGCGGACGCGTGACCGACGCGACCGTGCCACAAGGAAAACTCCAGATGACGCGACCGCGTAACCCACGCGGACGCGTGACAGAGGCCACGTATCAGAATTTATAGAATACGCCCCCAGCGATTTCTAAAGCCCTTTTGGCCCAGATCCAGGTACAGAACACACAGATTAGAGGCTATAAAGTGGGGGAATACATCCATTCAAAAGGGAGCTCGCCAATTTTCACTTTCCATGATTTAGATTTAGTTTGAGATAGGTTCTCTCCTCTCTCTCTTAGGATTAGGATTTAGGACTTCTCTTAGTTTTAAGAATAACTCTCGATCCAGGTTTAGTATTTACTTTAATTTATGTTTCTATGCTACTTTTACTTTAATGCTTTTATTTGTATCTATAAATGTTTCCAATTTGGCTTATGAACCCTTTCCATGTTATGATTTGAATTAATAATTATTTGAGGTATTTCAGTTATTGATTGCTTTCTCTTTAATTTGTGTTACCATTGCTTTCCATCTAAGGACATTTTTTTTCCAGCAATTTTACTTTTTCCCCTTTTGGTCTTGGTTAAGAAATCAGTAACTCAACATAACTGATAATCGCTATCTTGCTAATTGAACTGAACTTCAATAATCCCAACTTTTTCTTAGGAATTAAATAGGATTCGAAGGCCAAACTAATTAGTCCCTTGACTTTCCTTTGCTTTAGTAAAGGTCAACTAAGTGGAATCTAGATTCAACTTTCATCATTGTTGAGAGAGATAACTAAGTTGGACTTCCAATTTCTCTTACCTTGCCAAAACTTTGCTTTACAGTATTTATTTATTTTAATTGCCATTTACTTTACTTGTCATTCAATTCACTTGCTTCTCACCTTCTAAACCCCGATTACGACCTTTATAGCCAATAATAAGAACATACTTCCTTGCAGTTCCTTGAGAAGACGACCCGAGGTTTGAATACTCGGTTAACAATTTTTAAGGGGTTTGTTACTTGTGACAACCCAAAACGTTTGTACGAAGGGATTTTTGTTGGTTTAGAGACTATATCTACAACGTAACTATTTTTATGAATTCTTTACTGGCAAAAAACCCAATGTCAACAGGACCTCGAATGGCAACTCACGGACGAGGTCGATCATGAACATAGAGAGATAGTGAGGATGACCAACCGGCCGATAACCATGCCGAGTTCATGGCGGCTACGACTAACCAAGCTAACTTGATGCAAGCAAGTGCTGCTGCGAAAACACAAGCTATGGAACGGATAGGACAACCAGTAGATAATGGGAAAATAATTATTGTTGATGTAGGTGAGCAAGTCAGATTCTTTGTGACAAATAATCAAAGTGACGCAGCAAAAAATGTAAGTGTTCCAAGGGTTACCTGAAACTGAAGGTCGATCTCGGATGAGATCTGTTGTGGTGGCCAAAGTAGTTGCGTCCGACTTGTTGATACTGGTGGAGCTGTTGATCTTTGATCACCAGAGGGTGGTGGTACCTGCAAGAGACTCCGATGCTTAAGTTAGCACGGGCTTTAAGCAGGTTTTTGTGTAGAATCAGAGTATGAGTTATATCTGGGTGCTCCAGTATATTTATAGTACTGTGGAGTGACCTCCCTTTAAGATAAGTTAGTTATCTTATCTTATCTTTTGTGGGTGGGTCCCCTTATCTTTGGCCAGCTGCCTTTAAGCGGGCTGTGATCTTCTGCTTTGGGCCTACTTGGGCCTTTGTAGTGATTTGGCTGAGCTCTTTAAGTAAGAGGTCGGTGGTCATCCAACTTGAAGAGGTCGGACGTTCCTGTCCGACTAGTATGGGCGCATAGCTCGACCCGTAATATGAACAGTGCCCCTGCTTGGGCTCGATTTCACCCTTAAGGTCGTGTCTTTGGACTTCAACCCTTTTGAGGAAGTCGAGCTTGAGCATTTTGTCTTGAATTGGTCTTCCGTATAACTCCTGCTAGGACTCCTTGAATGCGGAGCATTTTTCTTCCTTTTTTCTTTTTAATTGCAACGCACGTTTGTGCTTTTCTTGGGAACGCGCGAAGGTTTTAAAGGCTTATTAACTCCCCTTCTCTGTTTCCCTCTTTGTATTTTCATTTGAATTTCAAAGCCTCATTGTTCCGTTTCTTCTTTCTTCTCCCTTCGCTCTTTGTTTGTTACTTGCTGAGGTGTTTCGTTTGTCTGCTTGCTTTCAAATCTCCAAGCCCTTTACCTTTCTTTATCTCAAAGCGACTGTTTAACGTGGACTTCATCGTTCTACTTTACCTGGGTCGTTGATGCACAGAAATTTGTCTCTTAACAATTTTCCCTTCGGCAAGTATACCGAATTGTCGTCAAGTAATAACTCACAAAAGAGTGAGGTCGAATCCCACAGGGATTGATTGGTCAAGCAACTTTAATTGGAAAAATGTTCTAGTTGAGCTAAGCAGAAAGTGAGTTGAGAATTGCAGGAAATTAAATGGCGGGAAAGTAAATAGCAGAAAATAAATGACGGGAAGTAAATTGCAGAATCTTAAATGGGGAAGGGAAGTTTAGCATGAAAGTAAATGGCATAAAGTAAAGAGAATGGGTAAGATCAGAAATGGGGAATTCATTGGGCTTAGGAGATGTTGCATTCTCCGGATCAAGTTCATTTTCATCTCTTCCTCAATCAATGCATTCATTGATCTCCTTGGCAATCTTAAGTGATTGAATTCCAATTCCTTGGTAATTCAATCTCTCAAATCAGATCAATAGCCAATTCCTTGGTCTAATTGCTCATGAGAAGAGATGAAGTGTGGTCATTGATTATACCACATGTATTTCCAAATCAAAGTATTGGGAGAATTATATGTCACCATATCCGCCCAAACCCCAATTTGGTCCAACATGAGAAAACATTTCTAGCGTGATCTCTTCATCCCTTTTCCAAGGTTCAGAAGAGATCCAAGTATGAATAGCTTCTTTTCCAAGATAACTACTCAATTGGATGAAGATTGAAAGATTTCTAGTAAAATCAAGAGAAAAGAAAGAAGAAGAATAATGAAAACTATTATTGATCCATCAAATTACAACAGAGCTCCCTAACCCAATGAAAGGGGTTTAGTTGTTCATAGCTCTGGGAATGGAAAGCAAAAATGGAGAGTACATTCTAAAAGTTAAACTAGAAGTGAAAAAAAAGTAAAATGCAGAGAGTAATTCTAATAATGCCAAAAGCTCTTTTCTAGTTCAAAGCTCTCCCTATTTATACTATTCTTCTCATCTTCTAGTTGGCTCTTCAAGTCTTGGATATGGGCCTTTAGATCTTGAGTTGAAGCAGTTATCTTCTTCAGTGGGCTCATCTTTACTTGCAGAGAAAGTGTGAAGTAGGCAGGGACTTTAGCTTAGGGCGTTAGTGGTGTTAACATTAAGTGAAAATGTGGGTTGAGAACGTTAGTGACAATCACCTTTTTCACTAACGTTCCTAACCCAAAGTGGTCCACGTTAACTTCAACGTTAGTGGCACTAACGTGACCACTAACATCGACCCTTGGCCCTTCGCAAACGTTACTGGGGTTTACCTTTTTCAATAACGTTGAGAGTACCCCTTTCTCCGTACGTTAGAGTTCACGTTAGAATAGTTAACGTGGCCTTTAACGTAGGCTTGCCAAATCTTCGAGAGCATTAGTGACACTTACCTTTGTCATTAACGCTTCAGAATGCCCCTACTTCCTACGTTAGAGTTCACGTTAACTAGGTTAACGTGACTTCTAACGTGGTATTGATAGCCATCTCCAACGTTAGTGACCAAGCTGAGTGTCACTAACGTTGGCTCATCGTTCTCTCCTTCACGTTAGCTTCCACGTTAACTGAGTTAACGTGGAAACTAACGTGGCTCAAAGTGGCTTAGTCCAACGTTAGTGACAAAGGTGAGTGTCACTAACGTTGGCCATTCCTTGCTTCCCCACGTTAGAGTCCACGTTAACTGAGTTAACGTGGCTCTTAACGTGGCCCTTATGAGCTTGGTCCAACGTTAGTGACAAAAGTGAGTGTCACTAACGTTGGCTTCATCTTCTTATTCCTTGTTAGAGTTCACGTTAACTAAATTAACGTGACTCTTAATGTGGACAATTGCCACTTTGGAGCGTTAGTGGTACTTACTTTTACCACTAACGTTGGAGTTCTACTTCTCTTCCACGTTAGCTTCTACGTTAACATAGTTAACGTGGCAACTAACGTGGGCTATGATGGCTCACGAAGGCGTTAATGGCGATCACTTTTCTCATTAACGTTGCAAGTTAGCCTCCATTCCACGTTAGTGGTCACGTTAGCTAGACTAACGTGGCTACTAACGTGGTTCTTCCTTGCTTCCTTTGTCCTGAAATCAAGCAATAAAGTGCATCAAAGCTCTAATCCAAGTTATGAGACATGCATCATTCAATTTGTCCTTTAATTCATGCATAATTCTCATGAAATCATGTAAAATTCACAATGTTTGCTTGAATCAAGATGTAAGTGATTATTTATCCAAAACTTGCTTATTTCCTAAGAAAATGCATGAAACTACCTTAAAACCATAAAGAAAAGGTCAGTGAAACTGGCCAAAATGCCCTGGCATCACAACACCAAACTTAAAGCTGGCTTGTCCCTAAGCAAGTACTGGAACAAGAGAATGATGAATGAAATGACAAGATGAATGAATCATTATTGTGGAAGTCATGTTCTTGGTTTTATGGGGTTTCATGCATAGCAACTTAGGTTCATTCCTTTACTGGCTTTTAGACCTTTATCATGCCTTGGAATACTCACTTGATTGCACCCTTTGAGACTTTTTTTTATTGATCCCTTTGTCTTTCCAAGGTTTATTTCATCCTTAGGCTAAGTGTTTTGTGAGGGGGCGACTCTTTAAGATAAGCTTTCAGCCAACACTCCTGAACCAGTTGGTTCTAGGTGCTAGGTGTTGAAACACCCCTAAGGACTTACTCCCTCAAGTCTCTCTCCCCCATACATGCACACCACAGGCACATGGTTTGTTATTTTCTTTCCTTGAGGTCTTGGTGTCCAGTACCTCTTTGGGTTACTAAATGTTCTGTAGCAAGGTTGCTCTTGATAGTGGATTTTCAGTTGATAATCCCGGGTTAGTTAACCCAAGTTACCAAGTGATGAAGCACTCCTAAGAACTTATTCATCCAAGTAGATCCTTGGTACAAGAGCACCACAGACACATCCCTCAAGTTTCAAGCCCTTAGTGCCTAGCCTTATTCTTTATTAACTTTTCTTTCTTTTTCAACTCTTATTGTTCTTTTCCTTTTTCTTATTAGGATCTTATTATTTAGCTAGTCTCATGGGGTGTGTTTCAAGTATATGATTCAGGACAGATAGTTGCCTTCCCACCTTGTTGGTGAACCAACTTAGCTAAGTGATTACTACACCACAAATTTAAGAACCTACTCCACAATTTGAACATCATTCTGGTCTTTCATAACATCTCTTTTTTTTTATTCAGCTTAAAAGGACAAGCATACAATAAGCAAGATGAAAATGAAAATAGGCAACTTGACTAGCAAGCATAGACCTAAGTAAAAACAAACTTAAAGACAGAATTGAAAATTCCTAAGCTACTATGGAAGCATGTTCTATTTCATACATGATTTTCCTTATTTAAAAGACTTGAAAAAGAAAGATGGAACAATGAGGGAACTCCACCACCTTTTACTCATGGGGTTGTTCATGCTCTCCCTCTTGTTTGTCCTCCTTGTGTTTTTCTTGAGTGCTTGCACTCCCACTTCCCTTGCTTTTTCCAATCAACTTCTTCCAGAAGCCAGCATCTTCCATCTTCTTTTTCAATGTTTCCTTCCGCTGTTTCACCTTCCTTTTCTCTTGTTCTGTGAGATCTTTTTGGACCTCATCATACCTAGGGATTGCAGAGTGTAGATTATGCATATGACTAGATATATAGTTCAACTTGGCTTGAGTGTTTATGTTGAACTCCTCCCTATGTAGTTGCCATCCTTCATTCAGTACGCTGAACTCATTGAATGCCTTCGTCTGAGCTAGATGTCATTGATTGAGTTCTTGAAGGCGTTTGTCTTGACGCTCTTGCCTTTCAGTCACTTGATTGATGGCTTGAGTGAGCTGGGAGTAGTGTTCCATTTGCTATTTCTGCCACTCCCCTTGTTGATTCATCCATTTAGAAAGCAATTCTTCTTGACGATCCATCCTTTGGGCTTGAACGTGCAGTTGTTGTTCTTGTCCCTCCATATAACTCCTCGCTAGCTCCTCAATGGCTCCGTGAATGTGATTCAAGTTGATGTTGGTTTGATCATAGTACTCTTCTTGCTGGTATTCTTCTTGATGAGATTCTTCTCGGTGAGGTTCTTCTTGTAGTGTTCTTCTCCCTATTTGAGGCCTTCTTTGTTGTTGGACGGGTGTCACATACGTTATACGCTGGAGTGTAACCATCCTTCTAGGGTTTACCCAAGTTGGATTGCTATCCTCGAAGACTACCTTGGCTTTCGTACACAGCCTAAGGATGGTGCTGGGGAACCAAAGTCTAGCACCTGGATCATTCTTCTCGGCTGATTCTTGAATCTCCTCAGCTATAATTTTGTTCACATTGATGTCTCTACCCTTTACTAAGCAGTGTACCATAGTAGCTCGAGTAACGTTGACCTCAGAATTGTTTACAGCTGGGAGGATAGATCTCCTCACAAGTTCAAACCATCCCTTGTCTTCCGGGATGAGGTCTCCTCTCCTGATGAACCGAGGTCTTCTATCTGAATACCTTGCCCAGTCAGATCCTATAACACACATATCATTCACAATTTCTTCAAGTTCATCATTGTCGGGGCCATTACTTATTCTCACGTGATAACTGGGCTCATCAAACTGTGGTGATTTCAGTTGAAGAACCCTTGTTATGGCATTGGGGCTGAAGTCCACCTCTGTTCCTCTCACGTAACTTTTGAAGGTGGGGGCCTTAGTTTTGTCTTCTCTGACCATATTTACATAGAATTCTTTGATGAGGTTTGCATTTATCTTTGCTTCTGGGTTCGTGAGCCTTTGCCAACCCCTTTGTTCGATCTTCTCTCGAATCTGTGGGCATTCATCTTCGTTGAACTGGAATGTTAACTCAGGCAATATCTTTTTGAGCTTTATCCGTTCAAATTCATGTTCATGAAATGCAGTTTTGAATTTCCCTTCATCAAAAAGGCTGCTCTCAACCGGTTCCTTTCTCTTTTGCCTCTTGGAGCTTGATGATGCCATGAATGATCTTTTGAAAAGTGAAGGTGTTGAGGTTAGTGATGAGTGGTAGAATTCGGTTGGGTTTGGATAGGGTGTAGCTTGGAGAATTGTACTTCGAGAGTGAGAAGTTTGAAGAAGTGGTTGCTGAAATGTGAAGGGAAATACGGACTAGGAATCACTTATATAGGGAAATGATGAGTAAATGAAAGGTGTAGATTGATGGGGTGGTTGTGTGATGGACGGATGGGGTTTTGCATGGGATGAGCACAAGGATCATCAACTTTATGATGGGGTTGGTTCAGTTTTCAAGCTTGTTCTCCTTCCAATGTTGCATGGCAATAATTTCCAATGCAATCCCCCTGGAGACACGTGTATAGTCTTCTCTTTTTGTGGTGGCCGAACCCTTCAATTGTCCCATCAATTCTCCTACAAAATAAAAGAAATGTGATTAAAAGAAAACTTGTGGAAAGTGGTGGCAAAATTTTAAAAAAGAAGAGAATAACTACTTTTTAAAGTTTTTGTTTCTAACTACTAAGTGCTGTTCATGAGTGCAAACCAACTGACTAACTGAATATCCATGTATACAATGTTGGCGACACCAAACTTAGTTTGGTGCTATGTGGTGTAAAAGATTTGTTCAAGGCTCTAAGAGTGATATGATATGGGTTACATTTATGTTCTCTTAGTGTGCCCTGAACACCAAACTTGTTCTTCACTATATGTTCCACAAAAGGGCTCATTCAAGTGCCTGTCGAAGTTGATTTGAAATTCATGAACCTTGCTTTATTAACTACTTTAAAAGCATGTAAAACATGGGTTGCCTCCCATGAAGTGCTTCTTTAGCGTCACTAGCTTGACGTTCTTCCTTTGTCAGGGTGGTTGGTAATGCCTCAGATCTTCCCCTCTTGCAGTAAACCTATGTCCATTGGCTTCATCAATGATCTCTATATGTTCTAGGGAGAGAACTTTGTTGATGGTGAAAAACTTAGGTAACTGAGATGGGATGGTGGGGAGATGAGGTGGGATATCTAGGAAGTAAGCTGAGATCACTTTATCCCCTGGAGAGAAATCTTCTGTAGGGATCTTTTGTTCCTCCATCTCCTTGGTATCTTCTTCTTTGTTTCTTTTGCTGTTATCCTACTCTTTGTGGTCTCTTTTCCTAGGGGGATTTTGTTGCTGGTCCCATATGATTCTGGTGGTTTTGGCTCCACTTGAGTTTCCTTTAACTGTGACAGCTGCTGATTACTTTGTTCATCACCCAAAGGAATTCCTGAGTGTATAGCTTGTGCCTCAATGCTTGTTTCTCCCACCATTGCTCTGTCATGCTCTGTCCTTAGTTCCTTGCCTTCCTGACTTGCTTCTTGTGAGGGTTTGAAGACATTGAAGGTGAGTTGTTCGTCATGTACCCTCAGTATTAGCTCTCCGCGCTCCACATCTATGAGCGCTCTGGCTGTAGCTAAGAATGGTCTTCCCAATATGATTGGGTAAAGATGACTTTCTTCCATTTCCAGTATGACAAAGTCTGTGGGAAGGAAGTAGTTCCCAACCTTCACCAGCACGTTTTCAACCACTCCTATTGCTTGTTTTTGAGTTTTGTCCGCCAGCCTGATGACTACGTCTGTGGGCATCAGCTCATTGATTTGCAGCCTCTTCATAAGGGATAAAGGCATTAAGTTGATGCTTGCTCCCAGATCACAGAGTCCTTTATCAAACATTGTTTCTCCTATGGCACAGGGGATATGAAAATTCCCTGGGTCCTTCCTTTTTGTAGGCAGCTCTGGTTGAATAAGAGCACCGTACTCCTTATTCATTACTATGGTTTGTCCTCCCTTGAGTGAGCTTTTCCTAGTCAGCAGCTCCTTCATGTACTTAATATATGAGGGCATTTGTTGGAGGGCCTTGATGAATGGTATGTTTACATGGAGAGATACAAATATGTCAAGAAACCTTGAGTCTATTCTCTTCTCTACACCACCATTGAGTAATTGGGGAAAGGGTGCATAGAGTCTCAGCAGCTCCTTCGGTGTAATTGTGGTTTCTTGATGATTATCTTCCTACTTTCCTGCTGATGTATCTTCAGGTTGTTCTGATGGTTTGTTCGGCTCTTCCTCAGTCTCCTTATCACTTATAGTAACCATCTTGCAATCTTCCCATCTGACTTTCTTTGCTTCACCTCTCGGATTTTTCTCTGTGTCACTTGGGAAGCTATCAGTAGGTTTAGGAATATTCTCAAATAGGTATCCCACTTGAAATTCCAGCCTCTTGATGGTGTCTCCCTGATTCTTGATATTGGCTCGCACCTCCTCTTTGAACACCTTGTTATCTTGAATCTCCTTGCATATGCCTTCAAGTAGAGTCTCAATCCTTGATAGTCTTTCTTCCGATGATGGAGAGTTGAGATTGGAAGGATGAGAAGGGCCATTTTGACTTTGGTATGGATGTTGAGAAGTGTTGTTGGGTGGGTGTTGGTATGGCCTCTGTGTGGAGTGTTGGTGAGTTGCATTGTTGTTGGGGTTGTGGCATCTCTGATCTTGGCCTTGGTCTTGTTGATTTCCCCATCCAAAGTTTGGGTGGTTTCTTCAACCAGGATTATACGTTTTGGAGTATGGGTCATGATTCTGCCTAGGTGAATTCTCAATGTAGTTGACTTGTTCCTGATCACCCTCTACTTCTTTATTCACTCCTTCTTGGGTTGCTGCTGAAGTGGTGATTGCTGCTACTTGATTCCTCTCCATCTTCTTGATGAGGTCAGCTAATTGCTTGGTAATCATCTTATTTTGAGCTAGCAGTGCATCCACATTGTTCAGCTCCATCACTCCTCTAGTGTTGCCTCTTTCAGAAGCATAGAAGTAGTCATTCTCTGCTACAGTCTCAATGACATCTATGGCTTCTTCAATGGTCTTCTTCTTGTTCAGAGATCCCCCAGATGAGTGGTCTACTGCCTTCTTTGATTCATACGAAAGGCCTTCATAGAAAATGTGCAACTGCACCCATTCATTGAACATATCTGGCGGGCATCTT
Organism: Arachis hypogaea; assembly: GCF_003086295.3. Lineage (NCBI taxonomy): Eukaryota > Viridiplantae > Streptophyta > Magnoliopsida > Fabales > Fabaceae > Arachis > Arachis hypogaea. The sequence continues at coordinate 53,831,012 of NC_092048.1, forward strand.
CTTGTCAAGTCTTTAAACCTCTCCCATGCTTCATATAGAGTCTCACCATCCTGCTGCCTAAATGTTTGTACCTCAGCTCTCAACATGTTGATCCGTTGAGGGGGATAGAATATTGCCAAGAACTTGTTCACCACATCTTCCCAGGTTGCTAAACTCTCCTTTGGAAAAGATTCCAGCCATTTAGATGCTTTGTCCTTGAGCGAGAAGGGAAACAGAAGTAGTCTATAGGTGTCAGGATGAACACCATTAGACTTCACAGTATCGCATATCCTCAGGAAGGTGGTTAGATATTGATTGGGATCTTCTTGGACACTTCCTCCGAATGAACAATTATTCTAAACAAGGGTGATGAGCTGTGGCTTTAGTTCAAAGTTGTTGGCATGTATGGTTGGCCTTTGGATGCTACTTCCACAGTTTCCTGGGTTTGGGATGATGTAAGAACCCAGAACTCTTCTCTCTTGTCCAGCCTGATGCGCTGGACCTTCTCTGCCATGGTTGTGAGCCTCTTCTTCATGATGGTTCTCCATATTCTCATCCATGTCTGGTTCAAAGTACTCTTCCTCTTCCTCAGCGCCAACTACTCTCTTTCCTCTTGCTTCCCTCCTTAATCTAAGGAAGGTCCTCTCAGGTTCAGAATCAAAGGAAGTTGAAGCCCCGCTTCTTCTACCTGTCATACAACCAACAAGGCACAAGCAAGAAGGATAGGTGCAGACAGTAATTTCTACAGAAATGCTGTTAGCGTGAGTGATGTAATATATCAAACAGTTAGTGGGTTAGTGACTGAATTGTAAACAACTAAGAAAATGGGTAGGGGAAAGGGAAGAAAATAGCTAAACAGAAAGTAAATTACTCAAATGAACTTAAATCAAACAAAATAAAAACAAATGCTCAATCTAGTTATCCACCAATTTAATCATTGTTGATACAAAATCAATCCCCGGCAATGGCGCCATAAACTTGATGCACGGAAACTTGTCTCTCAACAATTTTCCCTTCGGCAAGTATACCGAATTGTCGTCAAGTAATAACTCACAAAAGAGTGAGGTAGAATCCCACATGGATTGATTGGTCAAGCAACTTTAATTGAAAGAATGTTCTAGTTGAGCTAAGCAGAAAGTGAGTTGAGAATTGCAGGAAATTAAATGGCGGGAAAGTAAATAGCAGAAAATAAATGACGGGAAGTAAATTGCAGAATCTTAAATGGGGAAGGGAAGTTTAGCATGAAAGTAAATGGTATAAAGTAAAGAGAATGGGTAAGATTAGAAATGGGGAATTCATTGGGCTTAGGAGATGTTGCATTCTCCGGATCAAGTTCATTTTCATCTCTTCCTCAATCAATGCATTCATTGATCTCCTTGGCAATCTTAAGTGATTGAATTCTAATTCCTTGGTAATTCAATCTCTCAAATCAGATCAATAGCCAATTCCTTGGTCTAATTGCTCATGAGAAGAGATGAAGTGTGGTAACTGATTATACCACATGTATTTCCAAATCAAAGTATTGGGAGAATTATATGTCACCATATCCGCCCAAACCCCAATTTGGTCCAATATGAGAAAATATTTCTAGCATGATCTCTTCATCCCTTTTCCAAGGTTTAGAAGAGATCCAAGTATGAATAGCTTCTTTTTCAAGATAACTACTCAATTGGATGAAGATTGAAAGCTTTCTAGTAAAATCAAGAGAAAAGAAAGAAGAAGAATAATGAAAACTATTATTGATCCATCAAATTACAACAGAGCTCCCTAACCCAATGAAAGGGGTTTAGTTGTTCATAGCTCTGGGAATGGAAAGAAAAAATGGAGACTACATTCTAAAAGTTAAACTAGAAGTGCAGAAAAAGTAAAATACAGAGAGTAATTCTAATAATGCCAAAAGCTCTTTTCTAGTTCAAAGCTCTCCTTATTTATACTATTCTTCTCATCTTCTAGTTGGCTCTTCAAGTCTTGGATATGGGCCTTTGGATCTTGAGTTGAAGCAGTTATCTTCTTCAGTGGGCTCAGCTTTACTTGCAGAGAAAGTGTGAAGTAGGCAGGGACTTTAGCTTAGGGCGTTAGTGGTGTTAACGTTAAGTGAAAATGTGGGTTGAGAACGTTAGTGACAATCACCTTTTTCACTAACGTTCCTAACCCAAAGTGGTCCACGTTAACTTCAACGTTAGTGGCACTAACGTGACCACTAACATCGACCCTTGGCCCTTCGCAAACGTTACTGGGGTTTACCTTTTTCAATAATGTTGAGAGTACCCCTTTCTCCCTACGTTAGAGTTCACGTTAGAATAGTTAACGTGGCATTTAACATAGGCTTGCCAAATCTTCGAGAGCGTTAGTGACACTTACCTTTGTCACTGACGCTTTAGAACGCCCCTACTTCCCACGTTAGAGTTCACGTTAACTAGATTAACGTGACTTCTAAGGTGGTATTGATAGCCATCTCCAACGTTAGTGACAAAGCTGAGTGTCACTAACGTTGGCTCATCATTCTCTCCTTCACGTTAGCTTCCACGTTAATTGAGTTAACGTGGCAACTAACGTGGCTCAAAGTGGCTCAAAGTGGCTTAGTCCAACGTTAGTGACAAAGGTGAGTGTCACTAACGTTGGCCATTCCTTGCTTTCCCACGTTAGAATCCACGTTAACTGAGTTAACGTGGCTCTTAACGTGGCCCTTATGAGCTTGGTCCAACGTTAGTGACAAAGGTGAGTGTCACTAACGTTGGCTTCATCTTTTTCTTCCTCGTTAGAGTTCACGTTAACTGAATTAACGTGACTCTTAATGTGGATAATTGCCACTTTGGAGCGTTAGTGGTACTTACTTTTACCACTAACGTTGGAGTTCTACTTCTCTTCCACATTAGCTTCCACGTTAACATAGTTAACGTGGCAACTAACGTGGGCTATGATGGCTCACGAAGACGTTAATGGCGATCACTTTTCTCATTAACGTTACAAGTTAGCCTCCATTCCACGTTAGTGGTCACGTTAGCTAGACTAACGTGGCTACTAACGTGGTTCTTCCATGCTTCCTTTGTCCTGAAATCAAGCAATAAGGTACATCAAAGCTCTAATCCAAGTTATGAGACATGCATCATTCAATTTGTCCTTTAATTCATGCATAATTCTCATGAAATCATGTAAAATTCACAATGTTTGTTTGAATCAAGATGTAAGTGATTATTTACCCAAAACTTGCTTATTTCCTAAGAAAATGCATGGAAACTACCTTAAAATCATAAAGAAAAGGTCAGTGAAACTGGCCAAAATGCCCTGGCATCACTCGTTATCGTCTTCTCTTCTGCAAGTTAGTTGTTCTTTCCTTTTGATAATCATCATTTCCTGCATGCTTTTATTTGTAAAGTTTTGATTTTTTCTAAAAAGGTTGCATCTTTGTGTCTGATTGTTTGGTTGTGACTTTTTCTTTGCTGCTTCTGTTTGGGGAAAATGTGTTCTTTCTGGTAATCTTGCTTTTTTTGTAGGGTTTTTTGCTTGTCACTGTTTTCATCCTTGCATGACATCTTGTTGCCCAAAGTTTTAGTTTTTGTTGAATTGTTGGTAGAAAAGGGTTGTAGCTTTCTTGATGATTTTTGTTGATGATGATGGCTTTCTTGCTGCTTATATGGGTGATGCTTATCAGGGAAGAATTGATCTTTTAGGAGGTGTTTAGGGCATAAATTGTTTCGACTTCTTTTTTGGAATTCTTGCCTTGTTGTTGCCTCCAAAGGGTGCCCCTGGACTTTGGTGTGAGTCCTGGGGTTTCCCTTTTACTGCCGTATCTGATACTTGCTGTTTTTTATTGTCCGAGTTATTTCCTTATTTGCCCGAGTTGTTTGGTAGTAATCCAATTTTTTTTTCTTTCTGTAGGGGTAGTTGGCCTATGTCTTCCTGAAAAAATATTGTTGAGATGTCTTCGAGAGTTCCCGCTGGTATGGCCGATAGGCTGGATTCGATAGTTCTTATGTGTGTGACTGTAGCTGACCCCGAGTATTGTGTACGACTTAGGAGATTTCATAGGATTTGTAGTAATAGAGATGATGAGAAGAACTATGAATTGGTGTCGCCTGACCCTGAGGAGAGGGTTTGTTTTCCTTCTTTAACTCAGGGAGAACGTCCCTTTTTCTATGCATATGACTACTTTTTTAGTCAGCTGGGTATCACCATCCCTTTTTTTGCTTTTGAGACCGACCTGTTATGGTCTTGTAATGTGGCTCCTTCCCAGCTCCATTCGAACTCATAGGGTTTCATAAAGATTTTTCAGCTGTTGTGTCAAGAATTGAGTGTTTGACCTACCCAAACTCTCTTTCTTCATCTTTTTGTGTTGACCAAGCCTGGGGTAGCTAAGAAGAAAGCCTCTTGGATTTCTTTCCGAGCTACTCAAGGAAAGAAAGTATTTTCGATGTATGAAGAGTCATTTCACGACTTCAAGAATTATTACTTCAAGGTCCGAGCTGTTGAGGGAGCTCGAACCTTCTTTTTAGATGAAAATAATGAACCTACCTTTCCTTTATCTTGGGAAGAGAATGTAGTAGTAGTAGTCAAGTATCCCTGAGAGAGTCTGAGTGAATTAGAACAAGCTTTGGTGGGTGTGTTAGAGGAGAACTAGGGGGAGCCTCCTTACTTGGACACGAAAAGGTTTCTGGGAGATCCTTCCCTTCTCTGTGCTGAACTGGATAGTGGCCGACTTCTTTTTAGCTTTCCTTTTTTGTTTATTTGCTAATTTACTCCTTTCTTACTTGTTTTTTGCCAGCTTCTTTTTTAGAATGGTGAAGTCCTCGGATTCCATGAAGGCCTTTCGTAGGGCAAAAAAGGCGACAGCTGCAGAGAATCTGTCTGCAAAAACTCCTACTGAAGGGTCTTCCCAACTACCTCCAAAGAAGCCGACCTCGAGTGCTTCTGGGCCGAGAAAGGTCATTCCGACCCCTCAGGTCCGGATGGTTCCTTCTGACCTAGTTCAACCATCTTCTGGTGCTACCTCTTCTCCTACTGCTGGTCCCCCTCCGAAAAAGCAAAAGACTATTAGTCCTTATAACCTGGATGCCTAGGATTTTGATGCTGTGGGGTTTGTTGATGAACAGATTGCTCCTTATGGCCAACTTCTAATGGATGATGTGTCCATCATTCGTCACTTGGATTTCATCACCCGCAACAGTGTTCGGATGGCCTATATGGGTGCGGCTTTATCGCAAATTGTTAGAGAGTCTCCCATTCGTGCCACTAAGGCTTTTATAGAAGATGCTAAGTCTGAATTTGACAGAATCACGGGTTTGAAGGATGAGCTTGATGCTAAGGTAATTAAACTGGAGTTGGATCTGGAGAAGGAAAAGTTCCGAGCTACCAGGGCTGAGGCAGCTGCGAACTTGGCTGAGGAAACGGCGAAAAAACACAAGGAGAGCTATACCCGCACATATGGTGAGCTGCTGGAGATCAGGGAAAGACTTCAATCTGCCTATGCTAATTATGCCGAGCTTCAGGGTCACATGGTGGGTTGTGTGACTGATGCCTATGAGAATTTGAAGGCCCAAGTCCGAGTTCTTGCCTCTGAGCTCGACCTGACTCTTTTTAGCCTGGATAATGTGGTAGAGGATGGCAAGATAGTGCCTGCCCCTGATGATGAAGATGAGGGTCCTCCTCCTGTGCCGTCAGCCAAAGCTTCTGCCGCTTCAGCCTTTTCAACTCCTTCAGCCGAGGTGGCTCCCCTTGGATACGATTTTGATGTGGAGATACTGAATGGCCCAGACGGGGTTGTCAATGCCGTCCCTCTTGTAACCAGACCTCCCTCTCCTAAGGATGCTACTACTGGGGAGAATTTGAACCCTTATGATCTCTGTGTTTTTGTATAGTCCGGCTTGTGGACTGCTGAATCTTTTATTTTTTTGTAATCTTTTTATATGGTTAACTATGGTGACACTTGGTTGCTTCTTTGTAACTTCATTTTGAAACACAAAACACTTTAGACTCTGAGGCTGCCTTTTTGGATGGCCTTTTGAGTCTTTAATGCTTGATTATGTTTTTTGCTGATATGTTCATCATCACTTTGCAACTCTTGTGGATTTTTATAGAGGTGTGGTATTTTTCCTATCTGACCTCTTTTGCAGTGTGGGCTTTTGGCCTTTTTGGATCATGCCTTGCTTTCTGCTTGAGCGAGGTCGTCCTTTGGTGTCTGGGGCTGACTTGTCTGATGACTTTTTAGTGTTCTTTATAGAACCTTTTTAGTCATCGACTTCCTTGTAGCCCTTTTCCTTTGTTTGAGCGGAGTTGTTCCCCTTTTGAGCCTTAAGTTGTTTCTCAACCTTTTGGCTTATCCTTTGAGATCGTGGTTTGCACCTTTTCTTTTCTGTCGTTCGACCTGTAGGACTTCATTATCCGGGCTTTTTAGTCACATTCCAACAACTTTTTAGGTAGTGTTCTGATTAGGAACCTTTTCTTTATAGTTTATTTGGATGACTTTTTAGCGCCGTCTTGACTTGTGCTTTTGCTTTTTAGGTAGTGTCTTTTTTGCAAGACTTGTACCTTTATAGCGGAGCAGCTCGGACCTTTTGGAGGTGTCTTTGTCCCTTTTTAGTGATCCTTTCACTGGTCCGACTTCTCTGTCGGGCCTTCTTAAGTTATTTTTAGCAATCCATTTTTAGTCAGACCTCGTCAGGTCTCTTTTTATGGACTACTTTTTATAAATTCTTGCATTAATATGCTTTTACGCTTTTCACCTTGCCGACCTTTTTGTAATCAGACGATGAATTTGGTTTTTACCTTGCCAACCTCTTCGTAATCAGACGATGAATTTGGTTTTCACCTTGCTGACCTCTTCGTAATCGGACGATGAATTTGGTTTTCACCTTGCCGACCTCTTCGTAATCGGATGATGAATTTTTGCATTTTATGAGCTTAGATTAATGCGTCTTGGTAGGAAACTTTTTAGGGAATCTGAAAACTTTATTCAAATAATAATAAAAGATAGAAATATGAACAAGAGTGTATAGATATGGGTGCTTACCCTTCTAGATCTCGACCTGGCGCCTCATTAAAAAAACCTTTCAGGAAAAAGAGTACACCTTGACCCCAGATCTTTTATTTTTTTCTAACTATAGTGCCTTCTTAGATTACAGGCATGCCATGACCTGGGTAACTCTCGTCCCTCGAGGTCGGACACCTTGTAGCAACCTTTTCCCAGCACTTCTATTACTCGATATGGTCCTTTCCAGTTAGCTGCTAGCTTCCTTTCTCCTGACCGACCTGCTCCGATGTCATTTCGAATTAAGATGAGATCATTGGTGGTGAAGCTTCACTGGACTACCTTCCGATTATATCTCAGAGCCATTCGATGCTTTAGGGCTTCCTCTTTAATCTGGACTCTTTCTCTGACTTCTGGAAGTAGGTCGAGATTTTCCCTTTGAGCCTGAGAGTTGGTATCTTCATTATAGAGGATCATTCTAGGAGATCCTTCTTCTATCTCAACGGGGATCCTTGCTTCCATTCCGTAAGCAAGTCAGAATGGTGATTCCCCAGTAGTTGAGTGTGGTGTTGTCCGATATTCCCATAGGACTTGCGGGAGCTCTTCAGCCCAAGCTCCTTTGGTGTCCTATAACTTCCGTTTTAACCCAGCCAATATAACCCGGCCAGATGAGCTCCTCGGGTGGAGCTATGTGGAAGTTAGCGTGCTTCTGGCATGGTGGGCATGGCTTGACAAACTCTGTAGCTTCCCTTTGTAAGGTCGGCCAGTAGAAACCAGCTCGGAGTACCTTTTTAGCAAGGGCTCGTGCTCCAAGGTAATTGCCGCACATGCCACTATAGACTTCTTCGAGAACTTCCTTTGTAGCGGAGGTCGGGACGCATTTTAGGAGAGGTATAGAGATTCCTCTCTTATATAGGGCGTCTTGTATTATGGTGTAGTACTGAGCTTCTCGTACTAGCCTCTTTGCCTCTTTTTTGTCTGCTGGGAGTGTTTCTGACTTGAGGTAGTTAATTATGGGAGTCATCCATCATTGATTCTATCCTAAGATGGTTAGTGTTCATACCACGGGTCGAGCTATGCGCCCGAGCTAACTTCGGATAGGAACGTCCGACCTCTTTAGGTTGGATGACCACCGACCTCTCACTTAAAGAGCTCGGCCAAATCACTACAAAGGCCCAAGTAGGCCCAAAGCAGAAGATCATAGCCCACTTAAAGGCGGCTAGCCAAAGTTAAGGGGACCCACCCACAAAAGATAAGATAACTAACTTATCTTAAAGGGAGGTCACTCCACACTACTATAAATATACTAGAGCACCCAGGTACAACTCATACTCTGATTCTACACAAAAACCTGCTTAAAGCCGGTGCTAACTTAAGCATCGGAGTCTCTTGCAGGTACCACCACCCTCCGGTGATCAAGGATCAACAGCTCTACCAGGATCAACAAGTCAGACGCAACTGCTCCGGCCACCACAACAGATCTCATCCGAGATCGACCTTCAGTTTCAGGTAACCCTCGGAATATTGGCGCCGTTGCCGGGGAACTTGGAAGTCATCCCCTCATCATAGTGGACAACCTCGACAACAATCACAACTCCGGTTTGGAAGAAAGAATCCCGCTAAAAAATACAGATGCTACATCAAAGGATGTACCTCAAAACAAGGGGGACAAGCAATCTCCAAACACCAAAATTTTAGATGCTCTCCGGGAACAGCAGAATCGCCTCAAACAGCTCGAACAGGATGCTGAACATCAGCGGGAAGCTGAGAGAGACCTCCGAAGAGAAGCGAGACGTCACCGAGAGCTAGAGGACAAGCTCGCAAAGCTCGAGGCCGATCTCAAAACCAAAATTGCTCATTCCAACCATGAAGATAACTCCCACAAAGATCAAGATCCATTCACTAAAGAGATCATGAAAGCTAAAGTCCCAAAGGACTTCAAAGCTCCTGACATGACTCCATATGATGGTACCTCTGATCCAAGCCATCATCTCAACAATTTCAGAAGCAGGATGTACCTCACAGACGCCTGATGAGCGGATAATTTATACGCTTTTTGGCATTAGTTTTACATAGTTTTCAGTATGATTTAGTTAGTTTTTAGTATATTTTTATTAGTTTTTAAATAAAAATCACATTTTTGGACTTTACTATGAGTTTGTGTGTTTTTTGGTGATTTCAGGTAATTTCTGGCTGAAATTGAGGGACCTGAGCAAAAATCAGATTCAGAGGTTGAAGAAGGACTGCAGATGCTGTTGGATTCTGACCTCCCTGCACTCAAAGGAAGACCTCTGCACATGAAAGCTTCAATACTCAGCCCAAGCACACACCAAGTGGGTCCGGAAGTGGATTTCTGCATCATTTACTTATCTTTGTAAACCCTAGTAACTAGTTTAGTATAAATAGAACTTTTTACTATTGTCTTTACATGGTGGAATTTTTGGATTATCTTTTAAACCTTTGATCACGTTTTGGAGCCTGGCCATTCGGCCATGCCTGGACCTTGTTCTTATATATTTTCAATGGTAGAGTTTCTACACACCATAGATTAAGGTGTAGAGCTCTGCTGTTCTTCATGAATTAATGCAAAGTACTACTGTTTTTCTATTCAATTCAGACCTATATCTTCTCTAAGATATTCATTCGCACTCAAGAACATGATGAATGTGATGATTATGTGACGCTCATCATCATTCTCACTTATGAACGCGTGCCTGACAAACACTTCCGTTCTACATGCAAACAAGCTTGAATGTGTATCTCTTAGCATTCTGATCGTGAGATCAGAGTCTTCATGGTATAGGCTAGAACTATTGGCGGCCATTCTTGAGGTCTGGAAAGTCTAAACCTTGTCTGTGGTATTCCGAGTAGGATCCGGGGAAAGGATGGTTGTGACGAGCTTCAAACTCGCGAGTGCTGGGCGTAGTGACAGACGCAAAAGGATTACCGAATCCTATTCCAGTATGATCGAGAATCGACAGATGAATAGCCGTGCGGTGACAGCGCATCTTGGACCATTTTCACTGAGAGGATGGGAAGAAGCCATTGACCACGGTGATGCCCTACACAAAGCTTTCCATAGAAAGGAGTTGGAATGGTTGGATGAAGACAGCAGGAAAGCAGAGGTTCAGGAAGAATGAAAGCATCTCTATACGTTTATCTGAAATTCTCACCAATGAATTACATAAGTATCTCTATCCCATTTTACGTTTTATTTATCTTTAAATTACTAAAACTCTATAACCATTTGAATCCGCCTGACTGAGATTTACAAGGTGACCATAGCTTGATTCAAGCCGACAATCTCCGTGGGATCGACCCTTACTCACGTAAGGTTTATTGCTTGGTCGACCCAGTGGACTTGCTGGTTAGTTGTGTGAAGTTGTGACAAAGTGTGTGAATTACGTTCCGAGCACCAAGTTTTTGGCGCCGTTGTTAAGGATCACAATTTCTTGCACCAAGTTTTTGGCGCCGTTGTCGGGGATTGTTCGAGTTTGGACAACTGACGGTTCATCTTGTTGCTCAGATTAGGTAATTTTATTTTATTTTATTTTTAAGCTTTTTACTTTTATTTATTTTCAAAAAAAAATATAAATTATTCTATGTTCTTCAGAATTTTTAAGAAGGAATTCTAGAGTTTCAAGAGATATGTTGAATCCTGGCTGGCTGTTAAGCCATGTCTAATCTTTTGGACCGAGGTTTCACTTATCCTTAAGAGAAGAGCTTCTTTGTCTTCTTCAGCAATTCAGCTATTGTATGCCTGATTTGTATCTGCTAAAGCTTGGCTGGCCATTGGCCATGTCTAGTGTTTTGGACCGGAGCTTTCACTGAAAGCTTGGCTGGCTAGTGAGCCATGTCTAATTCCTGGACCGGAGCTTTAGACTAACATTGAATGATTCCTGGAATTCTCATTAAAAATTTTGAAATCCTTAATTCTCTTTTTCCAATTAATTTTCGAAAATAAAAATTTAATAAAATCATAAAATCAAAAATAATTTGATGTTTCTTGTTTGAATCTTGTGTCAGTTTTTAAGTTTGGTGTCAATTGCATGTTTATCTCTTTCTTGCATTTTTCGAAAATCCATGCATTGCATTCTTCATGATCTTTAAGTTGTTCTTGGTAAGTCTTCTTGTTTGATCTTTAAAGTTTCTTGTTTGATGTCTTTTCTTGTTTCTCATACGCATTTTTGAATTATTAATGTCTCAACATTGAAAATTTCTAAGTTTGGTGTCTTGCATGTTTTTCTTTAATTAAAAATTTTCAAAAATAAGTTCTTGGTGTTCATCTTGACATTCAAAGTATTCTTGGTGTTCATCTTGACACTCATAGTGTTCTTGCATGCATCTTTTATTTTAATCCAAAATTTTTATGTTTTGCATCAATTTTATATTTTTCTCTTTCTTCAAAAAAATTCAAAAATCAAAAAAATATCCTTCCCTTTTTCACTCACAAATTTTCAATGTAAAAATTCTATCTTTTTCAAGAAATCAAATCTTTTTCATTTTTCTTTTATATTTTTCGAAAATTTCAAAATGATTCCCAAAAATCTTTTTCTTATTTTTGTTCCATATTTTCGAATTCATTGCTAACTTTTAATATTTTGATTCAAAAATCTCAAGTTGTTACTTGCCTATTAAGAAAGGTTCATTCTTTAAATTTTAAAATCCTATCTTTTTGTTTCTTCTCAGTCAAGTAATCAACTTTAATTTTCAAAATCAAATTTTTTTTTAAAAAAATTCTTTTTCAAATCTTTTTCAAAATAAATTTCAATCACATCTTTTTCAAAATCAATTTCAAAATCTTTTCTAACCTCTTATCTTTTCAAAATTGATTTTCAAATCTTTTTCAATTAATCGTATCTTTTTTATTGATTCTTATCTTTTTCAAAACTACCTAATTAATTCTCTCTCTCTAATTTTCGAAAATCACCTTCCTCTTTTTCAAAATTCCTTTTTAATTAACTATTTGTTTTAAATTTTAATTTAATTTAATTTCATTTTTCCTTTTTTTAAAATTTTTGAATTCTAACTTTAATTTTTTTAATTAAAAACAAAAATATTTTTTTTTATTTTAATTTTCGAAATTCTTCCCTCTCTCATCTCTTTCTAATTATTTATTTATCTACTAATACTTCTCTTCTTAAAAATTCGAACCTTCTCCCTCTTTATGTGTTCGAATTCATTCTCTTCTCTTCTATTCACATAAAGGAACCTCTCTACTATGGCAAAGAGGATCCCTATTATTTTCTGTTCTCTTCTTTTTCATATGAGCAGGAACAAGGATAAGAACATTCTTGTTGAAGCTGATCCTGAACCCGAAAGGACTCTAAAGAGGAAGCTAAGGGAAGCGAAAGCACAAGTCTCTGGAGAAAATCTTACTAAAATTTTTGAAAAAGAAGGAGACATGGCCGAAAATAATAATAATGGTGGAGATGCAAGGAAGATGCTTGGTGACTTTACTGCACCAAATTCCAATTTACATGGAAGAAGCATCTCAATTTCTGTCATTAAAGCAAACAATTTTGAGCTAAAGCCTCAATTAGTTTCTCTGATGCAACAGAATTTCAAGTTTCATGGACTTTGATCAGAAGATCCTTTTTAGTTCTTAACTGAATTCTTGCAGATCTGTGATACTGTAAAGACCAATGGGGTTGATCCCGAGGTCTACAGGCTTATGCTTTTTCCATTTGCTGTAAGAGACAGAGCTAGAATATGGTTAGACTCTCAACCTAAAGATAGCGTGAACTCTTGGGATAAGCTGGTCATGGCTTTCTTAGCCAAGTTCTTTCCTCCTCAAAAGCTTAGCAAACTTAGAGTGGAGGTTCAAACCTTCAAACAGAAAGAAGGTGAATCCTTCTATGAAGCTTGGGAGAGATACAAGCAACTGACCAAAAAGTGTCCTTCTGACATACTTTCAGAATGGACCATCCTGGATATATTCTATGATGGTCTGTCTGAATTACCAAAGATGTCATTGGACCATTCTGCAGGTGGATCCATTCACCTAAAGAAAACACCTGCAGAAGCTCAAGAACTCATTGACATGGTTGCAAATAACCAGTTCATGTACACTTCTGAAAGGAATCCTGTGAGTAATGGGATGCCTCAGATGAAGGGAGTTCTTGAAATTGATACTCTGAATGCCACATTGGCTCAGAATAAAATATTGACTCAGCAAGTCAATATAATTTCTCAGAGTCTGAATGGATTGCAAGCTGCATCCAATTAATAGTACTCAAGAGGCATCTTCTGAAGAAGAAGCTTATGATCCTGAGAACCCTGCAATAGCAGTGGTGAATTATATGGAAGGACCCTATGGGAATACCTATAATCCCTCATGGAGAAATCATCCAAATTTCTCATGGAAGGATCAACAAAAGCCTCAACAAGGATTTAATAATGGTGGAAGAAACATGTTTAGCAATAACAAGCCTTTTCCATCATCCACTCAGTAACAGACAGAGAATTCTGAGCAGAATCCATCTAGCTTAGCAAATATAATCTCTGATCTATCTAAGGCCACTTTAAGTTTCATGAATGAAACAAGGTCCTCCGTTAGAAATTTGGAGGCACAAGTGGGCCAGCTGAGTAAAAGGGTCACCGAAACTCCTCCTAGTACTCTCCCAAGCAATACAGAAGAGAATTCAAAAAGAGAGTGCAAGGCCATTACCTTACTTGGTGTGGCCGAACCCAAAGAGGAGGGGGAGGACGTGAATCCTAGTGAGGAAGACCTCCTGGGACGCTCAGTGACCAATAAAGAGTTTCCCTTTGAGGAACCAAAGGAATCTGAGGCTCATCTAGAGACCATAGAGATTCCATTGAACCTTCTCCTGCCCTTCATGAGCTCTGATGAGTATTCATCCTCTGAAGAGGATGAAGATATTACTGAAGAGGAATTTCTAAGTACCTTGGTGCAATCATGAAGCTGAATGCCAAATTATTTGGTAATGAGACTTGGGAAGATGAACCTTCCTTGCTCACCAATGAACTAAATGCATTGGATAGGCAGAAATTACCTCAAAAGAAACAGGATCCTGGTTAATTCCTAATTCCCTGTAACATAGGCACCATGACCTTTGAGAAGGCTCTGTGTGACCTGGGGTTAGGAATAAACTTAATGCCACTCTCTGTAATGGAGAAACTTGGGATCTTTGAGGTGCAAACTGGGGAACTGAAGAACTGAAGATTGATGGTTTAGAGGTTATAGTAAACTCTCGTTGCAAGTATAATTACTAAACCAAGCAATCAACCTTTCTTACAAACGTTTTGGTTGTCACAAGTAACAAACCCCTTTTAAAATTGATAACCGAGTATTTAAACCTTGGGTCGTCTTCTCAAGGAACTGCAGGGAAGTATGTTCTTATTATTGGTTATGGAGATTGTAAATTTGGGGTTTCAAGAATGAGAAATAAATATGACAAATAATTTAAACGACAATTAAAAATAGATAAATAACTGTAAAGCAACTTTTGGCAAGATGTGAGAAATTGGAAGTCCAGACTTAGTTATCCTTATCAATAATAATGAAAGTTGAATCTTAATTTCACTTGGTTAACCTTTACTAGAGCAAAGGGAAGTCAAGGGACCAATTAGCCGACCTTCGAATCCTATTTGTTTCCTAAGAAAAGATTGAGATTATTGAAGTTCAGTTCAATTAGCAAAGATAACGATTATCAATTATATTGTGCTAAGATAACTCCTGAGTTACTGGTTTCTTAACCAAGACCAAAAGGGGAAAATAAATAAATCTACTGGAATAAAAATGTCTTTAGAGTAAAAGCAATAATAGCATAAATAAAAGAGATCAATATTAAACTGAAATATCTCAAATAGCATTAATAAAAGAGTAATCTGTAACATGAAAGAATTCCTAAAGTAGCTTGCAAAAGTAAATAAAAGGAATATTGAACCTGATCAAAAGAGATAATCCTGAAAGCGAATAAAAATCCTAAATCTAAATCCTAATCCTAAAGAGAGAGGAGATAACCTCTCTCCAAAATTAATTCTAATTCATGGAAAGTAAAAATTGGCGAGCTCCCCATGAATGGATGCATTCTCCCACTTTATAGCCTCTAATCTGTGTGTTCTGGGCTGAAAACCGGGTCAAAAGTAGCCCAGAAATTGCCCCCTGCGATTTTTGTTACGTTCAGGTCGCGGGCAAGTGACGCGGAGGCGTCGTCCATGCGGCCGCGCGGGTTGAGGTTCGCAGATGCGACGCGGACGCGTCATTCACGTGTTCGTGTTGCCTAACTTCGGGGCAGCTATGGTAAATTATATATCAAATTGAAGCCCCGGACATTAGCTTTCCAACGCAATTGAAACCGCGTCGTTTGGACCTCTGTAGCTAAAGTTATAGTCGTTTGAGTGCGAAGAGGTCAGGCTGGACAACTTAGCAATTTCTCTAACTTCTTGTATTCCTTCCACTTTTGCATGCTTCCTTTCCATCCTCTGAGCCATTCTTGCCCTGTAATCTCCTAAAACACTTAACACACATATCAAGGAATCTAATGGTAATAAGAGAAGATTAATAATAAGCAAATATAAGATCAAAGAATCATGTTTTCAATCATAGCACATAATTAGGAAGGCAAATGTAAAACCATGCAAATAGTATGAATAAGTGGGTAAAGAGTTGATAAAATCCACTCAATTGAGCACAAGATAAACCATAAAATAGTGGTTTAATAGACACCAAAGCCATGATTCCACGGGATGATCAATACGTTCCTAACGGAAAAATATATCAGACCTCCAGCAGCCACTATCAACCGGAGCACAAAACCAGCGGAAGATATCCCTTCTCCTACCACATCACAAGCACCTTCAACAAATCAGCTACTCCTACAGATAATTCAAAAGTTAGACCGGCTTGAGGAGAAAGGAAAGCAAATGGAGCACCGTAACAAGCGTCGATTTATATACCTCAAGGAGCTGATTATTGGTAACCACCCACCTAAAGAAGACCCAGATACCCCGGACTCCACTTCATTTACTAGCACAGGGAGCCATGATGGTCCCGATGGTGGAGATGCTGCTACCAGTCCCCTTTGTTCCTGACTGATGGCACCGAGGACGGTGCAAAGCTTTAAGTGTGGGAGGTCGGTCAGTACCTGACTTCCGGAGGTAATTTCTCTTCCTTAACACCAATAAAATAGGATATTTATTTTATTTTTTCTTTTGTTAGGATAGGATAAATTTCATAGTAATAGGTTAATTGCATGCATGTTCTATTTGGCTAAAAAAAAATTAATAAGTTTCTTTTTAAAACCCTATTTTACTTATTTAAATCAAAATTTTTGTGTTAAAATTGTTAGAAGTTGTATTTGGAACATAGTTTAAAAAGCTAAGAACACACAACCCGTGAGATTTGAGCTTAATTACATGGTTACATTATTTAACCATAAATATTATTCTTGTGTGTTTACTTCTCTATGATTGTAATCTTTATTTTGTTCCATCCTATATGTCCAATGTTTAATGTATTATATGCATGCATATGATTGAGGCCATTAATTGTTTTAGCTCACTTATCCCAAAATAGCTGACCCTTCTTTTTACCTTTGTTAGCCACTTTGAGCCTTTTAAATCCCATTTGTTCTATATTTTACCACATTACTAGCCTTAAGCGGAAAAATAATTAAATATCTCAATTGAATCTTTGGTTAGCTTAAGATAGAAATTGTGTGTCAATTGAGTATGGGAAGATTGTGGGAATATAGGTTAATAAGGGAATGTGTCATGATAAAATAATGAGAATTTAGGTACCTATTCATATGAAACTAGAAAAATTGAAAATCCATGTGCATTGATAATGTTATATTTATTTTTATGCTAAAAAAATCCAAAAATATTCAAGTAATTACGTAATTAAATAAGGGGACAAAATTACCCCAATGCTAAGTTAAGTTAATAAAAAGATCAATGCATATGCGATAAAAAAAAATTAATGAAAAAGTTGATGCATGAGTATGTAATGAAAAAGTGAGAATTTTGGTAGCTAGGCATGAAAGTAAAGTATATAGAATGTGTATATAGGTAAGAGCTTAGGTTAATCAAGGATTCAATTTATAGCTCACTTAGCCATATATATACCCTCACCTTTACCTTGGCCCCATTACAACCTTGAAAAGACCTCATGATGTTTGTATTGGTACATTAAATATTTGTTGATTGATTATGTGAAGAACAAAAGTTAGAAAGTATGATTAGAGAAGAGTAGAGTGATTACCCTATACACTAGAGAGACTAGAGTGCATATACACCAGAAGTGAGGGTTCAATGCTTGATTCTATGTTCCCTGCTTTCATGAGCTGTCTTCTTAACAAGTTTACTTGTCTTTACTGTATAGTTTGAATTAGTGAGGTTTGAGTTATTTTTGTCTTGAAGAACTTATTTATTTTAACCAAGTAGACAGAATCATATAGTTGCATTCATATACATAGGTTGCATTGCATTGCATGAGTCTTACTTTTTCCTACTCATTTATTTTATCTCCTTAAGCTAAGCATGAGGACATGCTAATGTTTAAGTGTGGGGAGGTTGATAAACCACTATTTTATGATTTATCTTGTGTTTAATTGAATGGTTTCATCAAGTCTTCACCCACTTATTCATACTAATTGCATGATTTTATAACTCCTTCCTAATATTATTTTATGATTGAAAACTTGCTTCCTAAATATCTTTAATTAGTATATTTTAATTCTCCTTTATACCATTCGATGTCGCAATCCGTGTGTTAAGTGTTTCAGGCTTCATAGGGCAGGAATGGCTTAGAGAATGAAGAGAAAGTTTGCAAAAATAGAAGGAACGCAAGAAACTAAGGAGATGACCAGTGAACACCGACGCGCGCGCATGGCTCACGCGAGCGCGTGGAATGGAGAAAATCGCAGCGACGCGAGCGCGTGTCTGACGTGTACGCGTGGATTGGAGTCTGCACGAATGACGCCAACGCGTGGATGATGCGTACGCGTGACAAGAAAAATCGCTGAATGACGCGAACGCGTGGACGACGCGTACGCGTGACCTGCACGATCTGCAAAATTAACAGAAAATGCTGGGGGCAATTTTGGGCCACGTTTTAACTCAGTTTTCAGCCCAGAAACACAGAATAAGGCCAGGAAACAAGCAGAGACTCAACACACACACATAGACGGAGATACACATTCATTCATATTAGGATTATTTTTAGTTTTAGATCTGAATCTACAGAGAGAGAATTACTCTTCCTATAGTTTCACTTTACATTCACTGTTCATGTTTTTGGATATTGAAGAGTCATCACCGTTGAAGATATTATTCTAGTTTGTTTACTTTGTCCCTTATTCTTCCATATCCTTATTTACTTTATTTAGAGTTCTAATTGGATTATTTTCATGGATTGTTGATAAAGAGGATTACTTTCACTTTTAATTAATTTTTAGTCTCTATTTTATTTTAATCAATTTATTATGTCTTCTTATATTTTTTTGAGTATTATATTCATGTCAATGGATTATATTCCATATTTGAAATGGGAATTGATTAAAAGGAGACACTTGAGTTGGAAGGCTTAAGTGCTGATTAAATTGGAAGTTGTTGCCTAGTTCTGTATTTACTAACGCTAGACCTTCCCAAGGGAGAGGACTAGAATTTGCGAATAAGGATTAGCTCAATCCCTTGACTTTCCTTTATTTAGTAAGGGTTAACTAAGTGAAAAACAACAACCTTTTTGATACTACACTTAAGAGATCCCAACAAGGATAGGACTTCCAATTAATCATTCCCCCAGTCAAGGCTTTTTATTAGAATATTAATAATTATTCTTAGTTTTATTGTTTTAATTTATAATTATTCCCAACAAGGATAGCACCCTTTTCTGCAACTCGTTGGGAGACGATTTGGGACTCATACTCTCAGTATTATTATTTCTAAATTTCGTGAGAACTTTTCTAAATTGACAAGGTAGATCTTAGTTGGTTAAGAACTATACTCTCAACGCATTCTCTATATTGATTTCTTAATTAGCCGACTTTTGCCCTCACGTCAAGACGATCCAAGCAAAGCAACAAATATAGGACCAAATCTCAGAGAAGACTTAAAAGAACTGCTAATAAAGCTCCTGAAAGACAATTCCGACATCTTTGCATGAAAGGCCGCCGACATGCCTAGTATCGATCCCGGACTAATGTGCCACAAGTTAGCCGTATACCCAGGGTCACGGCCAGTACAGCAAAAGCGTAGGAAGCTCAGTCCGGAATGGTCGCAGGCTGTATAGGAGCAGATACAGGACTTGCTGGAGGCAGGGTTTATAAGAGAAGTAAAATACCCACTATGGCTAGCCAATGTAGTGTTGGTCAAAAAGATAAATGGAAAGTGGCAGATGTGCAACGATTACACCGATCTCAACAAAGCCCACCCAAAGGATCCCTACCCACTCCCGAACATCGACGCTTCGTCAGGCTATCAATACCTCTCCATCATGGACGCTTACTCAGGATACAACCAAATCCCAATGTATCAACCCGACCAAGAGAAGACATCATTCCTAACCCCAAAGGCAAACTATTGCTATATAGTTATGCCCTTCGGACTCAAGAACGCAGGGGCTACCTACCAAAGACTAATGAACAAAGTCTTCGCCGATCATATTGGAAAGCTAATGGAGGTTTATGTAGATGACATGCTGGTAAAAATACAAAGTGAGGAATCGTTGTTGTCCAACCTCACTAAAGTGTTCGACACCATAAGAAAACATGGCATGTGACTTAACCCCGCAAAGTGCACCTTTGCGGTAGAAGCTGGCAAATTCCTGGGCTTCATGCTCACCCAAAGAGGAATTGAAGTAAACCCAGATAAATGTCAGGCCATACTTCACATGAAGAGTCCGACCTATGTAAAAGAGGTCCAGCAGCTCAATGGAAGACTAGCGGCTCTGTCTAGGTTCCTAGCTGGATCAGCCTTAAGATCTCTCCCCTTCTATGTAACGTTAAGGAAGGGGAAGAGGTTTGAGTGGACCCCAGAATGCGAACAAACCTTCCAAGATTTTAAGAAATTTCTGGGGCAACCACCTGTCCTTACTTGACCTCGGAAAGGTGAAGAGCTCATACTATACCTCGCCGTAGGGAGTCGGGCAATAGCCTTAGCATTGGTCAGAGAGGATAAAAGTGGGCAACAACCCATCTACTTCATCAGTAAGGCTTTACAAGGGGTTGAATTAAACTATCAAAAGATAGAAAAGTTTGCCTACACCCTCATACTCACCTCCCCACGACTCCGACCATACTTTCAAGCTCACACCATCAGAGTACGGACCAACCAACCCATAAAGGGGATCTTACAAAAAACAGACTTAGCTGGAAGAATCCTACAATGGGCAGTTGAGTTGTCCGAATTCGACATCAAGTATAAAGCCCAAACAGATATTAAATCCCAGTACCTGGCTGACTTCATCACAGAGTATACTGACACCCTGGGCACCCCCAGAAAGTGGAACTTTTATGCAGATGGCTCCTCAAACAAAGCCGAGAGTGGCACAGGCGTCATTTTAGCTCCCCAAATCGAGCTATCCTTAAAGTTTGAGTTTCCGGCCTCAAATAATCAAGCTGAATATGAAGCACTACTGGCTGGTTTGAGGTTGGCTAGAGAAGTGGGAGCTCAAAGACTTACCATTTTTAGCGACTCCCAAGTAGTCACTTGACGAACGGATTTTTGATGGTTTAGAATTTCACAATAAACTCTCATTGCTAGTATAGTTTCTAAACCAACAAAGAATTCTTTCGTACAAAAACTTGTTTGTCACTAAAGCAAACCCAATAAAAATAATAACCGAAGTATTTAAACCTCGGGTCGTCTCTCAAGGAATTGCAGGGAGGTGTAGTTATTATTGGTTATGGAAAAGTATATTTTTGGGTTTTTGAAAGGTTGAACAAGGAATGTAAATGATAAGAAAATAAACCAATAATTAAGTGAACTCTTGGCAAGGAATGAGAATTAGACGTCCTATCCTAGTTATCCTTATCAATTGTGATGAGAATTGTTTGTTGCTCCCACTTAGTTAACCCTTGCTAAATAAAGGAAAGTCAAGTGGACTAATCAATTTGATTCCTCAAGTCCTAGTCAACTCCTAAGGAAAGACTAGATTTAGAGGGATCCAAATCAACCAGCAACTGTCAATTATTAATCAACAAGGAGTTTGATAATTCAAGTGTCTCCAATTACTCAACCAAAGCCAAGAATCATAACAATCTAACTTAAAACCCTCCCAAACATTTTGCCAAACACTTGGAAGGCAGAACATAAAAACATATAGGAAACTGATAGGGAATGTAAAATCTAAAACCAACAATTACAAGCATGAATGATAACAATTAAAGCAAGAAGCAATAAATCTGAAATACCTCAAATTGCATTAAATAGAAAATCAAGTCTAAAATTAGAATTCATAGACTAAATTGGGAAAATAAATAAACTAAAATACTAGAATAAATAAAAGTAGAAGAGAAACTAAATTAAAGGAACATTGAACCTGGAATTGAGAAGAAATAAACATAAGACTAAGAGAAATCCTAAAACCTAGAGAGAGGGGAGAGCCTCTCTCTCTAGAAACTACATCTAAACCTAAAATTCTGTGAATGTATGTTGTGTTAATCGTCTCTTGTGTTTCTCCCATTCTGCAGCTCTTTTTTTGTGTTTTTCGGGATTGAAACTGGGCCAAAAGGAGCCCAGAAATTGCCCCCAGCGCTTTCTGCAACTTTCTGCACGTGGCGCA
This sequence comes from Arachis hypogaea, assembly GCF_003086295.3. NCBI lineage: Eukaryota > Viridiplantae > Streptophyta > Magnoliopsida > Fabales > Fabaceae > Arachis > Arachis hypogaea. Next base: position 53,852,704 of record NC_092048.1, read on the forward strand.
TGTCACGCGTATGCGTAGGTCACGCGTGCTCGTCATTTGGCGAAATTCCTTGTCACGCGTACGCGTCGCTTGTCTTCTGCGCTAGGCACGCGTACGCGTCATCCATGCGTACGCGTCGCTGCCTGCTCCTCAAAACTCTATTTTTTGCGTTCCTTCCACTTTTGCATGTTTCCTTTCCATCCTCTAAGCCATTCCTGCCCTATACAGCCTGAAAGCACTCAACATACAGATCACAGCATCGAATGGTAATAAAGGGTAATTAAAATTGACAGTTTAAAGGCCTAGAAAACATGTTTTCAACTATATCACAGAATTAGGAAGGAATTGTAAAACCATGTAAATTATATGAATAAGTGAGTAAAGAATTGATAAAAACCACTCAAATTAGCACAAGATAAACCATAAAATAGTGGTTTATCATCACTTCGCAAATTGAAGGGAGCTATCAAGCCAAGGATCCTACTATGAAAATATACCTTGACAAAACCAAAGAACAGCTTGGACAATTTAGGGGATATAAGGTCCGACACATACCCCGGGAACAAAATGCCCGAGCTGATGCACTTTCAAAACTAGCCAGCACCAAACCAGGGGGCAACAATAGAAGCCTCATCCAAGAGACGCTTTGAAATCCATCAACCTTGGAGGAAGAGAAGATTCTAACCATCTCAGGACAGGATCAAGGATGGATGACTCCCATAATTAACTACCTCAAGTCAGAAACACTCCCAGCAGACAAAAAAGAGGCAAAGAGGCTAGTATGAGAAGCTCAGTACTACACCATAATACAAGACGCCCTATATAAGAGAGGAATCTCTACACTTCTCCTAAAATGCGTCCCGACCTCTGCTACAAAGGAAGCTCTCGAAGAAGTCCACAGTGGCATGTGCGGCAATCACCTCGGAGCACGAGCCCTTGCTAAAAAGGTACTCCGAGCTGGTTTCTACTGGCCGACCTTACAAAAGGAAGCTACCGAGTTTGTCAAGGCATGCCCACCATGCCAGAAGCACGCTAACTTCTACATAGCTCCACCTGAGGAGCTCATCTGCGTTACTTCACTCTGGTCATTCGCAAAGTAGGGGCTCGACCTCTTGGGACCCTTCCCCCAGGGGCCCAGATAAGTTAAGTTTCTCATTGTAAGTATAGACTACTTCACAAAGTGGATTGAAGCAGAGCCATTAGCTAATGACACCGCCCAAAGAAGTCGAAAATTTTTATACAGAAACATTGTCACAAGGTTTGGGGTCCCATGCTCCATTACCACAGATAATGGTACTCAATTCACCGACACAGGCTTTAGAAATCTGGTAGCTGATCTAAAAATCAAGCACCAGTTCACATCTATAGAGCACCCACAAGTCAATGGACAAGCGGAAGCCACCAACAAAGTTATACTGGCCGGGTTAAAACGGAGGTTACAGGATGCCAAAGGAGCTTGGGCTGAAGAGCTCCCAACAGGTCCTATGGGAATATTGGACAACACCACACTCAACTACTGGGGAATCGCCATTCCGACTTGCTTACGGAATGGAGGCAATGATCCCTGTCGAGATAGAAGAAGGATCTTCTAGAATGATCCTCTATAATGAAGATACCAACTCCCAGGCTCAAAGAGAAGAGCTCGACCTACTTCCAGAAGTCAAAGAAAGAGTCTAGATTAAAGAGGAAGCCCTAAAGCGTCGAGTGGCTCTGAGATGTAATCGGAAGGTAGTCTAGCGAAGCTTCACCACCAATGATCTCATCTTAATCCGAAATGATATCGGAGCAGGTCGGTCAGGAGAAGGGAATCTAGCAGCTAACTGGAAAGGACCATACCGAGTAACAGAAGTGCTGGAAAAAGGTTACTACAAGGTGTCCGACCTCGAGGGACGAGAGCTACCCAGGTCATAGCACGCCTATAATCTAAGAAGGTACTATAGTTAGAAAACAATAAAAGATCTAGGGTCAAGGTGCACTCTTTTTCCTGAAAGGTTTTTTTTAATGAGGCGCCAATGGTGTGGAATTTATAACTACAAACTAACCGGCAAGTGCACCGGGTCGTACCAAGTAGTACCTCAAGTGAATGAGGGTCGAACCCACGAGGATTGATGGACTAAGCAACAATGGTTGATTAATTTACTTAGTTAGATAAACAGAAAATGGTGTTTGAAGGTTCAAAAATATTAAACAGTAATTCAGAAATTAAAATAGCAAGCAGTAAATTGATGAGAATAATATATGGAGAAACAGTTAAGGCTTCAGAGATATCTATTTTCCGGATTGACTTTTCTTACTAACTATTTTAATCATGCAAGATTTAATTCATGGCAAACTATATATGACTAAGCCCTAATTCCTTAGGCCTTCTTAGTCAACTCTAACTTTCATCAACCGTCAATTCCTTGGTCACTTAATTCCAATTAGAGGATGAAGTTCAATTCTAGTTTATATGCCACAAAAACCCTAATTATCCAAATATAAGAGGATTATACGTCACGTATCCCGTTAAGTCCAGATAATTAGAAGTTTAAGAGAAATTATTTTTAAGCTGTTGTTCAAGTAAAAAGCTTTTCCAAGTTATACAAGAACTCAATTAGAATAAGGGTCAAACTTTCGTTCCACCCAAATTCATAAGATAAAGAACGAAAACAATTCTTGAAATAGAAATCAGTACATGAATTAAAATAGAAAAATAATAGTATCAATCCATACAATAGATAGAGCTCCTAACCTTAACAGTGGAGCTTTAGTTGCTCATAGTACAGAGAGAAAACTAGGATTCCGGTAAATTGTAAATCGCGGAATGATGTTCAAGAGAAGAGATGAAGATTCCTTTTATATCTAATCCTAATTAATGTAAAATATATTTTCTGAAACTAAATAATATCTTTTCCTATTTGTAATTAAAATAAAAAATTTAATCAAAATTAAATCAAAAACAATTGTGTAGCATCAAGTAGATGGAAGGGGGACCACTGCTCCCTTTTTAACTGGCGCCTGTAATCTTGTGCTTTTGGAGAATTTGTGGTTCTGGCGCCTAACTTGAGAGATTCCAAGTTAGGCACCACCTTGACCATACAGATGGAAGAGAAGTGTATACTATCATATATCGTTGGAAATCTCTGAAAGTTAGATTTCTAATGCCGCTAGAATCACGTCAATCGGATCTCTGTAGCTTGAGTTATTCAGGTTTGAGTGAAGAGAGGTCAGGGTTTACAGCATCATTCGCCTTCTTCTCTTTTTCTGCGGAAACTCCATCAAATTCAGCCGAATGCTACCTAAAATAAACAGAATTGCACACGACTCAAAGTAGAATCCATAGTGGCTAAAAGATAATTAATTCTTGATTAAACTGAATAAATTGAATGCAAATTCACTAGGAAAAGATAAGAAAGATGCTCACACATCACAACACCAAACTTGAATTGTTGCTTGTCCTTAAGCAACCAAAATTAACATAGGCTTAAGATGTGAATTTGCATGAGAGTGAGAGTTCAATTAAGCTCATGTTTCTTCTTGAAGTGGGTTTACAACTGTGATCCTGAATAGTTTTGGCATCTCACTCTCCTTTGAATCAGAAGAATGTCACTGTCATTCGGAATTAGAATCCAGATAATATTATGAATTCTCTAATCTTTTATACTTCAGTTCAATCCTTAACACAGCAAATTCCTTTTAATTATTTTTTCTTTGGTGCTTTGCTCCTTGAGCCTAGCCGTGACTTTAAATGTTTTGTCTCAAGCTTCACTTGATACAAAAATACCACAAGCACTTAACTGGAGAACTTTCTTGAAGTTCTAATTTTTCTTTCAGCTACTCCCAGACAGTAGTGCTCAAAACCTTTGGCATACTCTGCTAAATGCACTTGGTCTCGACTCTAAGTGTTCTGTCTCAAGGATTACTTGACACAAAAATACCACAAGCATATGACTAGGGAAACAACTCTTTGAGCCTTTAATCATGTCTGACCTCCCTAGTCATTGATGCTCAGAGCCTTGGACCTTGTCTTTATTTTTCTTTTGCTGTTTCTTTTGCTTTAAGGATTAAACTTTCACTAACTTCAGAGAATTCATAATAGTTCTCTAAATTCCTATTTCTTATACATCAACATCTTTTGATTCAAATTTAGATATGCACTATTCATGTCATGCATTCAAAATCATAGAAAACACCACCACATTTAAGTGAATAAGACTATTCTTTGTTATAGACTCTAATTATCATGCAATGCATCCTTTTCTTCTTTTTCTTTTGGATTCAAACTCAGTGAGTGATACATGAGACACTTTTCAGAATTAAAAGCAAATAAGAGAATAAAAAAAATAGCAAAATAAACTGGAACCTAGGAATTGAAATAACAAAGAATAATGCAGACATTCAAGTAAAACAGCAGAAAACAGGAATATAACATAATAAGAATGAAAGAAAATATAGAATGAAAGGAACTCAACCACCTCAATTATCCTAATGGCCGTCTCATTCTTCAAGCTGTGCTCCTCCGTAAAGATGATTCGCCTCCCTTTTGGTGTCATTAAAATAAACAGAAAAACCACAAGCGAAGTGACAATACCAAACTTAAAAATTTGCTTATCCTCAAGCAAAGAAAATCTGAATATAGGGAGGAACATAAAAAAAATGTATGGAAGAGTAAAAACAGATATTAATGCAAAATAAGCCGAAAATAATAAAAATACAAGAAAGAGAAAAATTAAAACTTGTTGTTATATATATGTATATATATATATATATATATATATATATATATACCCTCAAAAAGAAAACATAAATTTATATATATATATATATATAAAGGGGGAGGGGAACGTATATATATGTATATAGAAAGGGTGCAGGGGACGATATATATATAAGGGGGCCGTATGCATATATATGTATATATAGGGTTACGGGTGGGGAGGGTCGTGTATGTATAAATTAGGGGATCATATATATAAGTTAGGAAGAATATATGGAGAAAGGCAAGAAAGGGTTGGCTAATGGGATTTGGGGACAAGAAAAAGAGGAAAGAGAATCAGACAGGTTACGGGGAAGAGATCATAAGATATGGTTCAGAAAAGGGGTGATTTGGTTTGAAAGAATGAAACATAAATAAGCTAGCGCCTAACTTCTGGGTGCACTCTTCACAAACGGCGCCTAACTTGATTGCCTTTCACCACACACGGCGCATAACTTGAGGCCTCCCGAGTGCAACAACTATTTCTGCGCCTAACTTCACTATATAGTGCGCCTAACTTCACCTGTCCCGAATGGAATGGACTTCCAACGCTGGATGTGGCACCTAACTTGATAGAGCTAAGTTAGACACCACCCTTCTCGAATCAACGCACTCTAGGGTGTCGAAACTCTGTTTTTAAATTTCTGTTCCTGTTCTAATTACTTTGCATGACCAAAACACATGTAAAACAAGAAAAACTCTAAAAAAAATGAGATAAAATAATTTAAAACTAGAACTAAAATAACTATAAAATTAAGACTAAAGTAACTGCAAAACCAAGGATACTAATAGTTGTGTTGCCTACCACAAGCGCTTCTTTAATGTTACTAGCTTGACACTTGATTGTTGAATTTTCTTTCTTTTCTTCCAGTTGGTTAAAAGAAATGTCTCCAAGAGGGGAGAGGTGAAAATTAGTGTCCTTGGACTTGGATTTCTCCTAACAAGCTTTCTTTTATTGTTATTAGCTTGATTTACCTTACTTGTTGGGGTAGAGGTTGGATTGCTTTTTATTGACCTTCTCTTTTTTATGGATACTGTCTTTTATTTCTTGGTCACAATCTCCTTTTTTGTGCTTTCTTTGATTGCCTTCACTTCTTTGATTTCAAAATTTGGGTGTTGTGTGATGGTTGGAGTGTAACCTTCATCAAGAATTTCTTGAATTGGTGGTTCAATAAACTCACCTTCTATGCCACTTTCTGCTTCATTAGGACCAAGAAAAGTATATTTAAGTGTTGGGGGAGAAGACTTCAATTCAAATGTGGGTAGTGCATTCACATTTTTCTTCTCAAGAGCTTGCATGCATAGACTTATAGGGACTTGTATGGCTTCCTCTAGAATTATTGGAATGTGCACGCATGGAGTGTACATGGCTTCCTCCTTTGTTTGTGTATCATTGGAATGTGCACGCATGGAGTGTACATGGCTTCCTCCTTTGTTTGTGCATCATCCTCCTTTGTTTTTGCATCTTCCTCTTCTTCTATGTGTGAGGGTGAAAAGTTCTCTAATTTACTAGAGTATGAACTCCTGTGATTGATTCCCTCACTTTCTTCTATAGGATCTTGCATTATATCTCTTGGGAAGGAATTTTCTTGTTCCTCTTCCTGGGGCTTGATAATCAACTGCACATATTTCTCTACATTTTTGACACTCGTCCTTATATCATGTATGAATTCTTTTATGAGAAGCTCAATAGATGATAGTTCTTGACATGAATAAGAAGGAGATGATGGTTCTTGATAAGAGTAAAAAGAGGATGGTTCTTGGCATGAATAGAGAGATGGTGGCTCTTGATATGGGTAGAAAGATTATGGTTCTTGATATGGATAGAGAGGTGGTGGTTCTTGGTATGAATAGGGAGATGGTGGCTCTTGGAATGAATATGGAGATGGTAGTTTTTGATAGTTGGAACATGGAGCACTGAAGTTTCTTTGCGTTTGACTTTGCCAACCAAAATTTGGGTAGTTCTTCCATCTACAATAATAAGAATCACTCCCTGGGTGTGAGTAGTAACCCATGTGATCTCTCTCCATTATTTTGTTTTAGCACAAAACACCAAATAGAATTAAACGCACCATGTGGTAAACAGGCAAGTAAAGAAGAAAAAACAGAGGGAAAATTTTTTTTAATAGAATAAAGAAAAATAAAAATAAAAAATAAAAATAAAAATAAAATAAAACATAAAGAAAAACAAAAATAAAAGAAGAAAAATAAATAAAATAAAAAAAAGAACGCAAGTTTTTTTTTAGACGAATTAAAATTGAACTAAATGATAAGGTAAAAAGAAAAAAAAAAGGACATAGTGGAAAGGGGGAAAAACGGAACTAGATGACAATTAAAAAAACAAAAAGAAAATAATAGAAAAAATAAAAAATAAAAATAAAATTTATTAATAGAAGAAAATTAATTGAAAAAGAAAAATTATCTAATCTAAGTAATCAAATAACTGAGGCAACACCAAACTTAATTTCAAAAATTAAGAGAAAAAAATTTTAAATAAATCAAAACGTTTTTTTTTTTAATTTAAAGGAATAAGTTAAATGAAATTAAAGCAAAAACGCCTAATCTAAGAAATCAAGCAACTAGTAGTTGTCAATCACAGTCAATCTCCGGCAACGGCGCCAAAAATTTGGTGTAGAATTTATAACTACAAACTAACCGGCAAGTGCACCGGGTCGTACCAAGTAGTACCTCAAGTGAATGAGGGTCGATCCCACAAGGATTGATGGTCTAAGCAACAATGGTTGATTAATTTACTTAGTTAGACAAACAGAAAATCGTGTTTGAAGGTTCAAAAGCATTAAACAGTAATTCAAAAATTAAAATAGCAAGCAGTAAATTGATGAGAATAATATATAGAGAAACAGTTAAGCCTTTAGAGATATCTATTTTTCGGATTGACTTTTCTTACTAACTATTTTAATCATGCAAGATTCAATTCATGGCAAACTATATATGACTAAGCCCTAATTCCTTAGACCTTCTTAGTCTACTCTAACTTTCATCAACTGCCAATTCCTTGGTCACTTAATTCTAATTAGAGGATGAAGTTCAATTCTAGTTTATATGCCACAAAAACCCTAATTATCCAAATATAAGAGGATTATACGTCATGTATCCCGTTAAGTCCAGATAATTAGAAGTTTAGGAGAAATTAATTTCAAGCTGTTGTTCAAGTAAAGAGCTTTTCCAAGTTATACAAGAACTCAATTAGAACAAGGGTCATACTTCCGTTCCACCCAAATTCATAAGATAAAGAACGAAAATAATTCTTGAAATAGAAATCAGTACATTAATTAAAATAGAAAAATAATAGTATCAATCTATACAATAGATAGAGCTCCTAACCTTAACAGTGGAGGTTTAGTTGCTCATGGTTCAGAGAGAAAACTAGGATTCCGGTAAATTGTAAATTGCGGAATGATGTTCAAGAGAAGAGATGAAGATTCCTTTTATATCTAATCCTAATTAATGTAAAATATATTTTCTAAAACTAAATAATATATTTTCCTATTTGTAATTAAAATAAAAGATTTAATCAAAATTAAATAAAAAACAATCGTGCAGCATCAAGTAGATGGAAGGGGGACCACTGCTCCCTTTTTAACTGGCGCCTGTAATCATTTGCTTTTGGAGAATTTGTGGTTTTGGCGCCTAACTTGAGAGATTCCATGTTAGGCGCCACCTTGACCATATAGCTGGAAAAGAAGTGTATACTATTATATATCGTTGGAAAGCTCTAAAAGTTAGCTTTCCAATGCTGCTAGAATCACGTCAATCGGACCTCTGTATCTCTAGTTATTTAGGTTTGAGTGAAGAGAGGTCAGGGTTGATAGCATCATTCGCCTTCTTCTCTTTTTCTGCGGTAACTTCATCAAATTCAGCCGAATGCTATCTAAAATAAACAGAATTACACATGACTCAAATTAGAATCTATAGTGGCTAAAAGATAATTAATTCTTGATTAAACTCAACACATTGAATGCAAATTCACTAGGAAAAGATAGGAAAGATGCTTACGCATCAGCCAGGCTGAGATCTAGAAGGGTAAGCACCCATATGTATACACTCTTGTTCATATTTCTATCTTTTATTATTATTTGAATAAAGTTTTCAGATTCCCTAAAAGTTTCCTACCAAGACGCATTAATCTAAGCTCATAAAACGCAAAAATTCATCGTCCAATTATGAAGAGGTCGGCAAGGTGAAAACCAAATTCATCGTCCGATTACGACGAAGTCGGCAAGGTGAAAACCAAATTCATCGTCTGATTACAAAAAGGTCGGCAAGGTGAAAAGCGTAAAAGCAGATTAATGCAAGAAGTTATAAAAAGTAATCCATAAAAAGTGACCTGACGAGGTCTGACTAAAAATGGATTGCTAAAAATAACTTAAGAAGGCCCGACAGAGAAGTCAGAACAGTGAAAGGATCACTAAAAAGGGACAATGACACCTCCAAAAGGTCCGAGCTGCTCCGCTATAAAGGTACAAGTCTTTAGAAAAAGACACTACCTAAAAAGCAAAAGCACAAGTCAAGACGGCGCTAAAAAGTCATCCAAACAAACTATAAAGAAAATGTTCCTAATCAGAACACTACCTAAAAAGTTGTTGGAATATGACGAAAAATCCCGGATAATGAAGTCCTACAGGTCAAACGACAGCAAAGAAAAGGCGCAAAGCACGATCTCAAAGGATAAGCCAAAAGGTTGAGAAACAACTTAAGGCTCAAAACGAGAACAACTCCGCTCAAACAAAGGAAAATGGCTACAAGGAAGTCGATAACTAAAAAGGTTCTATAAAGAACACTAAAAAGTCATCAGACAAGTTAGCCCGGACACCAAAGGACGACGTCGCTCAAGCAGAAAGCAAGGCATGATTCAAAAAGGCCAAAAACCCACACTACAAAAGAGGTTGGACAGGAAAAATACCACACCTCTATAAAAATCCACAAGAGTTGCAAAGTGATGATGAACATATCAGCAAAAAACATAATCAAGCATTAAAGACTCAAAAGGCCATCCAAAAAGGCAGCCTCAGAGTCTAAAGTGTTTTGTGTTTCAAAATGAAGTTGCTAAGAAGCAACCAAGTGTCACCAAAGTCAACCATATAAAAAGATTACAAAAAACTAAAAGATTTAGCAGTCCACAAGCCGGACTATACAAATGCACAAAGATCATAAGGTGTTCAAATTCTCCCCAGTAGTAGCATCCTTAGGAGAGGGAGGTCTGGTTGCAAGAGGGACGGCATTGACAACCCCGTCTGGGGCTTTCTGTATCTCCACATCAGGATCAGATCCAGGGGGAGCCACCTCGGCTGAAGGAGTTGAAGAGGCTGAAGCGGCAGAAGCTTTGGCTGGCAGCACAGGAGGAGGACCCTCATCTTCATCATCAGGGGCAGGCACTATCTTGCCGTCCTCTACCACATTATCCAGACTAAAAAAAGTCAGGTCGAGCTCAGGGGCAAGAACTCGGACTTGGGCTTTCAAACTCTCATAGGCATCAGTCACACAACCCACCATGTGACCCTGAAGCTCGGCATAATTAGCATGGGAAGATTGAAGCCTTTCCCTGATCTCCAGTAGCTCGCCATACGTGCGGGTATAGCTCTCCTTGTGTTTTTTCATCATTTTCTCAGCCAAGTTCGCAGTTGCCTCAGCCCTGGTAGCTCGGGACTTTTCCTTCTCCAGATCCAACTCCAGTTTAATTACCTTAGTATCAAGCTCATCCTTCAAACCCTTGATTCTGTCAAATTCAGACTTAGCATCTTCCATAAAAGCATTAGTGGCACGAATGGGAGGCTCTCTAACAATTTGCGATAAAGCCGCACCCATATAGGCCATCCGAACACTGTTGCTGGTGATGAAATCCAAGTGACGAAGGATGGACACGCCATCCATTGGAATTTGGCCATAAGGAGCAATCTGTTCATCAACAAACCCCACAGCGTCAAAATCCTGGGCATCCAGGTTATAAGGACCAACAGTCTTTTGATTTTTCGGAGGAGGACCAGCAGTAGGAGAAGAGGTAGCACCGGAAGATGGTTGAACCGGGTCAGAAGGAACCATCCAGACCTGAGGGGTCGGAATGACCTTCCTCGGCCTAGAAGCACCCGAGGTCGGCTTCTTTGGAGGCAGTTGGGAAGACCCTTCAGCAGGAGTTTTTGCGGACAGATTCTCTGCAGCTGTCGCCTTCTTTGCCCTACGAAAGGCCTTCATGGAATCCAAGGACTTAACCATTTCTGAAAAAGAAGCTGGAAAAAAACAAGTAAGAAAGGAGTAAATTAGCAAATAAACAAAAAAGGAAAACTAAAAGGATGTCGGCCACTACCCAGTTCAGCATGGAGAAGGGAAGGATCTCACAGAAACCTTTTCGTGTCCAACTAAGGAGGCTCCCCCCAGTTCTCCTCTAACACACCCACCAAAGCTTGTTCTACTTCACTCAGACTCTCCCAGGGATACTTGACTACTGCTACATTCTCTTGCCATGATAAAGGAAAGGTGGGTTCATTATTTTCCTCTAAAAAGAAGGGTCGAGCTCCCTCAACAGCTCGGACCTTGAAGTAATAATTCTTGAAGTCATAAAAGGACTCGTCATACATCGAAAACACTTTCTTTCCTTGAGTAGTTCGGAAAGAAATCCAAGAGGATTTTTTGTTAGCTACCCTAGGCTTGGTCCACACGAAAAGGTGAAGAAAGAGAGTTTGGGTAGGTCAGACACCCAATTCTTGACACAACAGCTGAAAAATATTTATGAAACCCCATGAGTTCGGATAGAGCTGGGAAGGAGCCACGTTACAACACCATAACAGGTCGGTCTCAAAAGTGGAAAAAGAGATGGTGATACCCAGCTGACTAAAAAAGTAGTCATACGCATAGAAAAAGGGACGTTCTCCCTGAGTTAAAGAAGGAAAACAAACCCTCTCCTCAGGGTCAGGCGACACCAATTCATAGTTCTTCTCATCATCCCTATTACTACAAATCCTATGAAATCTCCTAAGTCATACACAATACTCGGGGTTAGCTACAGTCACACACATAAGAACTATCGAATCCAGCCAATCGGCCATACCAGCAAAAACTCTCGAAGACATCTCAACAATATTTTTTCGGGAAGACATAGGCCAACTACCCCTACAGAAAGAAAAAGAAAAATTGGATTACTACCAAACAACTCGGGCAAATAAGGAAATAACTCGGACAATAAAAAACATCAAGTATCAGATACGACAGTAAAAGGGAAACCCCAGGACTCACACCAAAGTCCAGGGGCACCCTTTGGAGGCAACAACAAGGCGAGAATTCCGAAAAAGAAGTTGAAACAATTTATGCCCTAAACACCTCCTAACAGATCAATTCTTCCCTGATAAGCGTCACTCCATATAAGCAGCAAGAAAGCCATCATCATCAGCAAAAATCATCAAGAAAGCTACAACCCTTTTCTACCAACAGTTCAACAAAAACTAAAACTTTGGGCAAGAACATGCAAGGATGAAAATAGCGACAAGCAAAAAACCCTACGGAAAAAGAAAGATTACCAGAAAGAACACATTTTCTTCAAACAGAAGTAGCAGAGAAAAAGTCACAACCAAACAATCAGACACAAAGATGCAACCTTTTCAGAAAAAATCAAAACTTTACAAATAAAAGCATGCAAGAAATGACGATTATCAAAAGAGAAAGAACATCTAACTTGCAGAAGAGAAGACGATAACGAACCAGGTAAAGTAGAACGACGAAGTCCACGTTAAACAGTCGCTTTGAGACAAAGAAAGGTAAAGGGCTTGGAGACGTGAAAGCAAGCAGACAAACGAAACACCTCAGCAAGTAACAAACGAAGAGCGAAGGGAGAAGAAAGAAGAAACGGAACAATGAGGCTTTGAAATTCAAAATGAAAATACATAGAGGGAAACGGCGAAGGGGAATTAATGAGCCTTTAAAACCCTCGCGCGTTCCCAAGAAAAGAACAAACATGTGCTGCAATTAAAAAGAAAAAAGGAAGAAAAACACTACGCATTCAAGGAGTCCTAGCAGGAGTTATACGGAAAGACCAATTCAAGACAAAATGCTCGAGCTCGACTTCCTCAAAAGGGTCGAATTCCAAATACACGACCTTAAGGGTGAAATCAAGCCCAAGCAAGAGCACTGTTCATACCACGGGTCGAGCTATGTGCCGGAGCTAACTTCGGACAGGAACATCCGACCTTTTCAGGTTGGATGACCACCGACCTCTCACTTAAAGAGCTTGGCCAAATCACTACAAAGGCCCAAGTAGGCCCAAAGCAGAAGATCACAGCCCACTTAAAGTCGGCTGGCCAAAGATAAGGGGACCCACCCACAAAAAATAAGATAAGATAACTAACTTATCTTAAAGAGAGGTCACTCCACACTACTATAAATACTCTGGAGTACCCAGGTATAACTCATACTCTGATTCTACACAAAAATCTGCTTAAAGCCTGTACTAACTTAAGCATCGGAGTCTCTTGCAGGTACCACCACTCTCCGGTGATCAAGGATCAACAGCTCCACCAGGATCAACAAGTCGGACGCAACTACTCCGGCCACCACAACAGATCTCATCCGAGATCGACCTTCAGTTTTGGGTAACCCTCGGAAGAATTAGGATCTTCTCTTCCTTCAAGGTTGATGTATTTCGAAGAGTCTCTTGGATGAGGCTTCTATTGTTGCCCCCTTGTTTGGTGCTGGCTAGTTTTGAAAGTGCATCAGCTCGGGCATTCTGTTCTCGCCGTATGTGTCAGACCTCATATCTCTTGAATTGTCCGAGCTGTTCCTTGGTTTTGTCAAGGTATTTTTTCATAGTAGGATCCTTGGCTTGATAGCTCCCTTTTATTTGCAAAGTGACTACTTGGGATTCGCTAAAAATAGTAAGTCTTTGAGCTCCCACTTCTCTAGCCAGCCTCAAACCAGCCAGTAGTGCTTTATATTCAGCTTGATTATTTGATGCCGAAAACTCGAACTTTAAGGATAGCTCGATTTGGGTTCTCTGATCGCTTTCTAAAATGACGCTTGTGCCACTCTCGACTTTATTTGAGGAGCCATCTACATAAAGGCTCCACTTTCTGGGGGTGCCTGAGATGTCAGTATACTCTGCGATGAAGTCGGCCAGGTACTTGGATTTAATAGATGTCCGGGCTTCATACTTGATGTCGAATTTGGACAACTCAACTGCCCATTGTAGGATTCTTCCAGCTAAGTCTGTTTTCTGTAAGATCCCCATTATGGGTTGGTTGGTCCGTACTCTGATGGTGTGAGCTTGAAAGTATGGTCGGAGTCGTCGGGAATTGAGTATGAGAGCGTAGGCGAACTTTTCTATCTTTTGATAGTTTAATTCAGCCCCTTGTAAAGCCTTACTAATGAAGTAGATGGGTCGTTGCCCACTTTTATCCTCTCTGACCAACGCTGAGGCTATTGCCTGACTCCCTATGGCGAGGTATAGTATGAGCTCTTCACCTTCCCAAGGTCGAGTAAGGACAGGTGGTTGCCCCAAAAATTTCTTAAAATCTTGGTAGGTTTGTTCGCATTCTAGGGTCCACTCAAACTTCTTCCCCTTCCTTAACGTTGCATGGAAGGGGAGAGATCTTAAGGCTGATCCAGCTAGGAACCTAGACAGAGCCGCTAGTCTTCCATTGAGCTGCTGGACCTCTTTTACACAGTTCGGACTCTTCATGTGAAGTATGGCCTGGCACTTATCTGGGTTTGCTTCGATTCCTCTTTGGGTGAGCATGAAGCCCAGGAATTTTCCAGCTTCTATTGCAAAGGTGCACTTTGCGGGGTTAAGTCGCATGCTATATTTTCTTGTGGTGTCGAACACTTTAGTGAGGTCGGACAATAGCGATTCCTCACTTTGTGTTTTTACCAGCATGTCATCTACATAAACCTCCATTAGCTTTCCAATATGATCGGCGAAGACTTTGTTCATTAGTCTTTGGTAGGTAGCCCCTGCATTCTTGAGTCCGAAGGGCATAACTATATAGCAATAGTTTGCCTTTGGGGTTCGGAATGATGTCTTCTCTTGGTCGGGTTGATACATTGAGATTTAGTTATATCCTGAGTAAGCGTCCATGAAGGAGAGGTATTGATAGCCTGATGAAGTGTCGACTAGTGTGTCGATGTTCGGGAGTGGGTAGGAATCCTTTGGGCAGGCTTTGTTGAGGTCAGTGTAATCGGTGCACATCCACCACTTCCCATTTGTCTTTTTGACCAACACTACATTGGCTAGCCATAGTGGGTATTTTACTTTCCTTATGAACCCTGCCTCCAGCAAGGCCTGTACCTGCTCCTCTACAGCCTGCGACCATTCCGGGCCGAGCTTTCTATGCTTTTGCTGTACCGGCCGTGACCCTGGGTATATGGCTAACTTGTGGCACATTAGTCCGGGATCGATACCAGGCATGTCGGCAGCCTTTCATGCAAAGTGGTCGGAATTGTCTTTCAGGAGCTTTATTAGCAGTTCCTTTAAGTCTTCTCTGAGATTTGCTCCTATATTTGTTGCTTTGCTTGGATCGTTTCCAATTTGAACTTCTTGAGTTTCACCTTCTGGCTGAGGATGGAGTTCTTTGCGAGCTCGGATTCCTCCGAGTTCTATGGCGTTGGTTTCTTTCCCTCTGGGGTTTCCTTTAAGGTTCAGACTTTCGTTGTAACAATGTCGCACGAGTTTCTGGTCTCCTTTTATGGTAGCGATCCTTTCTTGAGTGGGAAACTTCATGCATAAGTGTGGAGTGGAGACCACTGCGGCGAGCTGATTTAACGTTGTACGACCTATTAATGCATTGTAGGCCGAGCTCATGTCAACTACAATATAATCTATACTCAACATCCTAGACCGACTTCCTTTCCCAAAGGTTGTATGCAAGGAGATGTATCCTAATGGTAGAATCGGGGTGTATCCCAGTCCGAACAAGCTATTCGGATACGCTCTGAGCTCTTTTTCTTGTAGGCCGAGCTTGTCAAAGGCCGATTTGAACAAGATATCCATTGGCCAGTATTATGGTAATGACCATGAGGTCATCATGCCCTGGGATGATGCCCACGGCGTCTTCTTGAGTGAAGGTGATATTGGGGAGGTCGACCGACCTGTCTCTTCCTCCAACATGGTACACCTCTTTGAGGTGTCTCTTCCGTGATGACTTAGAGATTCCACCTCCTACGAATCCTTCATTGATCATGTGGACGTGCCTTTTCGGGGCGCGATTGGGACGTTCAGCTCATCTGGCCTCGTCATCCCTTCTTCTTTTTCTTGGCTCGTCTGTTTTATTAGCTAGGAACCGATCTTGTCGCCCTTCTCGCGCCAGTTTTTCAATGATGTTCTTTAGATCAAAGCAGTCATTGGTGGAATATCCATAGATTCGGTGATATTTGCAGTACTCTGACCGATTTCCTCCTCCTATTTTATGTTTAATCGTATGAGGGGCAGGATCTTTTCAGTGTTGTATATCTCTCTGTATACATCCATAAGTGTCACTCTGAGCGGAGTGGAGTTGTGGTACTTTCGAGATTTCTCAGCAAGCTGATCCTCCTTTTTCCTAGGCTCTTTATCTTTATCTCGAGGTGGGTAGGAGAATCCGGATTTTGAGGTTTCTCCTAATTGAGAATTTTCCTCTATATTGATATACTTTTCTGCCCGTTCTTGTATCTCATTCAGAGATGTTGGATGTTTTTTGGATATTGAGTGATGATGGGTGGAAATCAGATTCCACACCAAAACTCACCGACAAGTGTACCGGGTCACAACAAGTAGTAATTACTCACAAGAGTGAGGTCAATCCCACAGGGATTGATGGATTGAGCAAATTTAGTTAGATGATGAATTTAGTTAAGCGAACAGTTGATGAATTGAGTGATTTTGATTGACAGAAGCTAAACTGCAAGTAAATAGAAGTGTAGAATGTAAATTGAACAGGAAAATAGAGTGCAGAAGGTAAATTGACTAAATCTAAAGGTGTAGAAAGATTAAATTGCATGAAACTTAGAGTGCAAGAAAGTAAATAAACTGAAACTTAAATTGCAAGAAAAGTAAATAGCTAAAACTTAAAGTGAAAGAAATGTAAATTTGCTGAATCTAAATTGCTGATAAATGTAAATTGCTTGAAGAGTAAAATGATTTGGGTGCTGGGATTTAAAATTGAACAAGAAATTGTAAACTAAAGTAAATCAGAAAGCTCTGAGATGCAAGAATCCAGATCTAGATCTCAGTAGCAAGAACAGAAATGGAAAATTTCTTCATGAGACAAAACAGCAAGAACACTTGAGTCAATTGTGAAATCTTAAAGAGAAATTAAAGATAAAAAAAGAGCAATGAGATTTGAAACAGATATAAATCTCAATTACTCTCTTGATCAAGCAGTAGAGAAATTTGCAGAAGAAATTTAAATTGAAAATAGCAGAGAAGATTTAAACCCAATCCTTAGATCAATTGAGAGGAAGAGTAAAAGATGATTCTCAGAATTTGAATCAATGGAGCTCTTCAATCTCAATTCAAGATCCAAAATAGAAAAGTAAAAGTTGTAGAAGAATGAAAATAAAAACAGAAGGAAAAACTCAGATCCAAATTCCCAAATCCCAAATCCAAAACAATTGAAAATTAAAAAGTGAGCTAAAGGTAAAACTAAAAATTGAGCAAAAGGTCCTTTACAAATCAAACTTAATCCTATTTATACACTTTCTATTTTGGTCTTCCAAGCTTGGAGTGGACTTTTCAAAGTTGGCCTTGAATGAGAAATGGATTTGAAGAAGGATAGGTCCGGTTTGGCTTTGGTTCAATTGAAGTGGAAGCATGGGTCCGATTTGGCTTTAGTTCAATTGGATTGTGTGTGGGGACCTTCCAGGGGAGCGCTCCGTTTGGTATAGTGAGCATAGTGTTCACTCTTTGCCTTGTCAATTTGGTGTGCCTCCCTAGCCAATAGCGTTCATTAAGTGAGCGCTGCGCTCAATTTTTGAGCGCTACACTCCCCCTTGTCTTGGTGCGCATGCTTAGCCCCTTTGATGCTCCCAAGCTCCACGAAAAGGTAGCAAAAGAGAGCGCTACGCTTGAGTTTTTGAGCGCTACTCCTGGCCTTTGCTTGGTTCCCCTCTTCGAGCCTTGGTGAGAGCACTTGGCTTCCTTAAATTTCTTGGGCAAGAGCCTTGTGTGCCTTGGTTGAGCGCGAGAAAGTGAGAGAAATAGAGCGCTGCGCTTAAGTTTTTGAGCGCTGGCCCTTGGCCTTTGGTTTGTGCTGCACCATTTGGTGCTTTCTCTTTGATGAAAGGCACACAAAAATGAGGAAAATGGAGCGCTACGCTCAAATCTTTGAGCGCTACTCCTTGCTGTGCTTTGCCTTGATGCATGCGCTTGGTTCCTCTCTTGGGCGCTCAGTTTGAAACTTTGAGCGCTCCTTGTGAGCTTTGATGCGCCACGCTTTATTTTCATGGGCCACGCTTTTCAAAGCCTGGCCTAAGGTCCAAAGCGTGCCCAAACTTCAAAAGTGTGCCAAAAATTCCTCTTTCCACCATTTCTTCACCTACAAGCAACCAAACAACTAATCAAATCTCCACCAAAATCACTAGATATTTGCATTATTTATAAAATCAATGAATTCTAGCATAAAACCTATGATTTTGTGTAAAATGAATGATGTTTGATTGATTCAAGATAATCATAAAAATTCACTCCAATTACTTACTTATGGTGTAAGAAAGTGCATAAAACCTAATGAAACTAATGAAAAATGCTTGTAAAACTAGCATAAGATGACTTGTCATCAAGTGACTAAAGGGTCCCTCTTTCAGGCCGTTGATGAGTCCCATGATAGTTGCTTCTGTCGAGAGACTTTGTATATCGAGACATGCTTTATTGAATCTTTCCATGTAGTTGCGAAGGCTCTCCCGATCTCCTTGTTTACTCCCAGTAAGCTTGGAGCATGTCTGGTCTTGTCCTTCTGTATGGAGAATCTGGCGAGGAACTTTTTGGCTAGTTTGTCAAAACTTGTGATTGATCTTGGAGGCAAACTGTCGAACCACTTTATCGCTATTTTTGTCAGGGTAGTCAGGAAAGCTTTGCATCGAATTGCATCTGAGGCATCTGTGAGGTACATCCTGCTTCTGAAATTGCTAAGATGATGGCTTGGATCAGAGGTACCATCATATCGAGTCATGTTAGGAGCTTTGAAGTCCTTTGGAACTTTAGCTTTCATGATCTCTTTAGTGAATGGATCTTGATCTTTGTGGGAGATATCTTCATGGTTAGAATGAGCAGTTTTGGTTTTGAGATCGGCCTCGAGCTTTGCAAGCTTGTCCTCTAGCTCTCGGTGACATCTCGCTTCTCTTCGGATGTCTCTTTCGGCTTCCCGCTGATGCTCAGCCTCCTGTTCGAGCTGTTTGAGGTGATTCTGCTGTTCCTGGAGGACATCTAAAATTTGGTGTTTGGAAATTTCTTGTCCCCCTTGTTTTGAGGTACATCCTTTGATGTAGTATCCGTATTTTTAAGCGGGGTTCTTTCTTCCAAACCGGAGTTGTGATCGTTGTCGAGGTTGTCCGCCATGATGAGGGGATGACTTCCAGGTTTCCCAGCAACGACGCCAATGTTCTGAGGGTTACATGAAATTGAAGGTCGATCTCAGATGAGATCTATTGTGGTGGCCGGAGCAGTTGCGTCCGATTGTTGATCCTGGTGGAGCTATTGATCCTTGATCACCGGAGGGTGGTGGTACCTGCAAGAGACTCCGATTCTTAAGTTAGCACGGGCTTTAAGTAGGTTTTTATGTAGAATTAGAGTATGAGTTATACCTGGGTGCTCCAGTGTATTTATAGTAGTGTGGAGTGACCTCCCTTTAAGATAAGTTAGTTATCTTATCTTATCTTTTGTGGGTGGATCCCCTTATCTTTGGCCAGCCGCCTTTAAGCGGGCTGTTATCTTCTGCTTTGGGTCTACTTGGGCCTTTGTAGTGATTTGGCCGAGCTCTTTAAATGAGAGGTCGGTGGTCATCCAACCTGAAGAGGTCGGACGTTTCTGTCCGAAGTTAGCTCGGGCGCATAGCTCAACCTGTGGTATGAACAGTAAGGGAGCATCGACACGATAGAACTACGATGGATGAGGTACCTTGATGATTTGATTGAGTTGATGATGTTAAGTAGCAGAACTCTTTGTGGAAGGAGGAGTCTTGAAGATATAACATGCGATTTGAATTTTAGGGAGAAAATTCTTAATTAGGAGGGGAGAATGTAAGAACTGGAATCAAACTAACCGTGTAGTTAAAATAAAATAATAATTTAATTACCCAAAATAAGTTCAAAAAATTAGATATCTTAATTTAAAAATTTAAAGGTGAAATTTGAATTCAGTAGATTTTTCTGAGTGGGAAAATGTATCATTTTGTAGAAAATTTTTGTAAAAATGTGTATCAGTACTTAAGTCAGCAGTACCTTCTCTAGTCTGTCTGGTACCGCATATGAGAAAAAAATATAATATTTTGAAAATTGAATTTACTAATTTAGAAAGATAAAAATAATTTAGAATTGAAAACCAGGCGATAATCTTAAAGGTTTTGGCCCAAAGTTAGGTCAAACAAACCTAAAATGCTAAGCGATTGGACCGGACCCAAGTTGGGCCCAAGCCCAACATATATATACACAACTAATGAGCATTTCAGCTCATTTTCACCCTAACATGAAGAAAGGGGCGCTGAGTTCAGGGAAGAAGAAACGATGTTTACCTTGTTTTGGCCATATTTTGAGCTACAATGCTCCGATTTGTGTGCCGTTTGCGGTCATACGAATCTCTCGTCGAGCTCTTCATTTTTATCTAAACAAAGTGATAAGATTTTTGAAATCCATATTCCATTTTCCATCCCTAACAATTTTGTATTTTTGGGTTTTGTTTTTGAATAGTTTTTGTGGTTTTGGTTATTTAGGGGTGATCTAGCATTAGAATATTATTGGATTTCGCCCCTAATATGGTTGGGTAAGGTAAATCTCTTCAAAACCCTTGTAGTTTAATGTTTTTCTTAGCCCTAGTATTGATTTTGGTATATTATATGATGTTAGATTGAGGTTTGGTATTTGTTGGAGTTGTTTTGGCTACTTGGAGCTTTGAGATTGAATTTGAAGCTTTCGGACTAAGCTTGGTGGCCTTAGTTCGGTGTTTTGAGCGCGTTGGAAATCGGCCAAGGTATGGTTTCGGTTTCCTTTAGGTAACTTGTAATGTTTCGTAAAAGTTAGGCTAGTGGACCATAGGATAGGATTGAATTGAATATATGGATGTTTGAATCGTGTTTATGGTATATGCATGTTAATGGAGATTGAAGAAATTGTATATGTTGAGGCATGATTATGGTAGATTATAATATGATGATGAATTGGATTTGTGCAAATTTGTTGAGAGTGTAGTCTTAATTTAGAAATTATTGATTTTGTTATTTTTCAGATGTAGGTCGCAATCCACTGATGAGCGGATATTTTATATACTTTTTGATGCTATTTTCCTACTGTTTTGAGCATATTTTGTTAAGTTTTATTATGTTTTAGTAGATTTTAATGTAAAATTCACTTTTGGGATACTACTTTGAGCTTTTGTATTTTTCTTATGATTTTAGGTGATTTTTGGGTGAATTTGGCAAGTTTTGGCAAAGTCTTATTCAGAGGCAAAGAAAGGAGTGTAGATGTTGTCAAATCCTGACCTCCATACATTCAAACGAGCATTTTTGGAGTTACAGAGGTCCAATTGATGCGCTTATAGTGGCGTTGGAAAGCTAACTTCCAGGACTTCTCAGCAATATATAATGGTCTATACTTTTCTTTGGATTAGACTACCCAAATTGGGCGTTAAACGCCCAAAGCACCCCTTTCTGGCGTTCAACGCCACAAGAGGACTGAAGCTAGCGTTGAATGCCCAAGACTGGCATTCAACACCACAAGGGGAGCAAGGGAGCAACATATTTACCAATGCCCACTCCTTGAAGTTGGACGCCAAGCTCAATCCAAACACTCACCAAGTGGGCCCAGAATTAGATTTTCTCATCCTTAGCTTAGTTTACTTTGTTTTTGTAATTTCTAATTATTATTAATGTCTTTTTAGGTTTAGTATTAGTATATATAAGGGAATATCACCATTGTTTAGGATCCTCTCCCCCACATTCAAACCTTACACATAAATTTCTGTACAGTATGAGCAACTAAACCTCCTAGGTTAAGTTTAGGAGCTTTGCTGATTCCTATGGATTAATACAATTAATTTCTACTTCAATCCATGTTTGATTATATTCTATGATGTATTGTCGCTCTTCATCTTTATGAATTTAGGGTGGAACAAAATTAAGACCCTTGTTCTACATGAGTTCTTTACCAGTCCTGACCCGGATAGTATTGAGCTATAGCTTGAGAGTGCATCACGGGTTCCCACAAGTTACTTGGGCTAATTGGGATATGTGACATGAAATCTCATTAGTCAGGGGTAATTAAGGTTCCTGTGGCTTTAAGGGCTAGAATCATAGAGTTTCATTCTTCGATCCGGAAGATCCGACCTCTTCTATGGCGTTTTGAGTAGGATCATCATAGATTGAATTACATGAGCTTTACCCTATCCCAGATTGATCTAGCCTGTTCGGGTGTTTGGTTTGGATCAGAGGAGATTAATGACAACGAGTCATGGCTTAATCACTTACAGCCTTGCCATTGAAGGAATCATTCATTGTTGGAGTACTTAGTATGACGTGTTAATCTAGAAGAATAAGCATCTCTGAGGCCTTAACTGATTTCTCATTACTGTTTCTACATCAATTCTTTATTGCTTTTGTTATTGCTTGTTTATTCACCTACAACAAATAACAACTATCTTTTTATTCGCCTGACTAAGATCTGTAGGATAACCACAGCTTGCTCAAGCTGGCAATCCTCGTAGGATTCGACCCTCACTCACCTGAGGTATTACTTGCACGACCCGATGCACTTGCCGGTTCAGTTGTGCGAGTCACAAATTTGCGCACCACCCCTCTGTGAGTTTGCGGACGTGGTGACAGGGCGGAGGATGTTTCAGCTTTGTTTTATATTTTAATTTGTTATTAGTTCTCTCTCTTTTGATTTATTATATTCTAATGCCTTAGAGGTTTTACTTCTAAACACTTTGATAGATAGGAAGTAAGAGTTTTATAAAACTCTGTTGTATTTCTTGACTAGTCAGCCTAAACTCCGCAGGCTGTGATTAGTCCTCTTTTGTATATCATACATATCTATATCTCTTGTGTACTTTGATTATTATTACCTTGTGTATCCTGGAGCTATCTACAAGGTTTTATTGTATATTATGTGTTGTTCCTCTCGTGCCAACATGTTTGGTTATCGTGTCTGAATGCTTCGTGCTTTGTAATTCTACTTTATGCGACTTTGAGCTTTTATTCTTTTGTCAGGCTTCTAATACTATTACTTCTTTTTATATATAGTATATTATGAGGTTTAGAACTTTCGTGGCACTTTGTTACCCTTCGCTTTACGGCTAGAGGTAAGGCTTAGGGTGATAGGGTGTTATGTTTAGTGGTATCAGAGCTTGGTTTGTCCTCGTGAGCTTGAGGGATGGACCGATTGTGCTTCATTGCATACTCTGGGTCATTTTTTCTTTCGTTCTATTTGGGATATCTACTTGATATGCATAGTATGCTTATCTGTGAGTTCCTTTTTGGGGATAATTGAAGCACTAGGCTTGAGAGATTGAGACTGATTACCTCGATATCGATTGCTTGGTGTAGACAGGACCCCGAATGGTAACTCATGGACGAGGTAGATCACGTACATGGAGAGATAGTAAGGATGACCAATCGGCCGATAACCATGCTGAGTTCATGGCGGCTACAACTAACCTAACTAACTTGATGCAAGCGAGTGCTGATGCGACAATGCAAGCTGTGGAACGGATGGGACAACCAGCAGGAAATAGGAAAAAAATAAATTATGGTGGATGTAGCTAAGCAAGTCAGATTCTTAGTGACAAATAATCAGAGTGATGCAGTGAAAAGCGTGACCGAGCATCGACATGATAGAAATACGATGGATAAGGTGCCTTGACGACTTGATTGAGTTGACGATGTTAAGTAGCAGAACACTTCATGGAAGGAGGAGTGTTGAAGATATAAAATGTGATTTAAATTTTGGGAACAAAATTCCTAATTAGGAAGGGAGAATGTAAGAACTGGAATCGAACTAACTAATGCAGTAATGCGTGAGCATCTTTCTTATCTTTTCTTAATGAATTTGCATTTGAATTTGTTGAATTAAATCAAGATTTAGGTGTTTTAAGCCACCATGAATGCTACTTTGAGTTGTTTTTCAATTTGATTCATTGCAGGTAGCATTCGGACGAATTTGGCAGAGTTTAGAAAGAAAAAAAGGAAGCAATTCCAAGCAGCCATGGTGGCGCCAAATGCCACCTCACCGGTGTTTGGCACCGGATCAGAAATTCTCAATAAACGCCACTACCATGGTGGCACCAAACGCCACATTCCAGTGTTTAGCACGAAGAGCTTAGGAATGCATGCTTCAATGTACGTGGCGCCAAACGCTACTCAGCTCAAGTTTGGTGCCAGTATGCTGAAAAAGAAGGGCTTCCATGTGAATCTGCACCAAATCTTTAAGAATTAATTTAATCTTTTATTTAGTTTTGAATTAAGAAAAGATATTTTAGGTTTTAGAAAATACATTTTATATTAATTAGGATTATATATAAAAGAAAAAGTTATCTTGGCCTAGAGTTTTCTTCTTCTCCCTTTCTATACTTTCTCATTTTTTCTCTGCGAGAGTTTTTCTGCACCATGAGCAACTAAACTCCCATTGTTAAGGTTAAGAGCTCTGTTTATTTGGATAGATTAATACTATTATTTTATTCTTCTGATTAATACATTGATTTACATTTAAAATCAGTTTTATTCCCCTGCCCTCTCTACTCGTGACTCCAGCCTCTTACCCCTTTCATTCCCCATATATTCCCCTTCCCCCCTAACCTACCCGTGACCCCCTTCTTCATACCTCACACCATTCCCTAAACAAACCCCTCCAACCCGTGACATACTACCCTCTCCCAATCTATATAAAGCCCCTCCCACTTCAACATACACACAACCCTTCACTAACATAAACCCTCTCAAATCCCTCTCTTCGAGCACCACACAGCCCATCCCCTTCCCTCGTCCCCAACCCTCTTCTATACAAAAATTCAAAGCCCTGCCCCACCCCCACTCCTCCTAACCCAGAACATATTCCGCACATCAACCCTGCATCGTAACCCCCCCCCCCCTCATAGAGCACCTCATCCCTCACCACCCTCCTGCAAGACCCCAACATCCCCTCTTATTTTCTTTTTATTCTGTATTTATTCAGTAAAAAAAAGAGAAAAAAATATTTTAAATTTAATTTTTATTTCCTTATTTCAGATTCTTTACTTCTCTCGGTCTTCCTCTTTGTAATTTTCTAATTTTCTCGAGGACAAGCAAAAGTTTTAAGTTTGGTGCTGTCGCTTCACTTGTTATTTTTCTGTTCATTGTAATGGCACCAAAAATCATTGAGTCCTCAAAGAAGAGGAAAGGCAAAGAGCCAGCCACCAGTTCTTATAATGCACAAAGATTCCGCTCCAAGCTCCATGAGAAACACTTTTATGAGCATACTTACGAGAAAGCTGTAACTCCGGAAGTGGGATTTGCGCTCCAACTGAATGAATATCCAGAAATTCAATTTCAGATTCAGAGGAGAGGGTGACAATTTCTGTGCAACCCGCACACTGAGGTTGGACAACTGATGGTCCAAGAATTTTATGGCAATCTCTGGGTCACTTAAAAGGATGTTGATGGGGTCAATGGAAAGAACTATCAAAGCTTTGTGAGAGGAAAGGTCATTGATTTCAGTCCGAAAAGCATCCGACAGGCCCTCCATCAGCCACCTCCAGATCATGTATCTGCTTGCTACATTGAGAGGATGCATAGAGATCAGCAACTGGACCAAGTACTTGAAGAAATATGCATTCCGGGTTCTCAGTGGAGCATAGGTGCAGAGGGGAAGCTGAACCAATTGAAGAGCACTGATCTTCTACTTATGGCTAGGAGATGGTTAGACTTCATCCGAAGGTCTATCATGCCTATTAGCAACCGATCCGAATGCACTGTGGACCGGGATATCATGATTCACTGTATCATGAAAGGAGAAATAGTGGAGGTAGAGGACATTATTCCATAACAGATATAGAACATTGCCTCCAATCCTCTTAAGAAGACTAGGCTTGGTTTTCCACATCTGATTTACTGCCTGTCTGAAGCAGTAAAGGTAAAGGTGGATAATGACTTCTGCATAACTGTTGAGAGGCCAATTACTAAGAAGACCGTGGAGCATCTTAGGGAACATCACAGGGTCTCCAGAGAAGATCAAGTTGAGGAGAAAGCTCAACAGGACCATCCTCCATTACTTTAGGGACATTACTTCCCACCTCAGGGGTACCGGCAACAGCTTACTTTCTCTATTGAGCATATGAGAATCACACAAGATAGCCGCTGGCAGCAGTTCAATGATTCCATGGAGCAGATGAGGCTGACACAAGACAACCAATGGGAGTATCTTACCACCACCCTTGATCAAATGAGGGCCGCCCAAGATTCTCAGCGCCAGGAAATTTCGCAGCTGAGACAGGACTTTGGCCATCTTAGAAGACCATATTTACCACAGCCAGAGGAGAGAGATACCCACCATGAAGACTGAGGTGGCTTAGTTCCTTTTTCACTTCCTATTTTATTCTGCTATTATTATGTTATATTCCTATTTTCTGCTATTTTGTCTTAGTGTCTGCATGATCTTTGGTTATTTTAATTCCTAGGTTCTAGTTTAATTTTGCTATTTTTAAGTCTGTTATTTACTTTCAATTCTAAAAGGTTGTCTCATGTACCGCTAATGCCTAGGCATCTTAGGCTAGTTTCACAAGCCTTTTTTATTTGTTTTCATTTGGTTTCATGCACTTTTTTAAGCAATAAGTAAGTATTTGGATGAGAATTGCATGCATATCTTGATTCAATCAAACATGGTTAATTATGTGCATTTTCATGAGATTTATGCAAGATTTACTTGATGTAATGAATGATGCAAAATCTTGTGATTATGGCAAGACTTTGATGCATTTGTTTGGTTGATGATAGGTGAGGAAAAGTAGAGGAAGAGCAAATAAGAAGCAGAGAAGGCAATGTTGGTGGCCAAAGTTGGCTCACCAATGTTGCCTGAAACGTTGCTAGAGGAGAACAAAGCAACGTTTGTAGCCAAAGTTAGCTCACCAACGTTGCTGGTAACGTTCCAAGGCTTGATGTGCAACATTAGTGGCCAAAGTCGGCTCACCAGCGTTGCTAGCAACATTACAAGCTAAAAGGGTGCCAACGTTGGTGTGCCAACGTTACCACAAACGTTGCACACCAACTTCTTCGATAAAATCTCAATTTGAAGTTGGAAAATTTTGATGTGACGCGTACGCGTGGATGACACGTACGCGTGAAAGTGGAAAAATAGCAAGTCTCGCGCACGCATAGGCGACGCGCACGCGCAAAATGGCAAAAATCCAGCTTTGACGCGAACGCATGGGCAATGCGTACGCGTGACCAGGCAAACGTTGGTGGCAACGTTGGTGCACTAACATTGCCACAAACGTTCCTCAGTGATTTTAAAGGGAACGTTGGTCACCGTTAGTGCACACCAACGTTAGTGACTAATGCCCATGCTAAGCTCATTTCCAATGGCACCCTAATAAACCCCATTTTTAGGGTTTATCTTGTGCTTAATTTAGTGGATTTTATCCACTAAACTTACTTATTCATATAATTCGCAAGTTTTACATTTTTCTTCCTAATTTTATGTTATGATTGAAAACATGCTTCTTTGGCCTTAAACTCGCTAATTTTAATTCCCTCTTATTACCATTCGATGCCGTGATATGTTTGCTGAGTGTTTTCAGGATTTATAGGGCAGGAATGGCTTAGAGGATGGAAAGAAAGCATGCAAAATTGGAAGGAATACAAGAAATTGAAGGAATTGTTAAACTATCAACCCTGACCTCTTTATACTAAATCGATCATAACTTGAGCTACAGAGGTCCGAATGAGGCGGTTCTAGTTGCGTTGGAAAGCTAAGATCTGGGGCTTCAAAATAATATGCAATTTTTTATAGTTGCCATGTAGTTAGGTGACACGTACATGTGAATAACACATACGCGTGACCTTGTGAAAGTTCAGCGACGCGTACGTGTGGGTGACGCATACGCGTGACAGAGCCACGTGCTGCACGTATCAAAAAATGCTGGGGGCAATTTCTAGGCTATTTTTGACCCAGTTCCAAGCCTGAAAACACATAATAAAAGCTGCAGAGTGGGAAAAACAAAAAGATACAAGATAGTGAACGTTAGTTGACTAACACCCATGCCAACGTCACTAAAAGGCAGTCTTCACTTGCTTCAAAAAAGGGCAAAGCCCACATCCAAAGACTTGAAGATTGATTGGAAAAGTATATAAATAGGATAGATTTTGAGTTAAGAAAAGGAGGCTGGGAAGCAGGGACCCTAATTGGGAAACCTTAAGATCATTTTCTTTTGTAATTTTCTTTCTTTCACGTACTTTCTTTCCCTTTTTGTTTTGATTGAGGAATGATGAACTAAACCCCCATTTCATTAGGGGGAGGAGCTCTATTGTAATCGTAATGAATGAATGAAATTCTTCTTCTTTTTAATTCGCTTGTGTAGCTATTGGATACCTTCTATGCTTATTGAGATTCGCTCACTCCAGAAGGGGGTTTGAGTCAATTGAATGCTTGTGTGAGCCTCGAAAGGGGAATCATAAGCATTAGAATTGGAGCTCTATCCTTCACAATTCTCTTGACCAACACTATTTGGGAGGAATTGAGGTCTTGAGAGTTTGTGTGGCTTATGGATAAGAGAATGTGCTTAACCTCTTCTCATGACAATTAGATCAAGGAATTGGCAAGATTGATTGTGATTAGAGATATTGGATTGCCAAGGAATTGGGATCCAATCAATTACAATCCGCCATAGATCTACTCATATGATTGAGAAGGAAGTTGAGACCCATTTGATTCATGATGGATTATGATATCTCCAATCCCTAATGAATCATTCTCTTTGATTTTCTTCAATTTAGATTACTCTGAATTTACTTTAATTGCAATTGTTTACTGCTTTCTTGATTCCCAGCACCCAAGTCCCCATTTACATTTCATGCAATTTAAATTTCTCTTGCCATTTACATTTGTGCCTTTACTTTCTTGCAATTTAAGATTCAAGTCATTTACATTTCTTACAATTTAAGATTCAGCTCATTTAACTTTCTTGCACTTTAAGCTTCAGCCCATTTACATTTCAGCATTTAATTCTCTAGTCCTTTACTCTCTAGCATTTACATTTCCAGTACTTGCTCTATTTTTATTGTGTATTTAATTTCTTCTCATTAAATTTCACCAAACTCCTTTCAATATTAACTTGATTAGACTCATCACCCAACTAAAATTGCTTGATCCATTAATCCCTGTGGGATCGACCTCACTCTTGTGAGTTTTACTATTTGATGCGACCTGGTATACTTGCCGGTAGTTTGTGCAGATGTAAAGGACTAGAGAATTAAATGTTGAAAAGTAAATGGGCAGAAGCTTAAAGTGCAAGAAACTTAAATGAGCTAAATCTTAAATTGCAAGAAATATTAATGACTTGAATCTTAAATTGCAAGTCAGAAAAGGCACAAATGTAAATGGCAAGACAAATTTTAATTACATGAAACGTAAATGGGGACTTGGGTGCTAGGAATAAAAAAAGCAGTAAACAATTGCAATTAAAGTAAATCCAAGGTAATCTAAATTGAAGAAAGTCAAAGAGAAAGATACATTAGGGATTGGAGATATCATAATCCATCATAAATCAAATGGGTCTCAACTTCCTTCTCAATTATATGAGTAGATCTATGGCAGATTGTAATTGATTGGATCCCAATTCTTTGACAACCCAATCTCTCTAATCACAATCAATCTTGCCAATTCCTTGATCTAATTGTCATGAGAAGAGGTTAAGCATATTCTCTTATCTATAAGCCACACAAACTCTCATGACCTCTATTCCTCCTGAATAGTGTTTGGTCAAGAGAATTGTGAAGGATAGAGCTCCAATTCTTATGCTTATGATTCTCCTTCTGAGGCTCACACAAGCATTCAATTGACTCAAACCCCCTTCTGGAGTGAGTGAATCTCAATAAGCATAGAAGGTATACAACAGCTACACAAGCAGATTGAGATGAAGAAGAATTTCATTCATTCATTAGGATTACATTAGAGCTCCTCTCCCTAATAAAATGAGGGTTTAGTTCATCATTGCTCAATCAAAACAAAAAGGGAAAGAGAGTACGTAAAAGAAAGAAAATTACAAAGGAAAATGATCTCAGGGTTTCCTAATTAGGGTCCCTGCTTCCCAGCCTCCTTTTCATAACTCAAAATCTATCCTATTTATACACTTTTCCAATCAATCTTCAAGTCTTAGGATGTGGGATTTGGCCTTTGCTGAAGCAAGTGAGGAGTGGCTTTTAGAGACGTTGGCATGGGTGTTAGTCAACTAACGTTCACAATCTTGCACGGGTGCCATTGGAAATGAGCTCAGCTTGGGCATTAGTCACTAACGTTGGTGTGCACTAACGGCGACCAACATTCCCTTTAAAACCATTGAGGAACATTTGTGGCAACGTTAGTGCACCAACGTTGCCACCAACGTTTGCCTGGTCAGGCATACGCATCGCTCACGCGTACGAGTTGCTGACCACTTTCCCATGCATTTTTCTTTGAAACTATCGAAGTCGTTGGTGGCAACGTTTGTGGCAACATTTGCATACCAACGCTTTCTTGGTCACGCGCACGCGTCCCCGTCAAAGCTGGATTTTTGCCATTTTGTGCGTGCGCGTCGCCTATGCGTGCACGAGACTTACTATTTTTCCACTTTCACGCGTACGCGTCAACCACGCGTACGTGTCTCATCAAAATTTTCCAACTCTAAATTGAGATTTTATCGAAGACGTTGGTGTGCAACGTTTGTGATAACGTTGGCACACCAACGTTGTCACCCTTTTAGCTTGTAACATTGCCAGCAACGTTGGTGAGCCAACTTTGGCTACCAACGTTGCAGATCCAGCCTTGGAACATTGCTTTGTTCTCCTCTAGCAACGTTTGAGGCAACGTTGGTGAGCCAACTTTTGCCACAAATATTGCCTTCTCTGCTTCTTCTTTGCTCTTTCTCTGCTTCTCCTCACCTATCATCAACCAAACAAATACATCAAAGTCTTGTCATAATGACTAGATTTTGCATCATTCATAACATCAAGTAAATCTTGCATAAATCTCATGAAAATACACATAATTAACCATGTTTGACTGAATCAAGATATGTATGTAATTCTCATCCAAATACTTACTTATTGCTTTAAAAAATGCATGAAACCAAATGAAAACAAATAAAAAAGGCTTGTGAAACTAGCCTAAGATGCCTAGGCATCAACCGCTCACTAAGCTTGAATTCAAAAAAAAAAAGAGAAGTGATGTATTGCATGAAAAATTGAATTGTTATTAAAGAGTAGTCTTATTTACTTAAAGTGGTGGTATTATTTGTGATTCTGAATGCATGATATGAACAGTGCATATTTGAGTTTAGATCAAAGGATGTTGATGTATGAGGAACAAGAATTTAGATAACTATTATGAATTCTCTGAAGTAAACAAAAGCTTAATCCTAGAAGCAAAAGAAACAGTAAAAGAAAAATAAAAGCAAGGTCTAAGGCTCTGAGCATCAATGACTAGGGAGGTCAAACATGATTAAAAGTTCAAAGAGTTGTTTCCCTAGTTCTATGCTTGTATGTAAATGTGTCAAGTAATCCTTGAGACAGAGCACTAAAAGTCGAGATCAAATGAATTTAACAGAGTATGCCAAAGGCTTTGAGCACCACTGTCTGGGAGTAACTAAAAGAAAAATTAGAACCATAAGAGAGTTCTCCAATTAAGTGCTTGTGGTATTTTTGTGTCGAATAAAACTTGAGACAAAGCATTTAAAGTCACGGCTAGGCTCAAGGTTCAAAGCACCAAAGAAAAGAGAATGAAATAAAGTTTCCTGTGTTCAAGGATTAATCCAAGGTAAAAGGCCAGAGAATTCATAATATTATCTGAATTCTAATTCTAAATGACAGTGACATTCCGCTTATTTAAAGGATAGTGAGATGCCAAAACTATTCAGGATTGTAGTGTATATACCCCACTTTAAGAAGAGACATGAGCTTAATTTAATAATCATTTCTCATGCAAATTCACATCCTAAGCCTATATTAGTTTTGGTTGCTTGAGGACAAGCAACAATTCAAGTTTGGTGTTGTTTCTACAGAAACTCAGTCAAATCCATCCAAATGCTACCTGAAATTAATAGAATTGCACACAACTCAAAGTAGCATTCATAGTAGCTAAAAAACATTTAAATCTTGATTAAACTTAACAATTCAAATGCAAATTCACTAGGAAAAAATAGGAAAGATGCTCATGCACCACAACACCAAACTTGAATTGTTGCTTGTTCTCAAGCAACCAAAACTAATATAGGCTTATGATGTGAATTTGCATGAGAAGTGAATGTTCAATTAAGCTCCTGTCTCTTCTTAAAGTGGGGTTTATACACTAAAATCCTGAATAATTTTGACATCTCACTATCCTTTGAATCAGAGGAATGTCACTGTTATTTGGAATTAGATTCCGGATAATATTATGAATTATATGGCCTTTTTACCTTGGAATAATGCTTGAACTCAGAAAACTTTATTTCATTCTCTTTTCTTTGGTGCTTTGCACCTTGAGCCTAGTCGTGACTTTAAATGCTTTGTCTCAAGTTTTACTTGACACAAAAACAGCACAAGCACTTAACTTGGAAACTCTCTTTTGGTTCTGATTTTTCTTTCAGTTACTCCCAGACTATGGTGCTCAAAACCTTTAGCATACTCTATTAAATGCATTTGATCTTGACTCTTAGTGCTCTATCTCAAGGATTACTTGACACATTTACACCACAAGCATATGACTAGGGAAACAACTCTTTGAGCTTTTAATCCTGTTTGACCTCCCTAGTTATTGATGCTCAGAGCCTTGGAACTTGCTTTTATTTTTCTTTTGC
Source organism: Arachis hypogaea (assembly GCF_003086295.3). Taxonomy (NCBI): domain Eukaryota; kingdom Viridiplantae; phylum Streptophyta; class Magnoliopsida; order Fabales; family Fabaceae; genus Arachis; species Arachis hypogaea. Next base: position 53,885,598 of record NC_092048.1, read on the forward strand.
TGTTTCTTTTGCTTCAAGGATTAAGCTTTTGTTTACTTCAGTGAATTCATAGTAGTTCTCTAAATTCTTGTTCCTCACACATCAATATCCTTTGATTCAAACTCAAATATGCACTGTTCATATCATGCATTCAGAATCACAGATAATACCACACCACCTTTAAGTAAATAAGGCTACTCTTTAATAACAACTCAATTTCTCATGCAATACATCACTTCTCTTTTTTTTTGGATTCAAGTTGATGCACGAAAACCTGTCTCTCAATAAATTTCCACCGGCAAGTTTTTGGCGCCGTAGCCGGGGATTAATTTTGTATTGACAATGATTAAATTGGAGGATAACTAGATTGAACACTTTTCTTTCTTTTGTTAATTAGTTTTAATTTCAACAGTTTACTGTCACTTCCTGCAATTTAAGTTGATTCTCTTTGTTTATTTACATTTTAGCATACTAATCCACTAACTGTTTGATCAATTGCTCTAACCAAGCTAACTATAAATTTTAGTGAATTCTTCACTTGCTGTTTGCCTGTGTTTGCTGAGTGCATGACAGGAAAAAGGGGAGAAACATCAACCTCTTTTGATAGTGAACCTGAGAGGACCTTCCTTAGAAAGGAGGGAATCAAGAGGGAAGAAGGCTATTGGTGCAAAGGAAGAAGAGGAGGACTTAGATATGAATATGGAGGATGACATGGAGAACCATCATCAAGAAGAAGTGCATAATCAGGCCAGAGAAGGTGCAGCTAATCATGCTGGACAAGAGAGAAGGGTGCTAGGCTCCTACATTAACTCAATTCTGAGAATTGTGGGAGCAGCACCCTAAAACCAACCATCTATGCCAATAATTTTAAGTTAAAGCCTCAACTCATCACTCTTGTCCAAAACAATTGTTCATTTGGAGGAAGTGCCCAGGAAGACCCCAATCAACATTTAACCACGTTCCTGAGAATATATGATACAGTGAAGTCCAATGGTATTCATCCTGACACCTACAGATTGCTTCTGTTTCCCTTTTCTCTAAGGGATAAGGCATCAAAGTGGCTAGAATCCTTTCCTAAGGAGAGTTTGACATCTTGGGAAGATGTAGTGAATAAATTCTTGGCAAGATTCTATCCTCCCCAAAGAGTTAACAGATTGAGGGCTGAGGTACAAGCATTCAGGTAATAAGATGGTAAAACTCTCTACGAGGCATGGGAGAGATACAAGGAGCTGACAAGGAAGTTTCCTCCTGACATGTTTAATGAATGGGTACAACTACACATTTTCTATGAAGGTTTGTCACAAGAGTCAAAGAAGGCCTTAGATCACTCTTCTGGAGGCTCTCTCAACAAGAAAGACAATTGAAGAGGCTATAGATGTCATAGAAACAGTGGTTAACAATGAATATTTCTATGCCTCTGATAGAAGTAACAACAGAGGAGTGATGGAGCTAAACCACATGGATGCTATACTAGCTCAGAACAAGATGATCACTAAGCAATTGGCAGATCTCACTAAGCAGATGGAGAATAATCAAGCTGCAGCAATCCATACTCAGCCGCCAACACAAGAGGAGTTGAATGTAGAGGAAGGAGGAGACTGGGAGCAAGCCAATTATATTGGAAACTCATCAAGACAACCTCATGATCTATACTTAAAAACTTACAATCCTGGGTGAAAGAATCATCCAAATTTTGGGTGGGGAAACCAGCAAAACTAGAACCAAGATCATAGACCTCACAACTCCAACCACTTCAATAACTCTACTTACCAAAACTCCAACCAAAGACCATATCAAACGCAAAACACTCCTTCCCAGCCGCCATATCAAACCCAAAATAACCATTCTCAACCTCCAATTTCTAACTCACCATCTGAGGATAGATTATCCCGGATTGAAGCCTGGCTTGAAAACCTCTACAAGGAGGTTCAAGACAATAGAACCTTCAAAGATGAAGTAAGGTCCAGTATGAAAAGTCGAGGAGAAACCATCAAGAAGATTAAATCTCAAGTAATATACCTTTCTCAGTAATTTCCTAAATCTACTGACAGCTTCCCAAGTGATACTGAGAAGAGCCCAAGAGGAGAGATAAAGAATGTGAGATGGGAAGAATGCAAAGTGATCACTCTAAGAGATGAAGAGATTTAGGAGGAAAAAACTTACAGGCACTGAGAGCATAACACAGAGGAGTCAAAGAAAAATGTAGAAGAGGCAGAACAAGGAATTGATCTTGCACTAATGAAGGAGAAAATCCTGAGACCACATGTGCCAAAAGCACCATACCCTCAGAGACTTAGAGGGGGTGAAAAAGAGAAGACATACTCTGAGTTCCTAGATATATTCAAGTCTCTCCACATTAACATTCCTTTCATCGAAACACTTCAACAGATGCCATCATACATCAAATACTTGAAGGAGTTGCTAACTAAGAAGAGTACCTCAAAAGGTGGACAAATAGTAGTGATGAATAAGGAAAGCAGTGCCCTTATTCAGAAGGAGTTACCCTCAAAAAAGAAGGATCCAGGGAGTTTTCACATCCCTTGTGCTATAAAAGACACAATGATTGATAGCGGATTTGTGATCTGGGAGCAAGCATAAATCTAATGCCCCTGTCTCTCATGAAGAAGCTGCAGATCAATGAATTAAAATCCACTAATGTAATTCTCCAATTGGCTGACAAGACCCAGAAACAAGCAATAGGAGTGGTTGAAAATGTACTGGTGAAGGTATAAGAAAGTATTTCCTCCCTGTAGATTTTGTTGTTCTTAAGATGGAAGAAAACCATCTCCACCCAATTATTCTGGGGAGACCATTCTTGGCTACTGCTAGAGCACTCATAGATGTGGAGCAAGGGGAGTTGATATTGAGAATACATGATGAACAACTCACCTTTCATGTTTTCAAACCCTCACAAGAATCTGAACAAGAGAACAAAGAGTTGAAAGATGATCACAATGAAGTGTTCTTGGAGGAAACAAGCAGTGGATCGCAAGCAGACCCTCTGAAAACCTCCCTGGTAGAAAAACAAGAAGTCCAATAGTTACAACAACCAAGGAACTCCCAAGAGAAACTGAACTCAGAAGATTCAAGAGAAATGGTCAAAAGGGATCCTCTGGACACAGGAATCACCAGAATACCACTTGAAGAAGAGAAAATAATTGAGAAGAAGATACCGAGGAGATGGAAGAACAAAAAGATCCCTACAGAGGACTTTTTCCCAGGGGATCAAGTGATATCAGTCCACTACCCACTGATCCCACCTCATCTTCCTACCATTCCATCTCAACTGCCTCAAGTATACACAATCAATAGAATTTTATCCTTGGAGCATGTAGAAATTCTCAAAGAAGCAAGCGGAGACAAATTCACAGTTAGAGGAGATGATCTAAGACATTACAACCCTCTCTCACAGAGAACTAATGTCAAGCTAGTGACAATAAAAGAGCGCTCCGTGGGAGGCAGCCCATGTTTTAAAATTCTTGCCTTTACTGCTTTAATGTCAATAATCAATGGTTTCCTAGCATGAAGTAGAGCTTTCATAAACAAATTTGACACTTGCATTAAACATGAAGCATATGTTTGATCCCTAAGTTTGGTGTGCCTAAGGGTACTCTAAGATGGTTTTCTAAGCATAGATCATATAGCCATCTTGGAATATATGCTCATTCATTTCTTGAAGTATATAACTGTTCATAACCTGGGTCGAGCTATCCGACCCGAGATGTTTAGACCTAGAGGACAGAACGCCGCACAAAAATGCGGACGCTACGCCAAAAGATACTCCGGAATCTAACGGAGACAAAAACTCATCAAATCCAGGAGTAATAGAAGCACTTCAAGATCGTTTAACGTAACTTAAAAAAGAAAGCCAGCATCAACGATAAGTTGGCAAGGATCTACAAAGAGAGGTAAGGCAGCGTCGAGAGTTAGAAGATAAAATCCTACAACTCGAAGCCGATCTCAAAGCAAAGGCTACCCGGACCACCCCTGAGGACAATTCACGCAAAGATCAAGATCCATTCACTAGGGAAATCATGAAAACTAAAATTCCTAAGGACTTTAAACTCCCGGATATGACTCTGTATGATGGCACTACAGATTCCAACCATCACCTCAGCAACTTTAGAAGCAGAATGTACCTCACCGACGCCTCAGACGCTGTTCGCTGCAAAGCTTTTCCAATGACTCTCACGAAGACAGCAATTAGATGGTTCGACAATTTACCTCCTAAGTCCATCTCAAGCTTTGACGACCTAGCCAAAAAATTCCTGGCTAGATTCTCCATCCAAAAAGACAAGGGCAAGCATGCCCTCAGTCTACTAGGAATTAGGCAAGGAGATCGGGAAAGTCTTCGCAACTACATGGAGAGATTCAACAAAACATGCCTAGACATACAAAGCTTGCCAACAGAGGCCACCATCATGGGCCTCATCAATGGCCTATGAGAGGGACCTTTTAGCCAATCTATATCAAAGAAATATCCCACATCTCTGGATGAGGTGCAGGAGCGAGCGAAAAAATATATCAACATGGAAGAAAACTCTCGGTTAGGAGAAACCTCAAAATCCGGATTCTCCTACCGAGATAAAGATAAAGAATCCAAAAAGAAAGGAAGATCGACAAGGGGAGAAAATTAAAAAATATCACAATTACACTCCTCTTAGGGTATCTCTGGTAGATGTCTACAAAGAAGTCTGCCATACGGAAAAAAACACCCTCAGCTCGACCCCTCAAAGGCAAAAGAGGAGGAGGAAACCGGAATGAATATTGTGAATACCATCGAGTCCATCGGCACTCCACCAAACGAATGCTTTAACTTAAAAACCGTCATAGAAAATTGGTGAGAGAAGGAAAACTAGATCGATTCCTGGCCACCCGAGATGATGAGCAAAGAAAGAGACGAAGGGATGAAGATGTCAGACGAGCTGAGCGATCACCTCGTACACCAGAAAGACACGTCCACATGATACACGGTGGATTTGCAGGAGGAGGAATCTCCAAATCATCTCGCAAAAGATATCTCAAAGAAATATATCATGTCGAAGGGAAGGAGGAAGCACCCGACATCCCTGCGATCACGTTCACCAAAGAAGACGGAACAGGTATTGTTCACACCCTGGGTCGAGCTATCCGACCCGAGATATTCAGTAACAAAGCGACCAACCTCTTCAGGTCAGGCTATCCGACCTCTTCTTAAACAGGTCGGCCAAATCGACAGGAAAGCCCAATAAAGGGCCCAAGTAAAGGAACGCGACCCAAATCCAAAGGCAATCCAAGCCTATAGAGATAATGGTGGTTCCCTTGAAGATAAGCTGACTTCACTCAAAATAAGATAAGATAAGATAAGATAACTAACTTATCTTATCAGAAAGGTCAGCCCACACTACTAAATACACTAGAGCACCCAGGTATAACTCATACTCTGATTCTACTAAAAACCTGCTTAATACCCTTGCTAACTTAAGCATCGGAGTCCCTTGCAGGTACCCCTACCCTCCGGTGACGAAGGATCAGCAGCATAGCCAGTCGACAATTCAGATACAACAGCTCCGGCTGCCACTCACCGGCCGGACACATTAGTACCGACTAGTACAGGAGATCTCGTCCGAGATCGACCTCCAGTTTCAGGTAACCTTCGGAACATTGGCGCCGTTGCCGGGGACCTAGAAGTCATCCCATCACCATGGCGGACGACCATGACAACGACCATGATTCAGACCTAGAGGACAGAATGCCGCACAAAAATGTGGACGCTACGCCAAAAGATACTCCGGAATCTAACAGAGACAAAAACTCATCAAATCCAGGAGTAATAGAAGCACTTCAAGATCGTTTAAAGCAACTTGAAAAAGAAAGCCAGCATCAACGAGAAGTTGGCAAGGATCTACAAAGAGAGGTAAGGCAATGTCGAGAGTTAGAAGATAAAATCCTACAACTCGAAGCCGATCTCAAAGCAAAGGCTACCCGGACCACCCCTGAGGACAATTCACGCAAAGATCAAGATCCATTCACTAGGAAAATCATGAAAACTAAAATTCCTAAGGACTTTAAACTCCCAGATATGACTCTGTATGATGGCACTACAGATCCCAACCATCACCTCAGCAACTTCAGAAGCAGAATGTACCTCACCGACGCCTCAGATGTTGTTCGCTGCAAAGCTTTTCCAACGACTCTCACGAAGACAGCAATTAGATGGTTCGACAATTTACCTCCTAAGTCCATCTCAAGCTTTGACGACCTAGCCAAAAAATTCCTGGCCAGATTCTCCATCCAAAAAGACAAGGGCAAGCATGCCCCCAGTCTACTAGGAATCAGGCAAGGAGATCGGGAAAGTCTTCGCAACTACATGGAGAGATTCAACAAAACATGCCTAGACATACAAAGCTTGCCAACAGAGACCACCATCATGGGCCTCATCAATGGCCTACGAAAGGGACCTTTTTGCCAATCTATATCAAAGAAATATCCCACATCTCTAGATGAGGTGCAGGAGCGAGCGAAAAAATATATCAACATGGAAGAAAATTCTCGGTTGGGAGAAACCTCAAAATCCGGATTCTCCTACCGAGACAAAGATAAAGAATCCAAAAAGAAGGAAGATTAACAAGGGGAGAAAATTAAAAAATATCACAATTACACTCCTCTTAGGGTATCCCTGGTAGATGTCTACAAAGAAGTCTGCCATACAGAAAAAACACCCTCAGCTCGACCCCTCAAAGGCAAAAGAGGAGGAGTAAACCGGAATGAATATTGTGAATACCATCGAGTCCGTGGGCACTCCACCAACGACTGCTTTGACTTAAAAACCATCATAGAAAAATTGGTGAGAGAAGGAAAACTAGATCGGTTCCTGGCCACCCGAGATGATGAGCAAAAAAAGAGACGAAGGGATGAAGATGTCGGACGAGCTGAGCGATCACCTCGTACACCAGAAAGACACATCCACATGATACACGGTGGATTTGTAGGAGGAGGAATCTCCAAATCATCTCGCAAAAGATATCTCAAAGAAGTATATCATGTCAAAGGGAAGGAGGAAGCACCCGACATCCCTGCGATCACGTTCACCAAAGAAGACGAAACAGGTATTGTTCACACCCTGGGTCGAGCTATCCGACCCGAGATGTTCAGTAACAAAGCAACCAACCTCTTCAGGTCAAGCTATCCGACCTCTGCTCAATGAGGTCGGCCAAATCGACAGGAAAGCCCAATAAAGGGCCCAAGTAAAAGAACACGACCCAAATCCAAAGGCAATCCAAGCCTATAGAGATAAAGGTGGTTCCCTTGAAGATAAGCTGACTTCACTCAAAATAAGATAAGATAAGATAAGATAACTAACTTATCTTATCAGAAAGGTCAGCCCACACTACTATAAATACACTGGAGCACCCAGGTATAACTCATACTCTGATTCTACTAAAAACCTGCTTAATACCCTTGCTAACTTAAGCATCGGAGTCCCTTGCAGGTACCCCCACCCTCCGGTGACGAAGGATCAGCAGCATAGCCAGTCGACAAGTCGGATACAATAGCTCCGGCCGCCACTCACTGGCCGGACACATCAGTACCGACCAGTACAGGAGATCTTGTCCGAGATCGACCTCCAGTTTCAGGTAACCCTCGGAACATTGGCGCCGTTGCCGGGGACCTGGAAGTCATCCCATCACCATGGCGGACGACCATGACAACGACCATGATTCATACCTAGAGGACAGAATGCCGCACAAAAATGCGGACGCTACGCCAAAAGATACTCCGGAATCTAACAGAAACAAAAACTCATCAAATCCAGGAGTAATAGAAACACTTCAAGACGTTTAAAGCAACTTGAAAAAGAAAGCCAGCATCAACGAGAAGTTGGCAAGGATCTACAAAGAGAGGTAAGGCGACGTCGAGAGTTAGAAGAAAAAATCCTACAACTCGAAGCCGATCTCAAAGCAAAGGCTACCCGGACCACCCCTGAGGACAATTCACGCAAAGATCAAGATCCATTCACTAGGAAAATCATGAAAACTAAAATTCCTAAGGACTTTAAACTCCCAGATATGACTCTGTATGATGGCACTACAGATCCCAACCATCACCTCAGCAACTTCAGAAGCAGAATGTACCTCACCGACGCCTCAGACGCTGTTTGCTGCAAAGCTTTTCCAACGACTCTCACAAAGACAGCAATTAGATGGTTCGACAATTTACCTCCTAAGTCCATCTCAAGCTTTGACGACCTAGCCAAAAAATTCCTGGCCAGATTCTCCATCCAAAAAGACAAGGCCAAGCACGCCCCCAGTCTATTTGGAATCAGGCAAGGAGATCGGGAAAGTCTTCGTAACTACATGGAGAGATTCAACAAAACATGCCTAGACATACAAAGCTTGCCAACAAAGGCCGCCATCATGGGCCTCATCAATGGCCTACGAGAGGGACCTTTTTGCCAATCTATATCAAAGTAATATCCCACATCTCTGGATGAGGTGCAGGAGCGAGCGGAAAAATATATCAACATGGAAGAAAACTCTCGGTTGCGAGAAACTTCAAAATCCAGATTCTCCTATCGAGACAAAGATAAAGAATCCAAAAAGAAGGAAGATCGACAAGGGGAGAAAATTAAAAAATATCACAATTACACTCCTCTTAGGGTTCCCTGGTAGATGTCTACAAAGAAGTCTGCCATACGGAAAAAATACCCCAGCTCGACCCCTCCAAGGCAAAAGAGGAGGAGGAAACTGGAATGAATATTGTGAATACCATCGAGTCCATGGGCACTCCACCAACGAATGCTTTGACTTAAAAAACGTCATCAAAAAATTGGTGAGAGAAGGAAAACTAGATCGGTTCCTGGCCACCCGAGATGATGAGCAAAGAAAGAGACGAAGGGATGAAGATGTCGGACGAGCTGAGTGATCACCTCGTACACCAGAAAGACACGTCCACATGATACACGGCGGATTTGCAGGAGGAGGAATCTCCAAATCATCTCGCAAAAGATATCTCAAAGAAGTATATCATGTCGAAGGGAAGGAGGAAGCACCCGACATCCCTGCGATCACGTTCACCAAAGAAGACGAACATGTATTGTTCACACCCTGGGTCGAGCTATCCGACCCGAGATGTTCAGTAACAAAGCGACCAACCTCTTCAGGTCGGGCTATCCGACCTATTCTCAAAGAGGTCAGCCAAATCGACAGGAAAGCCCAATAAAGGGCCCAAGTAAAGGAAAACGACCCAAATCCAAAGGCAATCCAAGCCTATAGAGATAAAGGTGGTTCCCTTGAAGATAAGCTGACTTCACTCAAAATAAGATAAGATAAGATAAGATAACTAACTTATCTTATCAGAAAGGTCAGTCCACACTACTATAAATACACTGGAGCACCCAGGTATAACTCATACTCTGATTCTACTAAAAACCTGCTTAATACCCTTGCTAACATAAGCATCGGAGTCCCTTGCAGGTACCCCCCACCCTCCGGTGACGAAGGATCAGTGATGAGCGGATAATTTATACGCTTTTTGGCATTGTTTTTAGTATGTTTTTAGTATATTTTAGTTAGTTTTTATTATGTTTTTATTAGTTTTTAAATAAAAATCACTCTTTTAGACTTTACTATGATTTTGTGTGTTTTTCTGTGATTTCAGGTATTTTCTGGCTGAAATTGAGGGACCTGAGCAAAAATCTGATTCAGAGGCTGAAAAAGGACTGCAGATGCTGTTGGATTCTGACCTCCCTGCACTCAAAGTGGATTTGTTGGAGCTACAGAAGCCCAATTGGTGCGCTCTTAATTGCGTTGGAAAGTAGACATCCTGGGCTTTCCAGCATTATATAATAGTTTATACTTTGCTCAGGATTTGATGGCCCAAACAGGCATTCCAAGTCAGCTTAAGAATTCTGGCGTTTAACTCCAAAATTGGCACAAAAGCTAGAGTTAAACGCCCAAACTGGCACAAAAGCTGGCGTTTAACTCCAAGAAAAGTCTCTACACATGGAAGTTTCAATGCTCAGCCCAAGCACACACCAAGTGGGCCCGAAAGAAGATTTCTGCATTAATTACTCATTTCTGTAACCCTAGGCTACTAGTTTTCTATAAATAGGACCTTTTGCTATTGTATTTGGAGATCTTTGATAAGTCTTATGCTATCTTAGACACGTTTGGAGGCTGGCCATTCAGCCATGCCTAGAACTTGTTCTTATGTATTTTCAACGGTGGAGTTTCTACACACCATAGATTAAGGTGTGGAGCTCTGCTGTTCTTCATGAATTAATACAAAGTACTATTGTTTTTCTATTCAACTCAAGTCTATTTCTTCTCTAAGATATTCATTCACACCCAAGAACATGATGAATGTGATGATTATGTGACACTCATCATCATTCTCACCTATGAACGCATGACTGACAACCACTTCCGTTCTACATGCAAACAAGCTTGAATGTGTATCTCTTGGGTTTCTAATCTAAGATTGGAACTTTCGTGGTATAGGCTAGAATTATTGGCGGCCATTCCTGAGATCTGCAACATCTAAACCTTGTCTGTGGTATTCTGAGTAGGATCTAGGAAGGGATGGCTGTGACGAGCTTCAAACTCGCGATTGTTAGGCGTGTGACAGACGCAAAAGGATCAATGGATCCTATTCCAACATGATCGAGAACCGACAGATGATTAGTCGTGCGGTGACAGCATATTTGGAACATTTTCACTGAGAGGATAGGAAGTAGCCATTGACAACGGTGATGCCTGATGATGAGTTTTGCTCGATGGTTTAGAATTTCCCTCATAGAAATAACAACTTCGTTGTAAGCATAGCTCCAAACCAACAAACAATTCTCACATAAAAAATTTAGTTGTCACAAGTAACAAACTCCAATGAAAATTAACCGGAGTATTTGGACTTCAGGTCGTCTCACAAGGAATTGCAATGAAGTGTTTAATCATTGGCTACGAAGATGAAAAGGGGGGGTTTGATTTGGAGTTTGACAAGAGAAATCAAATGACAAGAAAGTAAAATGACAAGAACTAATAAAATAAAGGAAAAGTACTCTTGGCTAAGACATAGGTAATTGAGATCACCATCCTTGTCTACAAACCATATATTGATAATTATGAGAGGTCAAGCTCATTAAGTCTACTTCCAAAAGTCTTAAGTACGTAATATCTACTCCTAGACTTGAAGTACGTCAAAAGGCTTTGATCACATCAACCCATAAGTCCCAACCTACCTACTAATTAGATTAGTAGTGGGTTGGCGTCAATGAGTATCAAATTGATCACCAAGGGTTCTCAAATAATCAATTTAGTGAAACCCAATGACTCAAGGTCACTCAATTCCCTTAGCCTAGGCCAAGAGTAAAGAAAACTACCCAAAAACTAGAGGAAACATTTTATCAAACACCTAGAATGCAAGAAAAGTAAACATAACAAAATGCAAGAATTAAAGGAAGCCCATAACTATCAATAGCAAGAAATCAATAATAGTAAGCAAGATCAACATAAAAGAACATGGAAACATAAAATTGCATCAAAAGAAATTAAGATCCAACAATGGTTCATCAACATTAAAGAGAGCAAAATAAGAAAATGACTAGAGAAAATAAGAAGATTAAGACAATAGAACACTAAAATATGAAGAGACTTGAAATCAAAACAAGAATTGAAAGAGAAAATTTGAGAGTGATTAACCTAACTCTACCCTAATTTCTATCCTAAATCTAGAGAGAGGAGAGAGCCTCTCTCTCTAGAATTCTACCCTAAAAACATGATGAAAAACTAAACTATGACTACTTGGTTCATTCCCCCTTCAATCCTTGGGTTCAATAGCATCAGAAATGGGTTGGATTGGGCCCAAAATGAGCTGCAAAATCGCTGGGGACGATTTCTCTTTAGTGGACCCACGTGCTCCATCGGCGCGCACGCGTACATGGCGCGTGCGCGCCCCTGAGCGCAAAGCAACATATGGCAAATTTTATATCATTGCGAAGCTCTGAATGTTAGCTTTCCAACGCAACTAGAACCGCTTTATTTGGACCTCTGTAGCTCAAGTTGTGGTCGTTTGAGTGCGAACAGGTCGGGCTTGATAGCTTTACGGTTCCTTCATTTCTTCATGAGTTCTCCCACCTTGCATACTTTTCTTCTCACTCTTCCATCCAATACTTGCCTTATGAACATGAAATCACTCAACAAACACATCAAGGCATCGAATAGAATTAAAGTGAATTAAAATCACCAATTTTAGGGCCTAAAAAGCATGTTTTCACTTTTAAGCACAAATCAAGGGAGAATTGCAAAACCATGCTATTTCATTGAATAAATGTGAGAAAATATGATAAAATCCCCCAAAATAAGCACAAGATAAACCACAAAATTGGGGTTTATCAAATCTCTCCACACTTAAACCAAGCATGTCCTCATGCTAAGAATAAAGAAAGACAAGAAAAGGGTTATGAACATTTATTCAATGCAAATAAACTATATAAACCTATCTACATGCATGCAACTAAATGCAAAATGATTCTACCTACTTGGTTAAAAGCAAATCAATCTCCAAGAACACATATAAGCAAGTAGGGCAAGGGTCATATGACGACTCACAAACTCTACCAATTCAAATATCAAAATGAAGTACAAGTAGACTTGCAAGAAGAAAAGCTCATGAAAGTCGGGAACAAGGAATTGAGCATCAAACCCTCACCGGAAGTGTATCTGCTCTAGTCGCTCTAGTGTATAGGGTCGATCACTCAATTTTCTTCTAATCATGCTTTCTATGATTTATTTTTCATCTAACAATCAACAATTATTCAATGCATGCATACATTCATCACGAGGACTCATTCATAGGTTGTAATGGGGCTAGGGTAAAGGTAGGGGTGTATATGGTCAAGTGAGCTTGAAATTTGAATCTTTGATTAACCTAAGCTCTCACCTAACACATATAATAACCTATACAATTCTAATACAATACCTAGCTACCCATGATTCCCACTTTTTTTCACATGCTCATGCATTCTTTTTAATTAACATTCCATATGCATTGATTTTTATTGAACTTTACTTTGGGGCATTTTGTCCCCTTTTTTATTTCTTTTTCTCTTTTTTTTTCTTTTTTTTTCTTTTAATATATATATTTTTTTCTTTTTCTTTATTTTGTAATTTTTTTAAAGTATATACAAGCGTATCAATGCATATGGTTTTACATATAGTGTATGAGTATGTACCCAATTCCCAATATTTTTAACAAAAATAAAAGTTACACTTTTATCTCAACCAATGTCCCATGTTTTCCATACCCAAATGATACACACCCTCACTAGCCTAAGCTAATTAAAGATCCAAATTAAGGAAATTTATTATTTTTCACTTAGGGGTAGTGATGTGCTAAAATTAAGAATAAAAGGGATTAAATAGGCTCAAAATTGGCTAACAATGGTTGATGAAAGGTAGGCCATTTGGGCAAGTGAGATAAATAAAATGATGGCCTCAATCATATAAATGCATGTATACATGGAATAATGGACATAAAGAATCAAACAAATCAAAGATTACAATCATAGAAAGAGAACAATGCACACAAGAATGGAAATAAGTGGTTATAAGATGTAACCACGCAATTGGGCTCAAAACTCACATGCTTGTGTTCTTAGCTCAAAAACCATGTTCCAAAATAAATTCTTCAAGCAAGTTCAACAAAAAATTTTTTTTTCAAATTGGTAAGGTGCCCTAAAAACAGTTTCTTGGAAAAGAAATCATCACCCTAACCAAGTAGTCCTAACATAAAAAGAAGTGGTAAAATATGTACAATTTCTAACTAGCATGCAACCTATCATGTAATGCAACGACTAACTAACAAGGACAAAAATTAAGAATTGGTGTTGAAAAAGGAAGTTGTTACCCATGGAGGTCGGTCGGACGACCTCCCCACACATAAAAATTTGCACCGTCCTCGGTGCATGCAAAGAAGAGTAAGGTGGACGGGTTGCTACAATTGATGAGCTCCTTCAGAAAGTTATGCGGGTGAACTTGTTTGTTTCCCCATTTAGAAGCTTTCTCATTCCTTTCCTTCTTGGTGGCCAACCTAAAAGGAAAGAAAAAGAAAGAAAATTAAGCCTACAACAAAGATATGAAAGCAATTAGAACATAGGCGGGGGCTAATGCCAAATAAGAATAAGGTTCTCACTACATGTTAGCCACGCATGTGAGTGAGAAAATAATATAGGCAAAGGGCATATCAATTAATACTTGATGCAAGAACAAGTTAAAGCATGAAGAGCATATTGAGCATCAAGCTTAATCAATAATTGACACAAACAAGATTAGTGGTAAGCGTGAGAGCATTTGGTCCCATCCTAACTCAATGATGATGAAGTATAAAAACAAGGGATCATGAGTCAGGAAGGACTAAAGCACTAATCTTGTGTGTAGAGCAAATATTACAAGTAATGTCAAACAAGTCACAGAATACCAAGATTAACCAAGAAATCCTCAATAATTGAATATAAGAATCCAACACCATTATTAAAACAAGAACTTAGAAAAGAAAATAAGAACAATTTATAAAAACAAAATTAAAATGCAATGGGTGATAATATGCAAATGCAACATATAGAAGAAAATGAAAATAAGAAAAATGAAAAGTGGAATTTTGAAAAGAAAGTAAGAAATGAAGAAAGAAGAAAGAAGAAAGAAGGAAGAAAGAAAACAGGGGAGAAACAGGGTGCGGAGGGCGGCGCGTACGCGCACAGCACGCGTGCGCATGGGTGGGCAGGTGGGACAAGCGACGCGTACGCGCATAGCACGCATACGCGTGGATGTGCAGATGGCGACCGACACGCACGCGTCATGCACGCTTGCGCGTGGGTCACGGACACAGAGTAGGCACAACTTAGGCACAACTCTCTGGTTTTTGTACCAGGAGTGCGATATGCACCACCGGCGCGCGCGCGCGCACAGCACACTTGTGCGCGGATGCCCCCCCCCTTTTTTCTTTTTTTTTTAGAAGATGCTTAGAAGCAAAACAAAGTACTTTCCTAATCTACAAGCATTCTAAAACAATCAAAAATAAAATTTAACAACAAATCTTTTTGGTTTTTGAAAAATTTTCAAATACACTAAAAACAAAACTTATATTACAAGTAAAATGCAACCTAACAACAACTATTCCAACCAAAGCATGAATGCAATAAACAACCTATCAATAAAAGCAAAATACATAAGAGTATAGAAAATAACAAAAACTACCTACAATGGCAACTCCAATCACTTATTAACCAAATCTAAAAGAGAGTGGAAAGAGTTTACCATGGTGGGGTGTCTCCCACCTAGCACTTTTAGTTTAAGTCCTTAAGTTGCACATTTGGGAAGCTCCTTGTTATGGTGGCTTGTGCTTGAATTCATCTTGAAACCTCCACCAATGCTTGGTTTTCCATTTTGCTCCAAAATTTCCAATGAGTTGCAACAAGTCTTGATGGAGTCCTTCACAAGCTAAGGGTTTCCAAAATTGATCCTCATATATACCCGGATCCCAAATCTTTTTTCTACACCCATCTTCAAGTTGATCATCACAATTCCAATTGAGTGAGAAGTGATCCGAATTCTCAAGTAAACACCAAAGCATCTTCTTAGACCCCTTAGTTGAGAACTATACCAACCATTGCACTTAGACTTTAAGTTTCCAACCATAAGGAACCTTGATTGGCATTTCTACCCACTACTCAATTTCCTTTTGTTGTTAACCCCACAAAGAGCTCTGAGTTGCCCATCATTTTTAATCAAACCATATTCAAGTGGGCAAGTAAATATTAGAGATAAGAATTTTACCCACTTGAATGTTATGTTGGATGGCGACTTAGGAAGGGACGTCTCCAATGGTCTTGTAAGTTCCATTTCCTTGTGCTCTTCTTTGAATACCTCCACCTCTTGGCAAGCTTCTTCCACCTTCACCTCTTGACAAGGCTCTTCATGTCCAATTACTTCCTCACCAACCTCTTCTAGCTCTTCTCCATTCTTCATATCACAACTTGGAGGTAATGTGGAACTTGTCTCAACATCCACCTCAAATTCAAGAGGAGAAGATTCCTCAAATACCAAAGGATCATGTGTTGGTGTGGGCTCATCTCCAAGAGGAGGATTTGTTATTTGCTCACCTTCTTCCAATTCTTCATCATTTATTATATGCTTAGGAGGTTGCGCATTATCCTCCTCAACACCAAATTCAAGCTCATTGGAAGAAAGTTCAACAACCTCCACAAAATCATCAACAATGTCACTTGGTGTGGAAGTGCTCTCAAGTTTGGAATCCGCCTCTTGTTCAACTTCTTCTAACTCTTCAACCACTTCTTCTTCTTCAACAATCTCTTCCTCCTCCACATGTTGCAAGACATACCCCATCTCCTTGTCCTCATGTTAAGATTCTAAAATCTGCTTCATGCTCCTTTCTTCGGTTGATTTCTCACATTCATCTGTGGAGATGCTTTGCTTGTTACATGAGTCCCATGAGTCCAAGTTGGCTTTAATTTTGGCAAGGTTAGCTTCAATAGCTTCATAATTCTTCCTTTGGACTTTCTCTTGCTCCTTTTGACGGATTATTACTTGAAGCTGATCCATTTCTTCCTTGAGACGATCCGTTTGCTCTTGAATGGATGGATATGGGTGTTCTTCCATGGAGGGTTGTGGTGGTAAGGGAAATTCATTATGTGGTTGAAAGTTATCATACATGGGAGGTGATTCATCTTGGTAATAGTATGGAGGTGGTGGTTCTTGAGGGTATTGGTGGTAGAATTGGGGTGGTTCTTCATATGGTTCATATGGTTCACAAGGTGGTTGGTATGGTGGATATGGGTTGGGATCATATGGAGGTGTTTGGTGATATGAGGCTTGTGAGTATGGTTGTTGAGGGCTATGTTGAAGGAAAGGGTCATATGTATATGGTGGTTATGGTTGACAATCACAATAAGGGTCATCACATACATTAGATTGGTATGCATTAGGATTAGGATTATACCCACAAGAATCCGGAGGAGGTTGTTGCCAAGAAGGTTGTCCATAAGCTTGGGGCTCCTCCCACCTTTGATCTCCAAATTCTTGATGCACATCCTCATTGAAGCTTCCATTTCCTACAATATAGTTTGAACCAAACTCATAACCAAAGTGATGAGAATTCATGGTGATAAGAGAAAACAAAAACAAATTCTAATAAGAAACAAAGAAAATCAAATCCTAAAACTAATGAAGACTAACAAACAAAACCAAAAATCAAGCTATTCACAATATATACAATAGCCAATAATGTAACACCATTGCAACTCCCCGGCAACGGCGCCATTTTGATGATGAGTTTTGCTCGATGGTTTAGAATTTCCCTCATAGAAATAACAACTTCATTGTAAGCATAGCTCCAAAACCAACAACCAATTCTCACATAAAAAATTTGGTTGTCACAAGTAACAAACCCCAATGAAAATTAACCGGAGTATTTGGACTCCGGGTCGTCTCACAAGGAATTGCAATGCAGTGTTTAATCATTGGCTATGAAGATGAAAGGGGGGTTTGATTTGGAGTTTGACAAGAGAAATCAAATGACAAGAAATTAAAATGACAAGAACTAATAAAATAAAGGAAAAGTACTCTTGGCTAAGACATAGGTAATTGAGATCACCATCCTTGTCTACAAACCATATATTGATAATTATGAGAGGTCAAGCTCATTAAGTCTACTTCCAAAAGTCTTAAGTACATAATATCTACTCCTAGACTTGAAGTACGTCAAATGGCCTTGATCACATCAACCCATAAGTCCCAACCTACCTAATAATTAAATTAGTAGTGGGTTGGCGTCAATGAGTATCAAATTGATCACCAAGGGTTCTCAAATCATCATTTCAATGAAACCCAATGACTCAAGGTCACTCAATTCCCTTAGCCTAGGCCAAGAGTAAAGAAAACTACCCAAAAACTAGAGGAAACATTTTATCAAACACCTAGAATGCAAGAAAAGTAAACATAACAAAATGCAAGAATTAAAGGAAGCCCATAACTATCAATAGCAAGAAATCAATAATAGTAAGCAAGATCAACATAAAAGAACATGGAAACATAAAATTGCATTAAAAGAAATTAAGATCCAACAATGGTTCATCAACATTAAAGAGAGCAAAATAAGAAAATGACTAGAGAAAATAAGAAGATTAAGATAATAGAACACTAAAATATGAAGAGACTTGAAATCAAAACAAGAATTGAAAGAGAAAATTTGAGAGTGATTAACCTAACTCTACCCTAATTTCTATCCTAAATCTAGAGAGAGGAGAGAGCCTCTCTCTCTAGAATTCTATCCTAAAAACATGATGAAAAACTAAACTATGACTACTTGGTTCATTCCCCCTTCAATCCTTGGGTTCAATAGCATCAGAAATGGGTTGGATTGGGCCCAAAATGAGCTGCAAAATTGCTGGGGGCAATTTCTCTTTAGTGGACCCACGTGCTCCATCGGCGCGCATGCGTACATAGCGCGTGCGCGCCCCTGAGCGCGAAGCAACATATGGCAAATTTTATATCATTGCGAAGCCCCGGATGTTAGATTTCCAAGGCAACTAGAACCGCTTCATTTGGACCTCTGTAGCTCAGGTTATGGTCGTTTGAGTGCGAACAGATCGGGCTTGACAGCTTTATGGTTCCTTCATTTCTTCATGAGTTCTCCCACCTTGCATGCTTTTCTTCTCACTTCTTCCATCCAATACTTGCCTTATGAACATGAAATCACTCAAAAAATATATCAAGGCATCGAATGGAATTAAAGTGAATTAAAATTACCAATTTTAGGGCCTAAAAAGCATGTTTTCACTTTTAAGCACAAATCAAGGGAGAATTGCAAAACCATGCTATTTTATTGAATAAAAGTGAGAAAAGGTGATAAAATCTCCCAAAATAAGCACAAGATAAACCACAAAATTGGGGTTTATCAATGCCCAACATAAAGCTTGCCATGGAAAGGAGTATGAATGATTGGAAGAAGCCAATAAGAAAGCAGAGGTTCAAGAGGAACAAAGCATCTTCATACGCTTATCTGAAATTCCAACCAAAGAATTACATAAGTATCTCTATCTTTATGTTTTATTTATCTTTTAATTATCAATTCTCCATCACCATCTGAATTAGCCTGACTGAGATTTACAAGGTTACCATAGCTTGCTTCAAGCCGACAGTCTCCGTGGGATCGACCCTTACTCACGTAAGGTTTATTACTTGGACGACCTAGTGCACTTGCTGGTTAGTTGTGCGGAATTGTGACAAAGTGTGATTCATGTTTAAGAGCTCCAAGTCCTTTGGCGCCATTGTTGATTATCACAATTTTGTGCACCAAGTTTTTGGCGCCGTTGCCGGGGATTGTTCGAGTTTTGACAACTGACGGTTCATCTTGTTGCTTAGATTAGGTATTGTTTCTTTTTATTTTTCAGAATTTTTAAGAATGAATTCTAGAGTTTCAAGGTGATGCTCTTATCATCACAAAAGCTTATTGATTCTCATCAATTTAGCTGCTGAATGTAATGTTCTGCTGAAGCTTGGCCAACCATGTCTAATCTTTTTAGACTGAAGCTTTAGACTAACATTGCATGATTCCTGAAATTCTTATTAAAAGTTTTGAATCCCTTTATTTTCTTTTCCATATAAGTTTCAAAAATCACAAAAAAATTTATAAAATCATAAAAATCAAAAATATTTTATGTTTCTTGTTTGAGTCTAGTATCAATTTTTAAGTTTGGTGTCAATTGCATGTCTTTATTTCTTGCATTTTTCGAATACATGCATTATGTTCTTCATTAATCTTCAAGTTGTTCTTGATGATTTCATTGCTCTGATCTTTAAATTCTCTTGTTTTGTGTGTTTTGTTGTTTCTCATATGCATTCTCAATTTGTTAGTGTCTCCTATATGAAAATTTTTAAGTTTGGTGTCCTGGATGCATTGTTTATTCGATCTTAGTTGCAATTTTTATTGTTTCTCATCATTAAAAATTCAAAAATATTTTCAAAATTGTGTCTTTTTAAGTCAATAATACAGAGAATTGAAGATTCAGAACATTCAGCAGAGGAATCAAATAGAAAAAGCTGGGCGTCCAAAACGCCCCGTGAAAAAGGAAAACTGGCGTTTAAATGCCAGCCAGGGTACCTGGCTGGGCGTTTAACGCCAGGATGACACTAGAGGGAAGATTTTGTTTTTAACTCAATTTTTTTTTTCAAATCTTCATAATTTTTCAAAATCAAATCTTTTTCAAATCATATCTTTTCAATCATATCTCTTCAAAATCAATTTCTTTCCATTTTTTATTATTTTCGAAAATCCTTGTTATAATTAATGATTTACTTCAAAATTTTCTAGTTGTTACTTGCCTATTAAGAAATGATCAAAAGTTTTAATTCTAGAATCATA
Organism: Arachis hypogaea; assembly: GCF_003086295.3. Classification (NCBI taxonomy): domain Eukaryota; kingdom Viridiplantae; phylum Streptophyta; class Magnoliopsida; order Fabales; family Fabaceae; genus Arachis; species Arachis hypogaea. Next base: position 53,905,992 of record NC_092048.1, read on the forward strand.
TCTTCTAATTTCTTGTTAGTCAAGTAAATCAACTTTAATTTTAAAACTTTCTCTTTTTAGTTTGATTTTCAATCATATCTTCTCAATCATATCTTTTCAATCACATCTTTTTCAAAATCAACTCTCAATCATATCTTTTTGATTTCTAATTTCAAAATCTTTTTCAAAAATCACTTAATTTCTTTCCCAATCTTAATTTTCGAAAATCTCAATCAAATTTTCAAATTTCTTTTTATTATTTCAAAATCTTCTTAATTTATTTTCGAAAATTCTTCCCCTCTTCTCACATCCTTCTATTTAAGGGACTAACACTACTCCTCAAGGTGCAATTCGAACTTTATCCTTCTTTATATGTTCGAATTCTCCTCTATCTACCTCCTCCTTCTATTCTTCTTTTCCTCTGACACCTCAAGGAATCTCTATACTGTGACATAGAGGATTCCCTACTTTCTTGTTCTCTTCTCTTTCATATGAGCAGGAACAAAGATAAAGGCATACTTGTTCAAGCTGATCCTGAACCTGAAAAGACCTTGAAGAGAAAACTAAGAGAAGCTAAAGCACAATTCTCTCTAGAGGGCCTAACAGAGCTTTTCAAAGAAGAAGAAACTATGACAGCCGAAAACAACAATGCCAACAATGCAAGGAAGGTGCTTGGTGACTTTACTGCACCTACTCCCGACTTCTATGGGAGAAGCATCTCAATCCCTGCCATTGGAGCAAACAACTTTGAACTTAAGCCTCAATTAGTTTCTCTAATGCAACAGAATTGCAAGTTTCATGGACTTCCATTGGAAGATCCTCATCAGTTCTAAGCTGAATTCTTGCAAATCTGTGACACTGTCAAGACCAATGGGGTTGACCCTGAAGTCTACAGACTTATGCTTTTTCCTTTTGCTGTAAGAGACAGAGCTAGGACATGGTTGGATTCACAACCTAAAGAAAGCCTGAACTCTTGGGAAAAGCTAGTCAATGCCTTCTTGGCAAAGTTCTTTTCACCTCAAAAAGTGAGCAAGCTTAGAGTGGAAGTCCAAACCTTCAGACAGAAGGAAGGTGAATCCCTCTATGAAGCTTGGGAAAGATACAAGCAATTGATCAGAAGGTGCCCTTTTGACATGCTTTCAGAATGGAGCATCATAGGTATTTTCTATGATGGTCTGTCTGAACTATCCAAGATGTCATTGGATAGCTCTGCTGGAGGATCTCTTCATCTGAAGAAGACACCTGCAGAAGCTCAGGAACTCATTGAAATGGTTGCAAATAACCAATTTATGTACACTTCTGAAAGGAATCCTGTGAATAATGGGACAAATCAGAAGAAAGGAGTTCTTGAAATTGATACTCTGAATGCCATATTGGCTCAGAATAAAATATTGACTCAGCAAGTCAATATGATTTCTCAGAGTCTGTCTGGAATGCAAGCTGCACCAGGCAATACTAAGGAAGCTTCCTCTGAAGAAGAAGCTTATGATCCTGAGAACCCAACAATGGAAGAGGTGAATTACATGAGAGAACCCTATGGAAACACCTATAATCTTTCATGGAGAAATCATCCAAATCTCTCATGGAAGGATCAACAGAGACCTCAAAAAGGTTTCAACAGCAATAATGGTGGAAGAAACAGGTTTAGCAATAGCAAGCCTTTTTCATCATCTTCTCAGCAACAAACAGAGAATTCTAAGCAGAGCCACTCTGACTTAGCAACCATTATCTCTGATCTAATCAAAACCACTCAAAGTTTCATGACTGAAATAAGGTCCTCCATTAGAAATTTGGAGGCACAAGTGGGTCAACTGAGTAAGAAAATTACTGAACTCCCTCCTAGTACTCTCCCAAGCAATACAGAAGAGAATCCAAAGAGAGAGTGCAAGGCCATAAACACGTCTCACATGACCGAACCTGGAGAGGAGGAAGAGGCAGTGATCTCCACTGAGGAAGACCTCAATGGACGTCCACTGACCTCCATGGAGTTCCCTAATGAGGAACCATGGGAATCTGAGGCTCAGACTGAGACCATAGAGATTCTATTAAATTTACTTCTGCCATTCATGAGCTCTGATGAACATTCCTCCTCTGAAGAGGATGAAGATGTTACTGAAGAGCAAGTTGCTAAGTACCTTGGAGCAATCATGAATCTAAATGCCAGGTTGTTTGGTAATGAGACTTGGGAGGATGAACCTCCATTGTTCATCAAAGAACTGGATGACTTGACTAGGCAGAGATTACCTCTGAAGAGACAAGACCCTGGAAAGTTCTCAATACCTTGTACCATAGGAACCATGACCTTTGAGAAGGCTCTGTGTGACCTGGGATCAAGTATAAACCTTATGCCTCTCTTTGTAATGGAGAAGCTAGGGATCATTGAGGTACAAGCTGCAAGAATCTCACTGGAGATGGCAGACAATTCAAAAAAATAGGCTTATGGACTTGTAGAGGATGTCTTGGTAAAGGTTGAAGACCATTACATCCCTGCTGATTTCATAATCCTAGAGACTGGGAAGTGTATGGATGAATCCATCATCCTTGGCACACCCTTCCTAGCCACAACAAAAGTTGTGATTGATGTTGACAGAGAAGAATTGATCATTCAAGTGAATGAAGACTCCCTTGTGTTTAAAGCTCAAGGATATCCCTCTGTCACCATGGAGAGGAAGCATGAAGAGCTTCTCTCAATACAGAGTCAAACAGAGCCCCCACAGTCAAACTCTAAGTTTGGTGTTGGGAGGCCACAACCAAACTTTAAGTTTGGTGTTGAACCCCCACATTCAAACTCTAAGTTTGGTGTTGGGAGGTTCCAACATTGCTCTGAACATCTGTGAGGCACCATGAGAGCCCACTGTCAAGCTATTGACATTAAAGAAGCGCTTGTTGGGAGGCAACCCAATCTTTACTTATCTATGTTAAATTTCTATTTTCTTTTGTTATTTTATATTTTCTATAGGTTGATGATCATGTGAAGTCACAAAAACAATTGAAAAAGCAAAAACAGAAGGAAAAACAGTATTAAAAAATAGAACACCCTGGAGGAGAAATTTACTGGCGTTTAAACGCCAGTAAGGGTAGCAGAATGCGCGTTAAACGCCCAGTCTGGCACCAGACTGGCGTTTAACGCCAGGAATGGGCAAGAAGCTGGCGTTAAATGCCAGAAATGGGTAGCAGCCTGGCGTTTAACGCCAGGATTGGCAGCAAGGGGCGTTTTGCATGCCACATGGTGCAGGGATGAGAAATCATTTACACCTCAGGATCCGTGGACCCCACAGGATTCCCACCTACCCAACCTCTCTCTTTCTTCTTCACCCATTCACCAATCACCTCAATACCTCTTCCCCAAGAACCCCTCACCTATCAAATCCCACCATTCTCTTCACCACTCACATCCCGCCTTCATAAAACTCCACCTACCTCACCATTCAAATTCAAACCACTTTCCCACCCAAACCCACCCATAATGGCCGAACCATACCCCCCTCTCCACTCCTATATAAACCCATCTTCACTCCTTCATTTTCACACAACCTAAACACTACTTCTCCCCCTTGGCCAAAATACAAAGCCCCCTCCATCTCCTCTATTTCTTCTTCTTCTACTCTCTTCTTTCTTCTTTTGCTCGAGGACGAGCAACCTTCTAAGTTTGGTGTGGTAAAAGCTAAAGCTTTTTATTTTTCTATAACTATTTATGACACCAAAGGTTGGAGAAACCTCTAGAAAGAGGAAAGGGAAGGCAAAAGCTTCCACCTCCGAGTCATGGGAGATGGAGAGATTTCTCTCAAAGGTGCATCAAGACCACTTCTATGAAGTTGTGGCCAAGAAGAAGGTGATCCCCGAGGTTCCTTTTAATGCTCAAAAAGGGCGAATATCCGGAGATCCGACATGAGATCCGAAGAAGAGGTTGGGAAGTTCTCACCAACCCCATTCAACAAGTTAGAATCTTAATGGTTCAAGAGTTCTATGCCAATGCATGGATCACCAAGAACCATGATCAAAGTGTGAACCCGGATCCTAAGAATTGGCTTACAATGGTCTGGGGAAAATACTTAGATTTTAGTCTGGAAAATGTAAGGTTGGCGTTCAACTTGCCCATGATGAAAGGAGATGCACACCCATACACTAGAAGGTCAACTTTGATCAAAGGTTGGACTAAGTCCTCATGGACATATGTGAAGAGGGTGCTCAATGGAAGAGAGATTCAAGAGGGAAGCCGGTTCAACTAAGAAGGCATGACCTCAAGCCCGTGGCTAGGGGATGGTTGGAGTTCATCCAACGCTCAGTCATTCCTACTAGCAACTGGTCTGAAGTTATTATAGACTGGGCTATCATGATTCATAGCATCATGATTAGAGAGGAAGTAGAAGTTCATGAGGTTATATCCCAAGAACTCTACAAGGTGGCGGACAAGTCCTCTATTATGGCAAGGTTAGCCTTCCCTCATCTCATTTGTCACCTCTGCAATTCAGCTGGAATTGACATAGAGGAAGACATCCTCATTGATGAGGACAAGCCCATCACTAAGAAAAGGATGGAGCAAGTGAGAGAACCTCACCAAGAGCATGAGGAAACTCCTCATCATGAAATCTCTGAGATACCTCAAGGGATGCATTTTTCTCCACAAAACTATTGGGAGCAAATTAACACCTCCCTAGGAGAATTAAGTTCCAACATGGGACAACTAAGGGTGGAGCACCAAGAGCATTCCATCCTCCTCCATGAAATTAGGGAAGACCAAAGAACCATGAGAGAGGAACAACAAAGGCAAAGGAGAGACATTGAGGAGCTCAAGCACTCCATAAGATCTTCAAGAGGAAGAACAAGCCGCCATCACTAAGGTGGACCCATTCTTTAATTTCCTTGTTCTTTATTTTCTATTTTTCGAAAAATATGCTTTATGTTTATTTATGTTTGTGTCTTTATTACATGATCATTAGTGTCTAAGTGTCTATGCCTCAAAGCTATGAAAATGAATCCATCACCTTTCTTAAATGAAAAATATTTTTAATTGAAAAAGAAAAAGAAGTGCATGAATTTCAAATTTTAAAACAGTTTAGTTATTTTGATGTGGTGGCAATACTATTATTTTTCTGAATAAATGCTTGAACAGTGCATTTTTTTAATTTGTTGTTTAAAGAATGTTAAAATTGTTGGCTCTTAAAAGAATGATGGGAAAAGGAAAAATGTTATCTGCTGATCTGAAAAATTATAAAATTGATTCTTGAAGAAAGAAAAAATAGTGAAAAGCTTGCAGAAAAAAAAATAAAAAAGAGAGAAAGAAAAGCAAGCAGAAAAAGCCAATACCCCTTTAAACCAAAAGGCAAGGGTGATAAAAAGGGATCCAAGGCTTTGAGCATTAGTGGATAGGAGGGCCCACAGGAATAAAATCCTGGCCTAAGCGGCTAAACCAAGCTGTCCCTAACCATGTGCTTGTGGCGTGTCGGTGTCAAGTGAAAACTTGAGACTGAGCGGTTAAAGTCGTGGTCCAAAAGAAAAAAGAGTGTGCTTAAGAGCTCTGGACACCTCTAATTGGGGACTCTAGCAAAGCTGAGTCATAATCTAAAAAAGTTCACCCAGTTATGTGTCTGTGGCATTTATGTATCCGGTGGTAATACTGGAAAACAAAATACTTAGGGTCACGGCCAAGACTCATAAAGTAGCTGTGTTCAAGAATCAACATACTTAACTAGGAGAATCAATAACACTATCTAGATTCTGAGTTCCTATAGAAGCCAATCATTCTGAACTTCAAAGGATAAAGTGAGATGCCAAAACTGTTCAGAAGCAAAAAAGCTAAAAGCCCCGCTCATCTAATTAATACTGATCTTCATAGATGTTTTTGAAATTCATTGTATATTCTCTTCTTTTTATCCTATTTGATTTTCAATTGCTTGGGGACAAGCAACAATTTAAATTTGGTGTTGTGATGAGCGGATAATTTATACGCTTTTTGGCATTATTTTTAGTATATTTTAGTTAGTTTTTATTATGTTTTTATTAATTTTTAAATAAAAATCACTCTTCTGGACTTTACTATGAGTTTGTATATTTTTCTGTGATTTTATGTATTTTCTGGCTGAAATTGAGGGACCTAAGCAAAAATCTTATTCAGAGGCTGAAAAAGGACTGCAGATGCTGTTGGATTCTAACCTCCCTGCACTCAAAGTGAATTTTCTGGAGATACAGAAGCCCAATTGGTGCGCTCTCAATTGCGTTAGAAAGTAGACATCCTGGGCTTTCCAGCAATATATAATAGTTCATACTTTGCCCAAGATTTGATGGCCCAAATAGGCGTTCCAAGTCAGCTTAAGAATTCTGGCGTTTAACTCCAAAACTGGCACAAAAGCTGGAGTTAAACGCCCAAACTGGCACAAAAGCTGGCGTTTAACTCCAAGAAAAGTCTCTACACATGGAAGCTTCAATGCTCAGCCCAAGCACACACCAAGTGGGCCCGGAAGAAGATTTCTGCATTAATTACTCATTTCTGTAACCCTAAGCTACTAGTTTTCTATAAATAGGACCTTTTGCTATTGTATTTGGAGATCTTTGATAAGTCTTATGCTATCTTAGACACGTTTGGAGGCTGGCCATTCGGCCATGCCTAGACCTTGTTCTTATGTATTTTCAATGGTGGAGTTTCTACACACCATAGATTAAGGTGTGGAGCTCCGTTGTTCTTCATGAAATAATACAAAGTACTATTATTTTTCTATTCAACTCAAGTCTATTTCTTCTGCAAGATATTCATTCGCACCCAAGAACATGATGAATGTGATGATTATGTGACACTCATCACCATTCTCACCTATGAATGCGTGACTGACAACCACTTTTGTTATACATGCAAACAAGCTTGAATGTGTATCTCTTGGGTTTCTAATCTAAGATTGGAACCTTCGTGGTATAGGCTAGAATTATTGGCGGTCATTCCTGAGATCCGGAATGTCTAAACCTTGTTTGTGGTATTCTGAGTAGGATTTGGGAAGGGATGGCTATGACAAGCTTCAAACTCGCGATTGTTGGGCGTGTGACAGACGCAAAAGGATCAATGGATCTTATTCCAACATGATCAAGAACCGACAGATGATTAGCCGTGCGGTGACAACACATTTTGAACGTTTTCACTGAGAGGACGGGAAGTAGCCATTGACAACGGTGATGCCCAACATAAAGCTTGCCATGGAAAGGAGTATGAATGATTGGAAGAAGGCAATAGGAAAGCAGAGGTTCAGGAGGAACAAAGCATCTTCATACGCTTATCTGAAATTCCAACCAAAGAATTACATAAGTATCTCTATCTTTATGTTTTATTTATCTTTTAATTATCAATTCTCCATCACCATCTGAATTAGCCTGACTGAGATTTATAAGGTGACCATAGCTTGCTTCAAGCCGACAGTCTCCGTGGGATCGACCCTTACTCACGTAAGGTTTATTACTTGGACGACCCAGTGCACTTGCTGGTTAGTTATGCGGAATTGTGACAAAGTGTGATTCATGTTTAAGAGCTCCAAGTCCTTTGGCGCCATTGTTGATGATCACAATTTCGTGCACCAATCAGCAGCATAGCCAGTCGACAAGTTGGATACAACAACTCCAGCCGCCACTCACCGGCTGGACACATCAGCACCGACCAGTACAGGAGATCTCGTCCGAGATCGACCTCCAGTTTCAGGTAATCCTCCGAACATTGGCGCCGTTGCCGGGGACCTGGAAGTCATCCCACCACCATGGCGGACGACCATGACAACGACCATGATTCAGACCTAGAGGACAGAACGCCGCACAAAAATGCGGACGCTACGCCAATAGATACTCCGGAATCTAACAGAGAAAAAACTCATCAAATCCAGGAGTAATAGAAGCATTTCAAGATCGTTTAAAGCAACTTCAAAAAGAAAGCCAGCATCAACGAAAAGTTGGCAAGGATCTACAAAGAGAGGTAAGGCGACGTCGAGAGTTAGAAGATAAAATCCTACAACTCGAAGCCGATCTCAAAGCAAATGCTATTCGGACCACCCCTGAGGACAATTCACGCAAAGATCAAGATCCATTCACTAGGGAAATCATGAAAACTAAAATTTCTAAGGACTTTAAACTCCCAGATATGACTCTGTATGATGGCACTACAGATCCCAACCATCACCTCAGCAACTTCAGAAGCAGAATGTACCTCACCGACGCCTCAAACGCTGTTCGCTGCAAAGCTTTTCCAACGACTCTCACGAAGACAGCAATTAGATGGTTCGACAATTTACCTCCTAAGTCCATCTCAAGCTTTGACGACCTAGCCAAAAAATTCCTGGCCAGATTCTCCATCCAAAAAGACAAGGCCAAGCACGCCCCCAGTCTACTAGGAATAAGGCAAGGAGATCGGGAAAGTCTTCGCAACTACATGGAGAGATTCAACAAAACATGCCTAGACATACAAAGCTTTCCAACAGAGGCCACCATCATGGGCCTCATCAGTGGCCTACGAGAGGGACCTTTTAGCCAATCTATATCAAAGAAATATCCCACATCTCTGGATGAGGTGCAGGAGCAAGCTGAAAAATATATCAACATGGAAGAAAACTCTCGGTTGGGAGAAACCTCAAAATCCGGATTCTCCTACCGAGACAAAGATAAAGAATCCAAAAAGAAGGAAGATCTACAAGGGGAGAAAATTAAAAAATATCACAATTACACTCCTCTTAGGGTATCCCTGGTAGATGTCTACAAAGAAGTCTGCCATACGGAAAAAATACCCCCAGCTCGACCCCTCAAAGGCAAAAGAGGAGGAGGAAACTGGAATGAATATTGTGAATACCATCGAGTCCGTGGGCACTCCACCAACGAATGCTTTGACTTAAAAAACGTCATAGAAAAATTGGTGAGAGAAGGAAAACTAGATCGGTTCCTGGCCACCCGAGATGTTGAGCAAAGAAAGAGACGAAGGGATGAAGATGTCGGACGAGCTGAGCGATCACCTCGTACACCAGAAAGACACGTCCACATGATACACGGCGGATTTGCAGGAGGAGGAATCTCCAAATCATCTCGCAAAAGATATCTCAAAGAAGTATATCATGTCGAAGGGAAGGAGGAAGCACTCGACATCCCTGCAATCATGTTCACCAAAGAAGACAGAACAAGTATCATCCCCGGACACGACGATCCCATGGTCATCACCATCATACTGGCAAACACCAATCTCCACCGCACACTAATAAACCAAGGGAGCTCAGCTTAGAAGAAAAGGAGCTTAGAGCATACCCGAACAGGCTGTTCGGACTGGGAGATACCCCGGTACAACCACTGGGATACGTGTCACTACATACAACCTTCAGAAAAGAGAACCAATCCAGAACACTCAAGATAGACTACATCGTGGTCGACGTGAGTTCAGCCTACAATGCCCCAATCGGTCGGACAACACTAAATCAACTCGGCGCAATAGTCTCAACTCCACATCTATGCATGAAATTCCCAACTACAGAAGGGATAGCTACGATAAAAGCAGATCAAAAGATGGCACGCCGCTGTTATAATGAAAATCTAAACCTCAGAGGCAGAGTAGAAGAGTTCCATACAATTGAGCTTGGTGGAGTTCAGAGACGAGAAGAACTCCATGCACAACCCGAAGGTGAAGTAGAGAAAGTTCAGATCGGAGACACCTCGGACAAAACAACTAATATTTGCATGATCCTGAAAGGAAACGTAAAAGAATTACTAGTACAGTTCTTACGAGATAATGTCGATCTCTTCGCATGGAAAGCTACAGACATGCCAGGCATAGACCCCAAGCTAATGTGTCATAAGTTGGCGGTCTATCCAAGATCTCGGTCGGTACAGCAGAGACGAAGAAAACATGGGCCAGAACGATCCCAAGCTGTGGAAGAACAGGTACAAGCACTACTGGAGGCAGGATTCATAAGAGAAGTCAAGTACCTGATGCCAAGGCATCATAGGCTAGTTTCACTAGCATTTTTCTGTTAGTTTTAGTTGTTTTATGCATTTTCTTGAGCTTAAAGTAACCAAAAATGGTTAAATGAAGAACAAAGTAATGAACCATCCAAACAATATGATTTTGATGCAAATTCCATGAGTTTTAGTTATATTACTTAAATGCTATGAATGAAAGAATTCTCATGAAATTTTGCAAGACTTTGATGCAATTGTTTGGATGATTTCAGGGAAGAAGAGGCTAAGCAAGGAAGCAACAAAATCAATAAAGGAAGCTTGAATATCACATGTGGAGTTTAAGTTCCAGTTTAAGCCTAAACTGGAGCTTAAACGCCAAAATCATGAAGGATAAGAAATGCTGGGATTGAAGTTTAACCTCCAGTTTGACCTCAAACTGGAGGTTAAACGCCAGAATGAAAAGCCTCACTTAAGGAGCATTCCACGTTTAACCTCCAGTTTGACCTCAAACTGGAGGTTAAACGCCAGAATGAGTATGCCACCAGGGAGGAGTTCCACGTTTAACCTCCAGTTTGACCTCAAACTGGAGGTTAAACGCCAGAACCAGGAAGAGTACCAGGGAGCCATTCCACGTTTAAGCTCCAGTTTGACTCAAACTGGAGCTTAAACGTGTTCGATAGCTTTTCTACTCCAGGGTTGCTCTCTCCATCTCCACGTTTAACCTCCAGTTTGACCTCAAACTGGAGGTTAAACGTGTTCGACATCTCCAGGGCTACCATTCCAAGCTTCCACGTTTAACCTCCAGTTTGACCTCAAACTGGAGGTTAAACGTGTTCGACCTCCAGTATGCCTCCACCCTTTTCCACGTTTAACCTCCAGTTTGACCTCAAACTGGAGGTTAAACGTGTTCGACACCTCCAGGGCCACCATTCTAAGCTTCCACGTTTAACCTCCAGTTTGACCTCAAACTGGAGGTTAAACGTGTTCGACCTCCAGGGCTGCCCTTCCTATCTCCACGTTTAAGCTTCAGTTTAACCTTAAACTGAAGCTTAAACGTGTTCGACTACATGACTCTCCAGGGCTACCTTCTTCCATTTCCACGTTTAAGCTTCAGTTTAACCTTAACTGAAGCTTAAACGTGCTTCTACAAATGGCCTCACTGGAAGTGTCTGGCGTTTAAGCTGCAGTTTAAGCTTAAACTACAACTTAAACGCCACTCTTGAAAAAGGTTTCTGGGCCAAAAATATTGTGATTTAAGTTAGTCTTTGAGCACAATTATTAACTTAAACTTACTTTGGTATGAAACCCAATTGAATATCATGGTTTATGGGATTGGGCCTGAAGGATTGATGAGTTTGAAATCTCAATTTATTGTGTCATGTGTCATTATTTGATTATCACTAAGTTGGCTCAATAAATGTTACAGGATTTGGATCAACAACCTCATCAAGATTATGGATCATAAACCCAAGGCAAAAGGAAAGCAAGGAGAGGCCTCAAAGCCCAAGAAGCACAACTGAAGCTCAATATAGAAAGTGTATAAATAGGATAGAAGTTAAGTTAGAGGAGACTTTTACTTTTCACTTTAGCTAGTTTCCTTTTCTTTGTAATTGAATTCAGAGCTATGATTCACTAAACCCCCTTTCATTGGGTTAGGGAGCTCTATTGTAATTCAATGAATCAATAATAGTTTATCTTCTTCTTCAACCTTTTCTCTTGAATTTTGTTAGAAAGCTTCTCGATCTAATTCCATTGAGTAGTTGTCTTGGGAAAGAAACTACTCATTCTTGGAATCCTTCGGAGCCTTGGGAAAGGAATGAAGGATTCATGCTAGAGAAGCTTTCTCACAGTGGATTGGATTGGGGTTTGGATGGATATTGTGACATGTAATCCTACCAAATTGTGGTTCATGAAATTGTGTGGTATAATCAGTGATCAAGCATCATCTCTTCTTATGAACATTTAAACCAAGGGATTGGGAATTTGTTTGTTTTTAGAGAGCATTGGTGAGCCAAGGAATTGGGATCCAATCATATAAGATTGCCAAGCAAAATTCAATGAATGCATTGGTTGAGGAAGAGATATACATGTTTTGATTCGGAGATTTCAATATCTCCTAAACCCAATGAATTCCCCATTTCTGATTTCCACTTTCTCTTTACATTCTGCAATTCAATTCTTGCAATCACCCCCATTCCCTTTTAATTTCAGCAATTTACATTCTGCTCTTTAATTCATGCAATTTAAGATTCAGCCATTTAATTTTCTTGTCATTTACTTTTCCCGCCAATTTTACATTCCGCAATTCTCATCTCAAATCTTGATTCCGCTCAACTAGAACACACTTCTAATCCGAATTGCTCACTCAACCAATCCTTGTGGGATTCGACCTCACTCTATTGTGAGTTTTTACTTGACGACGATAACCGGTGCACTTGCCGGAAGGAATTTTGCCGATCGTGCAATTTCCTAATCGTAGCATAACTAGTTTATGTGCATCAAGAATATGGCGCCGTTGCCGGGGATTGGTTTTCGATTGACAATTCTCAAATTGGAAGCTAACTAGATTGAGCAATTTTCTCTTGCTTTGTTAATTCTGTTCTAGATACTTGTTGAATTTTAATTTCTGCACTTGGTTACATGCTTTCCTTCTTTATGCCTTTAAATTCATACAACTAACTCACTGACTCACTAACTGTTTGAATTAATTCCTCAATTGAGCTAACCATACTCTTCCAGTAACCAAGAGTATTTCACTTGTTTGTGTTTGAGCTGTGTTCTTGTATGACAGGTAGGAGAGGAGAGACATTAACTCCTCCATATACCGAACCAGAGAGGACCCTTCATAGACTTAGAAGGGAAGCAAGAGGGAAGAGAGTAGTGGGAGAAGAGGAATCTGAAGGAGAATCTGAGGACAATTTTGAGGAAGCTCTAGATCTCAACATGGATAGAGAAGTTCACAACCATGAGAGAGCTGATGGAAACAATGCCATTCCTGAGAGGAGGGTTCTTAGCTCATACATAAACCCAACCTCTGGGAATTGTGGTAGTAGCATCCAGAAACCACCCATTCAGGCCAACAATTTTGAGCTCAAGCCACAGCTAATATCACTTGTGGAGAATCATTGTTCTTTTGGAGGAGGTGCTAATGAAGACCCAAACCAACATCTCACAAAATTCCTGAGAATTTGTGACACTGTGAAGTCCAATGGAGTCCAGGAAGATGCCTATAAACTGCTTTTATTCCCATTTTCACTTAGGGACAAAGCAGCTAAGTGGCTGGAATCATTCCCAAGGGGGAGTCTAACAACATGGGATGAGGTGGAAAGCAAGTTTCTGGCACGTTTCTACCCTCCACAAAAGGTCAATAGGCTTCGATCTGAGGTTCAGACTTTTAGACAACAAGATGGTGAAACTCTCTACGAGGCATGGGAGAGATTCAAGGACTTGACAAGGAAATGCCCACCAAACATGTTCCATGATTGGGTGCAATTGCACATCTTCTATGATGGGCTTTCTTATGAATCAAGGAAGGCTGTAGACCATTCATCAGGAGGTTCATTGAACAGGAAAAAGACTGTGGAAGAAGCCATTGAAGTGATCGAGACAGTGGCTGAGAATGAGTACTACTATGCATCAGAAAGGCACAACACTAAGGGAGTCATGGAGCTGAACCATGTTGATACAATTCTAGCCCAAAACAAGGTGTTTGCCAAGCAACTAGCAGAGCTTACCAGGCAATTAGAAACAAAGCAAGTGGCTGCAATACACACACAAGATCAAGAGGAAGTAGGCATTGAAGGAGGTGATTGGGATGAGGTTAACTATGTGGGAAACCAACAAAGGCAATCATATGATCCAGATTCCAACACTTACAACCCAGGCTGGAGAAACCACCCAAACTTTGGGTGGGGAAACCAACAAACCCAACCACAAAACCACAAACCTTACAACCACAACCAACAAAACAATTCCACATACCAAAACTCCAACCAAAGATCATACCAAGCCACACAAAACACTTACCCCCAATCATCATATCATGACCAAAATAATCAACATACCCAACCTAATCCGAACCAACAATTTCAAGATCAATTAAACCGGATAGAATGAATTATGGCAACCATGAGTCAAGACATCATTGAACTGAAGAGCTTCAGGGATGATGTGAGAACTACCTTAAGAAACCATGGTGAAAAACTCAAAAGGATGGAATCTCAAGTAGGAGAGCTATCTCAACAGGCACCCAAATCAACTGCAGTGTTCCCTAGTGACACAGAAAAGAATCCTAAAGGGGAACAAAAGAGAGTAAGATGGGAAGAATGTAAAGCCATCACCATAATGAAGGAAGTCTCAGAAGAAGAAGGAATCAGGCCCTCAGAGCAGGAACCAGAAATCTTGAAGGAAGGTGTGGAAGAAGTTAAGCAAGAAGGTGGAACTGAGCAAGCCAAGGAACAGCAAAAAGGCATGATGGAAATATACCAACCAAAAGCACCATTTCCTGAGAGGTTAGGAGGAGGTGAAAAAAGGAAAACCTACTCAAGGTTTCTAGAGACATTTAACTCTCTTCATGTCAATATTCCCTTTCTTGAGATTCTTCATCAAATGCCCACACACATCAAGTATTTAAAGGAATTGTTAAGCAAAAAAAGAGTTTTGAAGGGAGGACAAACAGTAACAATGAACAAAGAATGCAGTGCTCTCATCAAGAAGGACACACTCTCTAAGAAAACGGACCCAGGAAGTTTTCATATCCCTTGCATCATAGGGGAAACAAAAATTGACAGAGGATTCTGTGATCTAGGAGCTAGCATAAATGTGATGCCTCTAACTCTTATGAAGAGGCTACAACTGAATGAGGTGAGATCCACTGATGTAATCATACAACTGGCTGACAAAACTCAGAAGCAAGCTGAAGGGGTAGTTGAAAATGTGCTGGTGAAAGTGGGGGATTATTATTTCCCCACAGACTTTGTCATTGTGGACATGGAGGAAAGCTACTTACACCCTATCATTCTGGGCAGACCATTTCTAGCCACTACTAGAGCGCTCATAGATGTAGAACAAGGAGAGCTAATTCTGAGAATACATGATGAACAGCTCATTTTTAAAGTCTTCAAACCTGCATCTGAGCCTGAACCAGAACCTGAAAAGCCTAAAGATGATAGTAGCCATCCGTGTTTGGAGGAAAGTAATCCAGCAGCTGAGACTCTAAAACAGTCATTGGAAGGCAAACAAGAGTTGCAAGAGTTAGAGCCACAAGAATCAGTGGAAACAGATCAGAAGGATCCTCCTGACATAAAGGTCAATGAAGAAATCCTCAAGAGAAAGGGAAGAGTGATAGGGAGATTGCCAAGAGGATGGAGAAACAAGAAAATTCCCACTGAAGGTTTTTCTCCGGGAGATAACGTGATATCAAGTCATTATCTGCCAATCCCACCTGGCCTCAAAACCATTCCTTCCCAGCTCCCTCAAGTGTTCACAATCAGGAAAGTTCTTTCTATGGAACATTTAGAGGTCATGAATGAATCAAGTGGGGACGTTTTCATAGTGAGAGGAGAGGACGTCAAGCACTACAATCCACCCTAACAAGGGACAACCGTCAAGCTAGTGACGTTAAAGAAGCGCTTCATGGGAGGCAACCCATGTTTTTAGTATCCTTAATCTTTAGTGCTTTGTTTTACATCTAATAAAGCATGGTTTCTTATGCATGAACTTGAATCCTCAGGACAACTATTGATTAAGTGCACTAAACCTTGCATGTAAATTACGATGGGTCTCTAAGTTTGGTGTGCTTGATGGCACTCCCAAATCTTACTCGAATTGAATTCCATCTTTCATTCAAGGTGCACAACCAAACATTAAGTTTGGTGTTCTTTTTGAACACAGTTTATGAAAAGCAAGAAGTTCCTCTGGATTTCAAAATTCATGACAAGTATACCATTCACATGTTTTAATACTTTGGTTTCAATTACTTAGGTTAGTCACTTTGTTTAGAATCAAAGAGCCAAGGTGACTATGATTTATTAGAATTATGCACACTCATTAAGGACAACCAATATGGATTTCATGTCATCAGGAGACTTAACCAAACACTAAGTTTGGTGTCCAAATAATAAGTGTGCATACATGTAGAAGTCACGGCTATAAGCTCATAAAGACAAGCATTGATTTACATGTGCAAATACTATTCATAATTCACATGGACCGAAAAATGATAGCAAATTTGTTTGTTTGTGCAGGTACAAAAGAAAAGACAAAAATGGAGGAAAAAGACAAAGGGAGGTACGTGCTTGGTCAAAAAGAAAATCCACAAATCTTTGAAACTAACACATGGGAAAAGGAAGTTCTGCAAGAAAAGAAAGCTACATGTACAACCTAATGCATCCAGAATACTTCCAAGAAAATGAAAAGCCAATCGTCCTTATCTACAATTCATATATTTACCATCAAGCCACCCTTCACAAACCACCCTAGCCGTTCATTTTTCACTCATGGGCACTATAAAGAACCACTTGGGGAACGAGTCCCACACCACCAATTCTCCTTCATACACATTTTCCTTCATCACAGCATAACTATCTCTTGCCGAAAACAACCTCACCACACCTCCAACAACACTTCTTGCTTCACCTTGTTAACTTTAGCTTGTCACTCACCAAAACTAAAAAAAAAAACCAATGGCAGCTTCATCTAGCCACAAAAGAAGAAAAGACAAGCAGCCAATGGAGGAAAACAGGGAATTTGATGCATGGAGATACAGATCAGTGTTCCATGAGATTCAAGCCGAATGGATGAGACCTAAAACGGTACTAGCTGAGGTTCCCTTTGACCTTGAAAAGGATGAGTTCCCAGGTGTTTGGGAAAAGATCAAAAAGAGGAAGTGGGAGCTCCTAACTAAGCCAATCACTAGAATCAACATCAACTTGGTGAAAGAGTTTTATGCAAATGCAGTAAGGGAGGATCAAACCAAGAACCCCACATACAAAAGCTATGTGAGAGGGGTGGAAGTTGACTTCAGTCCTAAAGCAATCATGAAAACTCTTGGCCTGAAAAACATACATTTCAGCCAAGCAAGTTATGAAGAAAGGGTGATAGGAGAACCTGACTATACAACTATTGCTGAAGACCTTTGTGCCATCAGAGCTGAATGGGTGAGAAAAACAAGAGGGGCGCCAAGAGTCTTGAGAAGGGGAGACCTAACACCTGAAGCTAAAGGGTGGTATGCAATAGTTAGGAGATCCATCCTACCCACTGCAAACTCTTCAGAAATAGTCCCTAAAAGAGCCATCTTGCTACATTGCATTATGGTTGGAGGAGAGATCAAAGTTCATAAACTCATTGCTGAACAGATACAAGAGTTTAGTGAGAAAAGTGACCCTGAATCCTGGCTCCACTTCCCTAGCACTATCATTAGACTATGCATCGATGCCCAAGTACCACTTGAGGATGAAAGACCTAATTGGCTATATCCTGGACTGGCCATAACTGCGCACAGAATGACTCTTGGCCCAACTCCTCCAAGACATACAAGAAGAAGAAATGAAGAAGGGCAACAAGTGGAAGCCGAGCAAGAAGCAGAACAAGAAAGACAGGAAGGAGAAGATAGAGAAGAAGAGCAAGAAGAGCAAGCAACTCCTGAAAGAAGACAACGGATTCCCAGAGACCCCATGGATATGAGCAGAATGCAGGAAATCATGGAAGGAATGTCTCAACAATACATGAGGTCTCAGGAGAGACAAGAGGACTTTCATCTAAAAATGATGGATATGCAAAGGAACTTTGAATCAAGATTCTTCGATCTGCAAAGGGAACAAAATTTACACTTACAGGAATCCTTCAGCCACATATGCCAACACCAAGATGCCAATGTCTTGGCAATCAAGGAAGCCACCACTTTACAGAATGCAAGATACTCAGTCCAAGCTGATTACAACATCAGTTCGCAAATCAAGCTTAACTACATAGGGGAACATCTACACAAGATGGACCCAGCATTCCCAGCTTATGATGAGTATTTCAAAGGGAGGAAAGAAGGAGAAATAAACAAGGCAATGATCCTTGAAAAAGGAGTGGAAGAAACGATGAAAAAGGCTGGATTCTGGAAAAAGCTCATAAGAAAAGACAAGGGAGGCACAAGTGGTCAAAAAGAGGCAGGAAGCAAGAAGAAGCAGGATCCCAAGAATTAAGAAGAACCAAGCAATAAATAAGAGGTGGTCTCGTTCCTTAATAATCAAATGATAATTGGTGAATTGTCTTTATGAACGTGTTTTCATCATAAGTCATTTAAGTGTTATGTGGAGTTTTTTTTTTTTATGAGTCGTTTTTTTTAGTATGTGTGTTTGTTAAGTGCTTTGAATAAAGTGAATGCCTGGATGTTTGGATATAACTTCACCTTCTTAAACAAGTGCGTGCCATGCTTGTTCTGTTTCCAAAAATAAAAGAAAAGTTTGAACAAAAGTAACTTGGCTAAATTAGTGACAAATCAAGTAGAATTAAGTGGTGGTATGCATGCTTGATTGTTTAGTCAGATCACTAAAATTAGAGTGTAGAATTATCATTTTTTTATGTAGAAAGTGAACATTGTCTATGGATCTTGATGAATAAATGTCTTTGGCCATGAAAAAGAAAGAAAAAGAAAAAGAAAAAGCCACGGAAAAAGGCAACCAAAAAGCAAAAAAATTGAGAAAATAAGCTAGGTACCAATGGTTTGAACTTTTGAGACAAATGCCTGTGGTGTTTATGTATTAAGGATATGCTTGGATGAATAGGTTCTGAGGAGTGTTTCAACACTTGGTAACTTGGGTTAACTAACCCGGGATTATCAACCAAAAGTCCATTATCAAGAGCAACCTAAATACAAAACATTTAGTCACACAAAGAGGTGCTGGGCACCAATGTCTCAAGAAGAGATGTGAACTAAAATGCCTAAGGTGGATATGTGTAGTGCACTGATAAGAAAAAGAAAATGCCAAAGGCTTGTGCAACACATGACACTAAGCAAACAAGGAGCAAAAGAAGCTCTAAGAAAAAGAAAAGAAAAACAAAGAAGAGAAAAGTGCCAAAGACATAAGAATAACAAGAGGCCATAGCAAGTTTTAATGGATGCAATGAAAAAGTGATAATCCTACCTGATAAGTATGAAAAAGTGATGCTGCAACCTTCTGCATAAAACCCTTCTGATGAACTTCAAATGCTTGCTAATATAGCCAATGTAATTGCTTTCTGTTTCATACTTTCTTCTCAAATAACTCAGGACTTGCTTAGGGACAAGCAAGTATTAAGTTTGGTGTTGTGATGCCAAGGCATCATAGGCTAGTTTCACTAGCATTTTTCTGTTAGTTTTAGTTGTTTTATGCATTTTCTTGAGCTTAAAGTAACCAAAAATGGTTAAATGAAGAACAAAGTAATGAACCATCCAAACAATATGATTTTGATGCAAATTCCATGAGTTTTAGTTATTTTACTTAAATGCTATGAATGAAAGAATTCTCATGAAATTTTGCAAGACTTTGATGCAATTGTTTGGATGATTTCAGGGAAGAAGAGGCTAAGCAAGGAAGCAACAAAATCAATAAAGGAAGCTTGAATATCACATGTGGAGTTTAAGTTCCAGTTTAAGCCTAAACTGGAGCTTAAACGCCAAAATCATGAAGGATAAGAAATGCTGGGATTGAAGTTTAACCTCCAGTTTGACCTCAAACTGGAGGTTAAACGCCAGAATGAAAAGCCTCACTTAAGGAGCATTCCACGTTTAACCTCCAGTTTGACCTCAAACTGGAGGTTAAACGCCAGAATGAGTATGCCACCAGGGAGGAGTTCCACGTTTAACCTCCAGTTTGACCTCAAACTGGAGGTTAAACGCCAGAACCAGGAAGAGTACCAGGGAGCCATTCCACGTTTAAGCTCCAGTTTGACTCAAACTGGAGCTTAAACGTGTTCGATAGCTTTTCTACTCCAGGGTTGCTCTCTCCATCTCCACGTTTAACCTCCAGTTTGACCTCAAACTGGAGGTTAAACGTGTTTGACATCTCCAGGGCCACCATTCCAAGCTTCCACGTTTAACCTCCAGTTTGACCTCAAACTGGAGGTTAAACGTGTTCGACCTCCAGTATGCCTCCACCCTTTTCCACGTTTAACCTCCAGTTTGACCTCAAACTGGAGGTTAAACGTGTTCGACACCTCCAGGGCCACCATTCTAAGCTTCCACGTTTAACCTCCAGTTTGACCTCAAACTGGAGGTTAAACGTGTTCGACCTCCAGGGCTGCCCTTCCTATCTCCACGTTTAAGCTTCAGTTTAACCTTAAACTGAAGCTTAAACGTGTTCGACTACATGACTCTCCAGGGCTACCTTCTTCCATTTCCACGTTTAAGCTTCAGTTTAACCTTAACTGAAGCTTAAACGTGCTTCTACAAATGGCCTCACTGGAAGTGTCTGGCGTTTAAGCTGCAGTTTAAGCTTAAACTACAACTTAAACGCCACTCTTGAAAAAGGTTTCTGGGCCAAAAATATTGTGATTTAAGTTAGTCTTTGAGCACAATTATTAACTTAAACTTACTTTGGTATGAAACCCAATTGAATATCATGGTTTATGGGATTGGGCCTGAAGGATTGATGAGTTTGAAATCTCAATTTATTGAGTCATGTGTCATTATTTGATTATCACTAAGTTGGCTCAATAAATGTTACAGGATTTGGATCAACAACCTCATCAAGATTATGGATCATAAACCCAAGGCAAAAGGAAAGCAAGGAGAGGCCTCAAAGCCCAAGAAGCACAACTGAAGCTCAATATAGAAAGTGTATAAATAGGATAGAAGTTAAGTTAGAGGGGACTTTTACTTTTCACTTTAGCTAGTTTCCTTTTCTTTGTAATTGAATTCAGAGCTATGATTCACTAAACCCCCTTTCATTGGGTTAGGGAGCTCTATTGTAATTCAATGAATCAATAATAGTTTATCTTCTTCTTCAACCTTTTCTCTTGGATTTTGTTAGAAAGCTTCTCGATCTAATTCCATTGAGTAGTTGTCTTGGGAAAGAAACTACTCATACTTGGAATCCTTCGGAGCCTTGGGAAAGGAATGAAGGATTCATGCTAGAGAAGCTTCTCACAGTGGATTGGATTGGGGTTTGGATGGATATTGTGACATGTAATCCTACCAAATTGTGGTTCATGAAATTGTGTGGTATAATCAGTGATCAAGCATCATCTCTTCTTATGAACATTTAAACCAAGGGATTGGGAATTTGTTTGTTTTTAGAGAGCATTGGTGAGCCAAGGAATTGGGATCCAATCATATAAGATTGCCAAGCAAAATTCAATGAATGCATTGGTTGAGGAAGAGATATACATGTTTTGATTCGGAGATTTCAATATCTCCTAAACCCAATGAATTCCCCATTTCTGATTTCCACTTTCTCTTTACATTCTGCAATTCAATTCTTGCAATCACCCCCATTCCCTTTTAATTTCAGCAATTTACATTCTGCTCTTTAATTCATGCAATTTAAGATTCAGCCATTTAATTTTCTTGTCATTTACTTTTCCCGCCAATTTTACATTCCGCAATTCTCATCTCAAATCTTGATTCCGCTCAACTAGAACACACTTCTAATCCGAATTGCTCACTCAACCAATCCTTGTGGGATTCGACCTCACTCTATTGTGAGTTTTTACTTGACGACGATAACCGGTGCACTTGCCGGAAGGAATTTTGCCGATCGTGCAATTTCCTAATCGTAGCATAACTAGTTTATGTGCATCAGTACCCATTATGGCTAGCTAACGTCGTCTTGGTGAAAAAATCAAATGGGAAGTGGCGAATGTGCACCGACTACACCGATATCAACAAAGCCTGCCCAAAAGATCCTTACCCACTCCCAAGTATCGACGCTCTGGTAGATGCTTCATCCAAATATAAATACCTCTCGTTTATGGATGCATATTCCAGATACAACCAAATCCCCATGTATCCACCAGATCAAGAAAAGACCTCGTTTTTAACACCAAAAGCAAATTACTGCTACATTGTGATGCCTTTCGGTCTCAAGAATGCAGGAGCTACTTATCAAAGGCTAATGAATAAAGTCTTTTCAGATCATATCGGAAGAATCATGGAAGTCTACGTGGACGACATGTTAATAAAGACACAAAGTGAAGAGACATTATTGTCCGACCTGGCCCAAGTGTTCGACACTATAAGGAAGTATGACATGCGACTCAATCCTATAAAATGCACCTTTGCAGTAGAAGCAGGCAAATTCTTAGGTTTCATGCTCACACAAAGGGGAATTGAAGCAAATCCAGACAAATGCCAGGCCATACTCAACATGAAGAGCCCAACTTGTGTCAGAGAGGTACAACAACTCAACGGAGATTGGCAGCCTTATCCAGATTCTTAGCAGGATCAGCGATAAGATCTCTCCCCTTCTATGCCACTTTAAGGAAAGGAAAGAAGTTCGAATGGACAATGGAATGTGAGCAAGCCTTCCAGGATTCAAAAGTTCCTGGGACGACCACCTATCCTAACTCGACCACGAGAGGAAGAACACTCGTATTGTACCTTGCGGTAGGAAGTTGGGTAGTAGCCTCAGCACTGTTCGAGAGGACGACAAAGGGCAACAACCTGTATACTTCATTAGTAAAGCGCTGCAGGGATCCGAGCTGAACTACCAAAAAATAGAAAAAGTTTGCCTATACTCTCATACTGACATCTCGACGACTTCGCCCTTACTTTCAGGCTCACACCATTAAGGTTCGAACCGACCAGTCCATAAAAGGGATATTACAGAAAATAGATCTAGCAGGCAGAATTTTACAATGGGCAGTCAAGTTATCCGAGTTTGACATCTAATATGAAGCTCGGACAGCCATCAAATCACAGTACTTGGCCGACTTCATTGTAGAATTCATAGATACCCCAAAAACCCCCCACATAATGGAATCTCTACGTGGAGTTCCTCGAATAAGATTGGAAGCGGCGCAGGAGTGATAATAGAAAGCAACCAAGGAACCCAAGTAGCTTTCCCTCAAATTGGGTTCCCAGCCTCAAACAACCAGGCAGAATATGAAGCGTTACTAGCTGGTTTGAAGCTGGCTAAGGAGGTTGGAGCTCAAAAACTCAACATCTTCAGTGATTCACAAGTAGTCACCTCACAAATAACAGGGAGCTACCAAGCCAAAGATCCCACCATGAAAAATTATTTGGATAAAACCAAGGAACAGCTCGAACAACTCGGGGAATATAAGATCTGCCACATACCCCACGAACAAAATGCCTGAGCTGACGCACTTTCAAAACTAGCCAGCACCAAACCAGGGGGCAACAATAGAAGCCTCATCCAGGAAATGCTACAAAACCCGTCAATCTCGGAAGAGGAAAAAGTCCTAGCCATAACAAGTCAGGATCAAGGATGGATGACCCCCATAATTAATTACCTCAAAACAGAAACACTCCCCTCAGATGAAAAGGAGGTAAAGAGGTTAAAACGGGAGGCTCAGTACTACACTATCATAAACAACACCCTATATAAAAGAGGGATTTCAATACCACTATTAAAATGTGTGCCGACCTCCAACACAAGGGAAGTTTTAGAGGAAGTACACATTGGCATTTGTGGTAATCATCTCGGAGCACAAGCTCTCACTAGAAAAGTACTCCGGGCGGAATTTTATTGGCCAACTCTACAAAAAGGAAGCTACAGAGTTGTAAGACATCCCACATGCAGAAACATGCCAACTTTCACTCGCCCCCCAAAAAAGCAAAAAAAAAAGAGATTTCTCGA